>NW_026095827.1:98110-604990 GCF_023614345.1 Adelges cooleyi | reverse complement strand
GCTAAGGGATATCGCCAAGGTCATAGAGCTTCGAGTAACTCCACGACAAGGTATGTACTATATACAATATTATAACGCTATGTAATAGTAAGTCTAGAGGCAGGAAGTGAGCTCTTGTAGTAAATGTACACACATGCACACCCCGATTGAGAGACCTACATATAAATATTTAAAATAGCCATTCACCGCCACTTCCCGCTTGCTTTTCTTCTATTACAAAATGGCCCCCAACGTAAAAAGCTTTTATTCCACAAATCACAATAATTTTTGGCTTCGCCTGAAAAAAACCGCTGCCCAATTTTTTCACAACTACAAAAACTTGGTAAAATTACAAGAAGTATAAATATAAAACATTAAGTAAATTATATATTAAATAAACATACGAACTCTTAAAAATACTGACATTAAAGTTAAAGAAATAATCAAATATTGTCATACAATTCTGTCAACTGATATAACTAGAAGTTTTATTTTTTTATTCTACAATTCAAAAACCATTTTTAAAAATATTACAACTATTAGAGTATACACACTACACTAAAATATAACTAATATCCGATAAAACGTTTTAAATGGAATCTAAAAATACATATAGTAATTATGAACGAAACAACTCAAGTCAATTAGAAGGTACCTTTTTATACTGTCGTGACAGAATTACAGAGACGCCAACCAGGTCATTAAATAATCTAACCGAGATTAACACGGCAACACACGGGTGATTGAGCCCCGACCGATTTTTCTGTAGAACACTTAACAGGGGTGACAAAACTTCTCTTTGTAAACCAGACATAAAACTCTTAAAAATATTATTAAATTTATCATTTCAAAACTCTCAAAAATGCCTAATTTGTTTACAAACTTAAATATTTAATAAATATAATATAAGCAATACACATATACACACCATTTACCCCCTTACATCATTAGAGTCACTTTATCATATAAAGGCACTTCAACACATCAAAGTACCCCTCTTTTCCCAGCTTCTCACCACTTTCATACTACTACAAATAAATCATAATTTTGAATTTTTGACAAAATTATATAATTAATATACATTACTGTATCCAGAATGAAATCCCTCGATTGTTTTAAATTTATTATTTTCTAGAACCACCACTAGGATATCCGGTCGGTATGTATACCTTTCTGTAGATAATTAAATAATAATAATAACTCGAATGTACAATACAAGCGCTCATTAAATGATTACCCTCATATTAACGAAAACACATCTCAAAAGCAGACATGCTCGAATGACTTAAGGTAATCCCTTAAAAAATAAAATTTCTGCACTAGCGTTGGACATAAATAAAGTCATGTCATCCTTTCTTCATGGTCTTTAGTCTCTAATCAATTTATAATTTAATGTACAATATTAACTTATTTTGGGATAAAATAACTTTACGTTTATAGTACGTTTACGTTGACAAGTAAATAATAATTTTAATTATAATTTAATTATTTTACTATTACTTAATTTAATTATTTATTTTAAAAACATTATTTGTTTTCATTTCAGTATGTGGTGAGTGTACTAAAATTATTATACTTTATAAAATTGAATTATTTATTATTAAAACATATTTTAAAAAAAGTTTTAATTTAATTTTAGGATGTGACTGTGAGTACACTCAACTTATTTTACTTTGATTAAATTTAATCCTTTATTATTCAAAAATATTATTAAAAAAACATTTCTTTTAATTTCAGGTTGCAAGTGTGAGTACATTAAATTAATTTTATTTTTATCATATTTATTTATTTATAGTTAAAAATCGTTTAAAAAACATTTGTTTTAATTTCAGCTTGTGATGATTGTGAGTATACTAAAATCGTTTTACTTTTATCAAATTTAATCATAGTTTATTATAAAAAATATTTTTTTTTATCATTACAAAAAAAATTTAAGTAAAAACGTAGCTAAAAGCATTGAAATCTAATTGATACGTTATTATTTTTTTAGATAGCTGTTCTATAGTATAAAATATGTCAGATGTGAGTAATTACTATAAGTCTTGTATAATTAGTTTGTCATTGTGCTATAATTTCATACTTTTTAATTCTGATCTGTAATTCCTCTTAACTCAATTTAAAAAAAAAAACATATTTTCATTATGAAATAACACATATTATTGTGATTATGACTTTTTTATTTATATCTTACATTTTTTTGTTGCTTGTTAAAAATTATAATTATCTTTTATGCGTTACACGAATTATTTTTGTTTTAAAATATGTATTATGCATAAATTGTTTAAGACCAAGTTTTCACATTTTTTGTTATGTAATAAATTTCATGCAATAGTGTTTTCGTTTAAATGTGCATACACTTAACATTATAAATAATTTTCTTGATTAAAATATTTCATTGATGTCATAGCTCATAACATAATGTATTTATACGTCATACTATTATACCTACTACATATTATATTAATTTGATTATGCTTTGATTTTTTAATTCCTATTTAAGTTGACCAGCCAAAAATCAGACATTACTACCTGACTAAAATAAATGCAGAACAATTAAAACCTATTTGTTCCAGAAAAGTTCCTGTGAGATTATTTCAATAAAAAAAAAGAATTTTATAGTTTAAACCTTTTTTTTTTTACTTATAATAACTATCCCGTTCTAAATAGTATAATTAACTTTTAGACATTTTTTTTTATAAGACAATTGGTACAACTGTGTAAACGATGTAAGCTAAAACTACCTTCGAAGTCTCGATAGTTATTGTTGGTTTAGTTTAATAGTGAACATATAAATATCAAAGCGGACAACGTTATAAAATAAATAACAACGCATTTAAAAACTAGGCTAAGCCTAATATTTAAGAGTTAGAAATATTTGCAAAGGTCGTAATTTTAATTGGCCCTAACCATGAATATAGGTTGATCCAACTAACGTAAGACCCATTTTCTCAAAAAATATGAATATTTTGACAATTTTTTTTTTCTGAACTTTTAGGTACATATTTTACTACATTTTTCAATATTTTGAATATTTTTATCACCAATTCTTATAAGCCAAAAGTGGGATTTTTGGTTTTTTCAAATGGCAACTAATTTTTTTATTTACATAAATTTGTTGACAAAAAAATCATGTTAGCGTTTGAATTTTTATTGAGTTGTTCATTTTTTATGACTTGATAAAGATTTGATTTTTTGACTGCATTTCTTAATATTTTCATTCGTTCATAATACAAAGACGAATAGTTTTATTGCATCGCATAAAAATAATTTGACGTATTACTGTACTCTGCATCACAATTAGATATAATAAATAACTTGTAATTTAAGTAACCTGTAGATAATAACCGTTTGTCTATCATTATTTCAAAATCTTTTAAAGGGACTTTCTAGTTGCTAGAATGTTATCGCCAATTGGGAAATGTAAACATAAATATGATTGTGCAACTGGTTTTGGAAAACTGAAGAAATATGATAAATATTAGGAAGAAATGTAGTATCTTTACAAGGTCATAGCTAATGAATTTTGGTTTATAAGGATTGGTGATACAAATTTGTTTGTAATAGTAGCAAAAATGTCACAATATTTGCCTATAACAACTTTATTCAAACCATCAAACATAATTTTTGGTTGATTTACTGGTGAATATATTTTAGTGCATGCTAGTGGACCTGTTAATGGTCTTCTGAATATTCCTGTACTCCTATCTGATACGGCTTTTGTAGGAATTTTATATAGTTTTGTCCTATATAAAGTTTATGAATTAAGAATAGCCTAGTTAATATGAAGAAATCTTTAGGTGAGTATGTAGGCGGTGGAGACCACCTCTAAATACTTCTTATACTCCTCTGGCTATTAGGAAGATTATTTTTTAACTGTCCATTTCCAAACGTCGCAAAATATGTGTTTACAGTATTTAAGTATTCATGAGGTGTAGACATTGTATACTTGTTAATCATTATATGCCTTTGTTAATAATAAATAATATTTCCCTCTATTATCTTCACATTAAGCCATTTGGTCACATTTGGCTAAAATAAATATGAAAATATATACAAATCGAAGTTTTAGTACTGTATGTGTTTACGTTGAACATTTACAACAGCTCTTCTATGTTGGACAGTTGATTCAGTTGATTTTATTCGGTAATTGAACATGTACAAGACATTGATTTCCTCCGAGCCCATTCATTTAAGGAGCGGCGAAATAACAGCACTGACCTTAAATAATAATTCAGACACATACATGTAGGTCGAATCATTCACTGTTTAGTGTTTGGGAAACTGAGTTGGCAGTCGTTTTTTTTCGAACCGTAAACAATATCCTTATGTTTGCATTAGCTCTGCTTTATAAAAACGAATAATAAAAAGTAACGTAAGATTCTTACGTGTCACATTAAAAACTATGAAACTTTAACTAAATTCTTAAACGGTAAAGTTAACAAGTGGCAATATTAAATTTTACAGATTCTTTGAGTAATCGTAAAATGTTGAAGATATATTGTTACATGTTCGGATAACCGTAACTTTTATATAGGCATGGCATAGTTTAAGTTCCTCATTTTAATGGCGTAAAGTCACTATAAATATTATATTCTCGAAATTATTGTTTTGTCGTAGAGGGATCGCATTTTGTTGTATATCTCCCATGTTGATTAAACTACCAACAATTTAATGAAAAAATATCCAATTGTCACACAGATTACATGCAATTTTTCATAAATAACAACCCTATTCCTCCTTTTGTCTTCTTAGCTCAGGTGACAAGTATATAGTAAGCACCACTTATTTTGATTTAATAACTTCAAAAAAAGTTCATTTCTTCTATTAGACTAGTCGAAGTTTAAGACTGGTTTAAAACAGAAAACTAGTTTAAAGGGTAGGGGACTGATTTGGTCCTACAACATTTAACATTTTTTCATAATTTTGCCATTCTTTTCAAAGATTCAAATATTGCTAATATTGTTAATTGTTGATGATGGCATTTGCGAAATTTGTTAATATCTCGTAAGTAATTCTGTATACAGATGGTCACATAAGATACCTATGTTGAATTTTGTCATTTGTTTTTAAAGCTAGTACAAGCATATTGTGTACGGTATAGCTCGGGTCGAATCGAAAACAACAGACGAGGTTACACAGATTTCTATAAACTATACAGTGAATGACTCATTCTAAGTTTACCTTTTTTGACATTTTCAATGGTTGGGGATGGGTACTAGAACTGAAAAATAAATTCAATAATTTAAGAGGTCATATTCCTATGAATTGTTTTAGGCCAGATATTATGAAAACACTAAAATATTAGCTAGAAACTTGATATGTTTACTAGCCACCTTAGATACTAACTTGTTACTGCTTGTTAATATACTATTTCATTATCTATAATTCCACCACTACTTTAAATGTATTCGGTACTTCAGCGAGACATGATAATGCTCTTTCGTGGTTGCAGACTCGGCTGAAAAATGCTTTTTTTTTAAATGTACACCATTATGTTTCTATCGATTTTTGCTATGATTTTAAAATACATTACCAAATTTGAATTATAATCTAAGTGTTGGAACATAAAATAATTAATTGACACCTCAGTCCTTTCTGTTTCGATTAATAAAAAACTCTTTTATCTATTTTCTAACATACAAATTTTAAGTACTGTACACTGTTTTCTTTTACTTAAATCTCCCTAATTATCGCTCATCAATTAAAATAAAATTACAATTTGATAAAGGTTGAATTAATTTGTTGTAATTACATAAACCAAAATATACAACACGATTCGTTGTTATGAATCAAATTAAAGATATCCAAAAAGAACATTTATTTTGAAGTGTGTATCAAAATATTAGTATAATGATTAATGAGTATTAAATTCAGTTAATAGTTGATATTTTTTTATAATCAATTCATTTTACAGCTACTAGAAGGTATAATTATTATTTATTTGAGAATACAAAGTCAGTGGTTTTGATTCCATTCATATAAAATACAAGAACACTTAAATTTACTCCTCCAAATCTATTTCAGCTTCAAGAAAGAACCGTTCAAGCCTAAATCTATGTCCTTGAAGAAATTCGGAATGGTTTTCACTTGTTCGTTCGACGCATTCATAATCAATTATAGCCTCATGAAATTCACTATTTGGTTCAGTGTAAATCATCACAATATTGTTTACTTCGACTGATAACATTTTTAAACTTTGATTTATTTTCTCGTCACACGGTTTATATATTTCACTCAATAAAATCAGTAATTTGTTAAAGAATAGGTCATCAATATATAAAAAATTTAGTTTTATATTTAATTCATGTATAAACTTATCATGTTCGCATGCATCTTTACTTTCTGTAAATTGATAAAAAGCTAAATGGATCCAAATATAGCTGAACAATGTTACTTTTAAGACGTCCAAAACTATTTCGTGATATTTTGGGTATTTAAACGGTTGTGTTATCCATTCTCCCTCCTCGTATTGATTTTCGATATTTTCCATTTCCTTTGTTAATAAGCCGCATATATTGTCCCACTTAAAGGTAAGGCCAACAATATCGCAGAACAAACTGATTTCTAACCGTGGGGGTCAGCAGTAAATTGCGGATACTGAAAGGCAGTGTATAATGTTCCTTGTTCTTGACGAAACGGCAATATTTTGGATCATACATTTCCAAAAAAGTATCAAATAATAGATGATGATCAGGTCCATTGCTGTATTGTTTTAACGTGTAGTCAAAGTTTTTCATTAGGTATTCGTTTTCTCGACAAGAAGTTATCAATTTCGTTAGGGTGTCGTTTATTTCTGGTAAGTGGTTTCCTAGAAATGTTTAAACTTCGAACTTGGAACTTTGCAGTCCTAAAAGTTTTATATGCAGTTCCCAGAGCCATGCGCTGACTATAAATTTCCCTTTATACGACATGTCTATCATATTGTATACGTAATCGGAAATGGCTCTTAAAGAACTTTCGACATCCGGTAAAATGAACTTCAAATGTACGGAATTCGTGCACTGTATTTCTTGTATTTTACGGTAGAATTTAAACTGAGTAAGAATTCTGTTTGTTTTTTACTCAATTTTGTAATTCGAGGTCAGTGTTATTATTTCGTCACTGGTAAATGTAATGGGCGTGTAACACAATGTCTTGGTCGTATTCAATAGTTGAATAAATTCAACTGCGTACCGCCCAACATAGAAGAACTGTTGCAGCAGTTCGGTCTAGAAAATAAAATAACGTCAGTGGCATCATTTAAGTGTTTGAAAAGGTGAAACAAAATTGTATTTACATCAAATTGAAAATATAGTAATAAATTTGTCACTAACTATAATTATAAATTAGTTTAAAATAAGTATGGCTTCTTAATGTTAAGTCATAACCAGATACTACCTAGGTGTCATGTTGATCACCGTGTTAATAGCTTGGTTTAGGTTAATTTTTTTAAAGCAGTATCTTTTATTTAGAAGTTCAGAAATATAATTATTTTATATCCACTTAACTATTATAATAAGTTAAGGTACGGTTCACTGTTAGTATTACCTAACTCGACACTGACAATGAGTATTATTTATTTACATACATTTGGTAATTTGAAATACGGCTATGATCAATATTTTATAATCCTTTTATTATATAATTTATTATTGTTTACTTGTGTATCCTGTGAAACATTTAAATCCAATATCACAATGGTTATTTCGGAGGCGGTAGGTCTAAGTACAGCTTTTTCATATAATCGATTATGAGGTTTCAATCGATTTGAGCTTTCTTCATCATCGTCTTGCCCATTAACCTTCGTAAATAAATAGAAACCCACTTTTAATGTTAAATAAAAAATGCTTAATTGAAATTTCATAACGATAAAAGACACCTCCACAATTCAACAGTACTCTCAAATTGTAAAAGAGTGGATTCAACGAAATATGCAAGTGCAATATTTTAAAACATATTCACAGTTTACATCGTTTAAAACAAATAAGAATATATTATTATGTTACAATACACCTAATCTGTATTCTGTACACTTGTATTAATAGCAGATGCCCTTAAGTGTATAAAATAATTGATGTTGTTGACTTATAGGGAATTTGTATAAAACAACATAATCATACATTCTAACGATATACAAAGGATTAATACGGAAATATGTTTGTATACTAGGCGATGATGACTGTGAATTTGTTTTGAAATATTACAGGTGAATATTTTGTTGAAACTCCTCATTTATAGCTTGTAAAATTAATTTGGTCCTTGGTTAAAATAAAAATTGGTAGTTATGGGTCGCCAACATGATTCGCACTAATATTGTAATACTCGTAGTGTACCCAATCTTAACTTATAGTAATAGTACGCTACAAAGCACACAGTGGATGTAAAAATAATATTAAAACTAATAAACTAATAAGTGTATTTAAAGTACGGTTATGACACTAAACAGTCGACAAAGAACAGAACTTTTCTGTTTTTTACTCGGAATACCCGATGAATCTATTTTGTTGGGTCAAATGTATATCATATCAGAAGATTATTACTATAGTTGCCAAACCTGATGAGCGCAAGTACCAAGGACTAACGTAAAGGTGCACAGGGAAAAAATATATCCCTTGGTATACAAACGCTTCAAATACAATTTGAAATAAGTATATATTTCTTATATAGTTCGTTTTTATCTATGTTAATTTATTAATAGTACAAAACGGTACGAATTAAATTTAAAAAAATTTCAGTAATTATTAATAGAAGCATCGCCGAGAGTCGTTTTATAATTTGTATTTAGTGTTGTCTAAAATTTTAGCAGATGTAGTAGGTATGTAGGTCACTGTTAAAAAATTGGTAAGCAACCGTTGCCAGTTAGATCACCTGCTAAACGAATACCGAGTCTTTTTTTATACTTTTTACAATATGAACAGATATAATAATATATCTACGTAGGTACCAGTTTAGTTTTTAGCTAACGTTTTTTCCGAATCCATATTCGCCGGTGTAATCGCTATAACTACAACTATGTGAACAACAAGTTGGTGTTATCGATTAATTTTCAAAAAAGTTTGTCCGTTTCATAAAAAACACTTCAGTGCGAATCTATCTGATCGTTGTTTGCTAATTTAAACATTTTACTCGTTGATCAAAGAACGCGACTCAACCACTATCGGTTAGATAAAGTTAGAGTGGATAAGTTAACGAAATAAGACACTTTTGGACGATCAAGGTTAACACAGAACGTAAATAACTCTAACAAATGTTATCTAGGGTATAGTATAGTAATCGCTGAGTGGCTAAGATCCGTCATTGGCCACTAGAATATTTTATTTTCACTGGTTTTTATTGAATTATACAAATGTATTTTAAATCGAACAATGCAATGGCATAGGACATGGTAACAGTCCACTTTGAATCAAAAATGTGCACCAACCATATAAGAAGATTTAGGTAAAGAACGCTTATAAGTAAACTTAGTTGTTAATTTTATTTAAAGAAAAAGGAATAGTATTTGAATAAAATGTTTTACGGTGTGTCAAGTTGCTTTATGATGTTGTTAGTAATCAGTAATTGGCAAATGTTGATATCGTGTAACGACAACGAAGATCTAGTTTTTAGACTCAACGCCATAATAAGCCATCCTGGATGGAAGCAAATCGACCATATCGAAGGCAAAGGTCAATGCTCTGCAAATTCATTTTCCGGCAAGGATCTGTTTGTACCCATCGAAGAACCCGATTATTTCTACGTAACCGACGAAAATGTCTACACAAAATACTGGATGACTGCTCGATTGATTGGATGTGTGTACGCGAAGGCTATCTTAGATTATTTGTCCTTCATTCTGTTTATTCTACACGAATGCACACGCGATGCAAAACGTGTGAGTAGCGTGATCCGTACGAGAAGGCATCGTCATAAAACCAACGCGGTAAAAGTTTCAAGAAATAAACTTGATTTGAACTATAGCAGATTTTGGTATATGCTTGATTTAGCGTTGGGTTCAATAGAAAACAGTCATATGATGTTTGACTGTATAACCGATGCGTTGAGTTTTCTAGAAGAATCGTTGGATAAATTACGTGGACGCCAGTCGAATATAAATCTATATTTGAATCCGACTAACATAGGACTCATAAAGAAAATTGTATTTCTAATCCGCAACGCGAAGCAAACCATTAAACTTTACAACAACGAAAACCGTAATAAATACAATAAAAAAATTTCGAGAATTCCCCTAACGTTGGGAAAACATTTTAAACTGCATATAATAAACAATTTAATTATATTTACAAATGAATACTGCGTAATGCTACAAACCGCAAACACAAGCGAAGCTCAGACTTTGAGTGTGCATCAGGGCTGCATTATTCATTCCGTCGAAGAAGCTCAAACAGAAATTGAAAATCTTATAAACAAGGTCATCAATAATTACTACGGAGAATTAGGTTTCCTGAAAGAAGAAAAACTGCCGGAAATTCACTTAATGTAAATTTTATTGTATTCCTAAATTATATATTAATATGTACATTGATATTGATGTAATATAATTTTGTTATACATCATCATCATCAAGCTTAATATTCTAATACTGCGGTTATCTATTCAAAATTAAAAAAAAAACTTTTTAATAAACATTTTAAATTTAAATTTTAGTTTTTCTAGAATTGGATTAATTTTTATGTTTTTTACGATTCCTTAATGTAGGAGTGCTAAAAATTCGGATACTCCTTCATAACGAGAATGAGGAATTCTTTCGACTTAGCATTTAAAAGATAAGAAACGTAGAAAAGAGTTTTGAATTGAATCAAGAGTTTGATTCAGAATTGAGACATTTGGAGACCAAATAGCTATAGAATATTATATCTGTGATGGAAAAATGAAAAAATAAACGTTTTTAAAACAAAATAATTACAAAAAATTTAGTCTTCGTTTTGAAAGACCCGTTTTTGACGATGGCCCATTTTCACTTTTAAAAATGATCTTTAAAGATTAGTTTTGTATAAAAAAATATACATAGATCATTAAATTAATTAACATGCTGGATCTTAGAGTTTGATAATTGATAGCTTATTAAAACCAATATGGGTTTTTTATGGGAAAGTGTACGTTTAAATTTACAATAATATTAATAAAGTTATTCGTTTTGGTTGATATCACCAACAGCTTTGTTTGTAATAGAATAAAAATCTTTTAAGATAATTATGAATAATTCTGAGCCACAGACATTGTTTAACAAAATGACAAATAGTAGTAGTATTCAATGCACGAAAAATGAAAATATAAATTAAATTGTTAAGACTACAGTTAATGTACTTAAAGTTAATTTGTATGCAGATGATATCCATTACGCATATCGTACAAAAGTATATGATAATAAGGATAGTAAGCTCATTGTCCGTTTTATTTATAAAATGTTAAGGAATCCTTTATAAATGACATGCAATTGTTATATAAAGAAGAAGAATTTAAAATCAAATACATAAAATAGTATTATGTCTAATAAACTTGTATATTTTAATCACGAACTAACTTAACAGTACAGAAATAGTGTTGGATCCGTAGTTGGAGGTTGATCAAACTCCCATTAAAAAACAGTATCACCACCGGGTAGATTAATTCCTACAAAAACTTGTTCAACATTATGGAAACAAATTAAATAGTATATAGATCTTTTTTTCCAATTTATGAGCCACCACTAAGCAATCAATATCATTGATGTTATCTTCATTTTCTTCATTTTGGAGGGTTACAATAACAGTTCTACCGTTGCAATATACTATTTAAAAGAATCAGTTCTTAATACTTTTCTTATGTGTCTGGTAAGTATTTAGATCAGAAATCATACCAGAAAGGTATTTTAATGGCATAAAACGTTCACGTTTGCAAAAAAACTTGTAACTATATTTTTTTAAACAAAATATGTTTTTATACATCTGCTAGACCACACACTTGCATAGTTGGTATCTAAAACCATTGTACTTGTTGACTTACAGAGTCTTTGTACAAAATAATATGATCATAAACTTTGACGATCAAAAGAAAAATAAGAACAAAATAGGCCAATATCTTTATGTTTTTGCAGTGTGGTTTTTTTAAAATATTATACGTGTACATTTTGTTTACTCTACATTTTTATAACTTGATAGTATTTTGGAATTTTAAGATATGGTTCTTATAATTTTTAGGTTTCAGTAAAGCGTTTTATTTTAACACTTAAGTTCGTCTGTTATTTATCAACGGAGGTTAATAGGTGTGACGATGTCGAGGAAGAACCATATCCTAATGAACATTATAAACGATTACACGAAAAGTCTGTACTCAGACCAACTGCCTCCGAAATAACCAAAATAATTCAAGTAAGCAAAAGTATATTTAGGATTATATAGGATTATTTAGGATTATAAATATATGTCAAAGACATATTTTTAAATTAGTTAGGTATCATAACTATTATTTTTTTTGATTATTTATTTCAGCATAACTAAAATATATCATAGCATGTTTAGTACAATTAAAATACAATTGAGCAATGCTCGTAACTGGTACCCGAAGTTCTTATTTTACAAAATAAAGTTTATAATATATTTTTCTCATGCAAAACTGTGTACGAACTAAATTTTTTTTTTTGTTAATCATTTTTAATATTTGACAAAATATTTACAATCTACACATTAACTTGCACAACAAGTAAGTTAGTTAGCTTCAAAAAAAGAAAAACATTTTTGTTTCTTTAAATGCATCGGGGACCATATCAATAATGTCATTAATATGTATCTTCTATAGGAATCGCCCGAGACACTTTCCCTCTACCTGAGAAAAAGTAGTTTATTAATTACTCACCATACTTCACTCCATTACCATTACATTAAGCCATTTGGTCACATTTGGTTAAAATAAATATGAAAAAGAATACAGAAATCGACATTTTAGTACTGTATGTTTTCAGGTTGAACATTTACAACAGATCTTTTATGTTGGACAGTATCCGGTTGATTTTATTCTACAATTGAACAAGTACAAGACAATGAGTTTCGAGCACATTTGTTTAAACAGTGAGGAAATAACAGCACTGACCTTAAATTATAATTCAGACAGTTCAAATAATAATAGAATTCTTACTCAATTTAAATTCCACTGCAAAATACAAGAAATACAGTGCGCGAATATTGTACTTTTGAAGTTTAGTTTACCAGAAGTCGGAAGTTCTTTGGACGTTATTGCCAAATATGTGTTCAGTATGATAGAAATGTCGTACAAATGGAAATTTGTAGTGAGCGCATGGCTTTGGAAACTGAATTTAATACTTGCAGACCTACAATAATTCAAGTTTGGAACCCAACTGTTGCTAGGCGAACATCTACCGGATATTATCGAAACCTTAGAAAAATGTATAAACGTTATATTGAGAAAATAAATACCCAATAAAAAATGTTTACCATACATAAAACTATTACAAGGATAAATATATTTATATTAAAGATGGTCATATATATTAAATTATTAAATACATTTTTGCGATTATATGACGAAAAATATAAACGGTTCTTTGAGAAGATTGAAAGTTATAAATTGCCTATCAGTGCCGAACATCTATCGATGACTCATGTGTGGAGGATAGCAAGACGTATGCGCAACACCATCTCTGGCGTTGCCTTTAATTGGAAAAATGCGAAAAATGTATTCGAATAATGGTTTTACTATAAATGACTCATATCTATAAATAAAAAAATATAAAATTAACAATACTGAGACATTTATAGTAAAACCAATATTCGAATAAATTATTCGCATTTTTCTATTTAAAGGCAAGGCCAGAGATGGCGTTGCGCATACGTCTTGCTATCCTCCACACATAAGTCATCGATAGATGTGTGGCACTGATAGGCAATTTATAACTTTCAAACTTCTCAAAGAACCGTTTATATTTTTCGTCATACAATCGCAACAATGGATTTAACATTTTAATATGACCAACTTTATAATATAAATATCTTTACCCTTGTAATAATTTAAAGTATAGTCAAACATTTTCATTAGGTATTTATTTTTTCGACATAACGTTATTAATTTTCCTAAGGTTTTGTTAATCTCGGGTAAGTGGTCGCCTAGAAATTGTTGAGTTCCAAACTTGGAATATTGTAGTTATACAATTTTGATATGCAGTTTCCATTGTTGTCATCAGACACGGTCAACCAGAATCATTACTTTCCGTTTCACGGACCCACAAAGCTATTACTAGATTTGTCTTGTAATTATTACTTTTGTATAATATAGTCATCCGTGATACTACTACGTGAATCGCTGTAACTTTATTTTAACCTCAACTTACCCTATTCCAACTACGACCACATCAAGTTAAATGGAATGCATCCCAGGAGGCAGAATCAGTCCGAAAGAAGCAACTAGAGCTCTACTTGCTTATTATTTTTATCAAACGATGTACATGCATACATTTAATTAATTATTATTAGACCCTGTCGTAACGTTGATTTGCTTATAATCCATACGAATAAATAAATAATGTAAAATATTTTTTATGTAAAAAAAAACCATTAAGCGATAGTATCATTAATTGGTAACTGCTAGTTCCGGTGTTACGCCATTATTAGGTTACACAACTATATAATCTACATTGAAAAAATAATAAAATTAACACATATGAATTCACATTGAAACATGAATAAACAACCAGTACAGTGGGGTCGGTGCATAACAGTGATGGAGAATAGGAGCAAGTCGGGGGACGTCACAGTTTTACCAAACATTTTTATAACTGAAAATGTTATAATCTCATTGAAAAAAGGCTTCGATGTGAATCTTTTGATAGTAAGAATCTAGCACAGGTCAAACAAAGTACAGATTAATCCAGTATCCTCACTTTGAATTGTTTTTACAGTTGTGGTTAATACACATGCACGCAAGTTTAAGGGGATCACATGCGGTCTGTAATTAAGAAGTTTTGTACAGGTAATATTCAAGAAAAATGAGGTTTTACAAAATTAGATCATGATAATCAATTTACCAGTTAAATTTGTAAAGGCTTCGAGGTATAATTTCTAATTTAAATACATTTTTCTATGAGTAGAAGCCATTTTGGTTTATTTCAGACAGAAAAGCCGGACAAAATGTCGACTACATAAGATAGTAAAATTTTAGTTCTGCAAAGAGATTCGAGTTCTTTGGATTTTGGCTACTTAACTATGTTACTTACGATTTTCTTTTAAAAATTTCAGTTTCTTGTAAAACATTAATTCAACTTGCAACTTTTTCAACATTTCAACTTTTTTCAACAATTTTTTTACATAAAAAATCAAAGATTCTGCTTCCTACATAACCTAGTATGATTGCCAAAGAACTCGGACCATCATATGTAGTTGACATTTTTTTGGCTTTTTGGTCTAAATAGTAAAAAAAAACCAGACCGCATGCATTCCCTTAATATTGCAAATTCGTATAAGCTTGTTTCTGTGGTTTTTCCCGATGTTGTGCTTCGATAATTACTACTTGTATGACTATATTTTTACAATTTATAATGATGTATTAATAAAATACAACACAATTCGATACAACGAACCAAAATAAAAGTTGAAAAATCAAAATTTTATTTTATTTAGAAATGTACAATATCAATTTCTTAGTTTAATGAGTATGATATTTAGTGAAATGATAATATATTTATAATCAAGCGAGTTTTATTGTTTAACAAATATTAATAGTGTCTTTGTTATTTATTCGAGATTACAAATTCGAGGGTTCTGTTTCCATTTATATAAAAAAATAGAATATTTAATTTTAATTGTACCCATCTTTCTTCAGTCTCACGAAAGAACTTTGCAAACATTGATCCGAAATTTTCAAAAAATTCGGAATCGTTTTCACATTTTCGTTCGACGTATTCACAGTCAATTTTGGCCTCTCTATTATTTGGTTCAATATAGATTCCCAGTATGCGGTTTACTTCTCCTGCTAGTTTGTCCACAGTTTGAGATATCTTCTTATCATCGGGCTCATATATTCCACTCAATAAAATTAGTACTTCGTTGAAGAATTGGTCATCTATATAAGCATAATATAATACCATATTTACTTGATATATAAAACCTTCATACTCACGCCGAAGACCGGTCCGCATAGCCGCTATATAATTTAATTTTTTTTTTGTGGGCCAAAATTTGCGCGGCAGTGTGGATTTGACTATTTTTTGATAACAAACTAAATATACCCAAATATAACCGTAAAATTTTGCCTTTAAAACATCCAAAATGATTTCTTGATATTTCTTGTGTTTAAAAGGTTCTATTGTCCATTCAAACTTATTGTACTGATTTCTGATATTTTTAATTTCCTTTTCGAATACATCGTATATATTCTTCCATTTAAAAGTGAGGCCTGGGATATTGTCAAAAGTGCTTTCTGAAAACTCCCACGTAGAAAGCAGCAACAAGTCATCAACATCCGATGTAAGTTGTCCCTTGTTCTTGACGAAACGTTGAAATTTGTCGTCATACATTTTTAAAAATGTATTAAACATTAAATGTGGACCAGATTTCTGGTTGTAGTAATTTAAAATGAAATCACACCTTTTCATTAGGTAATTATTTTCTTGACACAACATTATCAATTTCTCCAGGGTTTCATTAATCTCCGGTAAGCGTTCTTTTAGCAATGTTGTGTCACCAAACTGTAACTGTATATGCAGTTTCCAAAGCCAGTCGCTCACTAAAAATTTCGCTCTGTACGACATCTCTATCATATTGTACACGTAGTCAGCAATAACTTTTAAAGAACTTTCGATTTTCGATAAACTAAACTTTAAAAGTACAATATTCGTGCATTGTATTTCTTGTACTTTGCGGTAGAATTTGAATTGAGTAAGAATTCTTTTGGTTTTTGACCCGTCGTTATAATTTGATTTAAGTGTTGTTATTTCTTCGTCGCTTAAATGAATAGGCTTAGAACTCAATGTCTTGTACGTGTTCAATAGCTGAATAAAATCAGCTGGATACTGTCCACCATAGAAGAATTGTTGTAAATGTTCCACCTAAACACATAAAGTACCAAAATGTAGATTGAAGTATTATTTTACGTGTTAATAATAACCAAAAACGACCACATTGGTTAATCTAAATAGCTGTATATTTTAAGTTAATGAACTACTCTTTCTCGGGTACGGAGAAATAGTCAACCAAGGCACATAATTAGATCCACTGCATTCTTTTAATAAGTCTATTCATACCTTGCCTCGGTGCTAAAGTGTAAAATATTTATGTTTGCTGACGATGTAGCTCTTATTATGACAGAGCAAAATTGTGGTTGTTTAAATGAGCTGTAGAATAAAATCTCAGTTGTATTTAATTATGGATGAAATTAATCCTTAGCGTTGAACCTAATAAACTTGTGAGTATACTAACAGTTTTTGAGGCAATTTCTATAAAATATGTATATACTTACAATTACTCAATGTCTACCTTGATTAATACCAATTATACACATTTAGAATCTTTCTCAATGTACTATTCCTTTAATCACACCAATTGTACATAACATTAATGTAGTATAAGTAATAGCATGGTCCTCGATGCATTACAAAATCAAGGATTGTTTCTATTCATAAATCGGGGGGTTAGTTTTAAAGATTTTACCAATCCTAGGCATATGATTTTATTCACCAACCATGCCTTATAACAATACTATACGAATTCGGTTTTTCTATCAAGATAGTGACCATAATTAAAGCTAGTCACAGTTACACAGAAATTTAAATAAAGGTAGCATCGGAGACGTCAGACCCAGTTAATGTCTTCACGGGCCCAAGGCAAGGAGATACACTTATCTCATTGTATTTTAATTTAGTATCAGAGAAATTAAGGTAAGTGATAGCATAATACTAGGGAACTCAATGATAAATCTTCTCGCTTATGCCAAAGACATAGCTTTATTAGGAAATACCCAATTAGAGGCAGAGCAGATTTCTTAAAAAACGTGTAGAGACAGCGAAAAAGGTCGGATTGTGTGTGAATGATGAAACAAATTGAGTATATGGTTATAAGTCGTTTGAAGAAGGATTATCAACAGGGATATATTATGAGCTCGAAGGACACATATTTAAAAAGGGATATGTTTCATGGTCATCTTTTAATACAAGACAATAACATAAAAAAGGGATTTTGTACCAGAATGCAATGGCCAATAAGTTATATTTTTGCCTTAGAAAAATACTAAGCTCAAGATATATATAAATAAATTTTAAGTATAGATATTTATATAAGACATTGATACGTCCAAAAATTCAATATGCCTTTGAGACGTTGTCTCTTAGGTAATAAGAGGAAAGCTGTTTATTTGGATTTGAGAAAACATTTCTAAGAAGAAATAGATTCTTTGTGTTTACACTCCAACAGGATAATGAAGAAAAAGACATAATAATGTACTGAATGATGAAGAATAAAAAATATTGTAATTAAGTTAAAATAAATTGATTAAAAAAAATAATTTTTCTGATACTGGACACATAGTATCTTAAATTCAAAAATTCAGATAAAAGTGATAAACTTTAAAATATGTGTGTAAGAAAAGCATTTAAATTAAATCAATCATTATTCAGATAATAAAGTATTTTTAATCCATATGCCTCTGCTTGGTCATCAAAGTTCTATGTAACGTTCCTAATAACTCTCTATCGCATCTATGTTATACTCAGGACTTCATTCCAACTGCCAGATCACACAACTTCACTTAAAAATACTTTCGGGCTTTCAAAACAGGTGTCGCTACCGCATTTGGTCCAGAAATATACTGAACGTTACTTATTTTAAACTTAAATTGGTAGTTATGTACAAATGGCTCTACTATGAGCCTTCTTCTTAGTGCCCTGTCACTGTTATATCTACTCCCAAGCATACTTATTGTAGCCAAAGTATAGATTAGAAACAGTCATAACTAACGTTATTTAACACTGCAATTATCGCATCAATTGATGTAACACCAGTTGTAGCTCATTATCTGTGAGATACACGATTAACTTTTTAATTACTTGCAATTAACTTCAAGTATTTTATTGGATAACTACACAAAACTTAAGCTTCAAAATTGTTTTTTTCAATTAAGGAATTCATATAAATATTACTATCCTGTATATCTTATTTTTTGTGAGATACGACTTGACTATTGGAGTAAAATAACCTAATCTTACCTAGCCAAACCTGACGGTGTTTCATTTGAGAGTAGTATAAATACAATTGGAAAATATCACTGTATAAAAATGACTTAAATAATGTTTTAATATCAGAAAAAGTTAAGTACCATAATACTTTCGCATGGTATTTGCGAGATACAATCATACTTAAAACCCAAAACCCAAATGTTGACGTACTTAGTCTGAAGAGTAGAAAAATTAATTATTAAATTATTATAATTCACAACAAAATAAATTATTGTTTACTTGAATATCCTGAGAGACTTCAGAATCCGATATCGCAATTATTATTTCAGAGACAGTCGGTCTTACTGCTACCTGGCTAATCATTTTTCGACGCCATTTTTTTCCAAAATCATCTTCATGG
This sequence comes from Adelges cooleyi, assembly GCF_023614345.1. NCBI lineage: Eukaryota > Metazoa > Arthropoda > Insecta > Hemiptera > Adelgidae > Adelges > Adelges cooleyi. The sequence goes on along the minus strand of NW_026095827.1, from coordinate 585,479 downwards.
TCATATTCACTCAGCTCCGTAGATAAATGAAAAAAAATGTTCAGTGTCAAAGAAATAAACCCTAGTTGAAACTTCATAATGACAAAAAAATTAAAATTACAAACGAGTGGTTTGAACAAAATGTACACGCATAATATTTTAAAACAAATTCACACTCATCTAGGCCTAAAGTACAAACATATTTTCATATTCAGCTTTTGTATGTGTTATCGTTAGCATGTATGATCGTGTTGTTTTGTACAAATTCGCAGTAAGTCAACAATAATGACAATTATTTAGGTCACCTATGATCCAAGTAATATGTTTTCCGTTAACAATAGTGTAAGAATTGAATCTGATATAATAATTATTGTAGAAATAATCACACGCTTTTCAAGTGGTTACCTAAAATACAAACATAGGTAACATTTTCGTATTCAGCTTTTGTACATGTTATCGTGACATTGTATGATCATGTTATTTCGTACAAATTCCCTTTGAGTCAACATTAACAAAAATGGTGTTTAATAATGGCACCTGCGATACATGTGTACAACTACGTCATCTTTATATTTTTTAAGATAAACGTTCTTTTTTGGATTAAAACGAGTGAACAATTTTACAAGGTTACCTATGTTCCAAAAAATATATTCTTTATTGACATTAGTATAACAATTGAACCTTATATTATATGTGTAGAAACAATCACACTTATTTTAAGAGGTGAGTTGAAGGGGTATTTTTTAATCATTGACCCATTAAAATAACATTCCCGTATGATTTCTGATCTATAGTTTTACCAGACACAAATACAAGAAAAGGTTAAAATAAAAGTAATAAAATCACTTAAAATTAAAACGCTTTGGTGCTAATTTGTAAACATTGCAACTCGCTTAATGTTATGGATACATATGTGTTTTAGCTCATGACAAATTTTTAACTAAAAGGTCCTAAAATTACGGTTAAAAAACAAAAAACCTTGCAACTCCTGTGGAGGGATGAAAAATGGGTGTGATTTAAATTTGATACTATTGACCTATAGGAACATAACAAATAAGTATTCTTAAAAAATTTAACTTGATCAGACCATTTTTCTGGGAATCATAGCCAGTAAGAGTTAAATTTTTTGAAATAACATTTTTTTTACAAATTTAAACTGTAAAGAAGTGATCTTTTTCTAATTTTACCACCCTAAAGTACCAACATGACAAAATTTGTGATAAATAGAGTTACTACTAGAAGGAATTGGTCAAATATTAAAAAAGATACAGTGTAGTACGTTATTTCTAAATACATTTTCTTATACGTTTGAAATATAAAACGAATATGTGTCTACTAACTATTATTATATGATCGATATCTCCAATTTCTCTGCTGTCAAACTTTGATGAACTCACTGACAGTTAACGTGCTAGTGTTTAAATTTATCTCATTAGGTCAATGTAGTTTGTTGGAAACTGTTTTATCATAACTCCCCTACGTTTATATTAACAAATTTCGTTACATTTTAGATTACAATGTAAAAGATAGGAGAGGGGAAAGTGAGTCTTCAGAATATTAGAATTCCCATAAAAAAATACTATACTACTTCCTATAAAATAATTTTTATTCCTTATTTTCGTGATACCTATTTGCCTATTGCGCGTGCAGTAATAATATCTTAGTGGGGATCTCCCAGCTACTTTGCAGTAATCGAGCTTCAATGCAAGAGGTATCAGCACTGGATGATAAGATAGCAAACGACTTGGCGGTATATGTTATCAGACGGGGTCAGTTAAAGGCTCAACTGACGAAATTTAATTCGTTTATAAATGACCCGGATAGTAATACCAACCTAACGCAGGTAAAGTTGCGAATGGGAAAAATAAATACGTTATGGGACGAGTTTGATAACATCCAAAACAACATTGAAGCATGAGATAGTAGTACTGGAAACTTACAATATCGAGATAGGTTTGTGGATTTGTTCTTCGACTCAATGGCAAAGACTGAAGACAAATTAAAAGAGGCACGAATAAATTATATACCTCAAATACCTCAACAAAATAGTGGTACAAATCAAAATGACAATTTCTCGTTTGTGAAATTAAAGCCTTTAAAATCCCATGTTTCACAGGCAATATAAATGGTCTGCATTGCATGATATGTATTATGCTATGATTCACTCAATCGATTACAAAAGTTCAAAAATGTTATTACTTGAGGAATTCGTAAGCGGAGATGCAGGTGAATTAATACAAAACTTGGAAACTACAGCAGACAACTATGAGGCAGCATGGTCAATAATACAAATGTGAAGCTGATTTTTATCGTTATGATATTTCAGTTAAACTTTATTTATAAGTAATAATATTCGTTTTTCATTTATCTAAGTAGGTCGACGGGCAAGACGATATCGAAGAAGAATCATTTCAAAATAATACTCATAAAAGATTATATGAAACTGCTGTAATCAGACCAACTGCCTGAAAAATAACCCCGGCCATATCGAATTCCATATTTTTCGAGGTATTCAAGTAAACAATAATATATAATGTATGAGGCGCATAAAACCAAAACAGTTTAACCCAGAAAAAATGTAATGCCATTTTTTTGTGATAAAATGTTTTAGAATGATATGATATTTCAAAACTATTATGGCTCAACCTTCACAAAGATTTTTCCTGTAGATGGCAGCACTTAATTTGTTTTGGCTTTGATACTTAAATAAATGTTTGTAATATCAAAATGGCCTTTACGTTGGTTAACGTTTACAGATGGTTTAAAAGGCATGAATTTATACATACTAAAGTGAGTTTATTATATTACCTAGAATGGATTCCCACTTTTGTGGGTTAAGCTGTTTTGTTTCTATGCGCCTCATAGATAAGGATGAGGAATATTTTTAAAATACCATTTTTTATACTATGTAAATAAATACTTGACGTTGAATGTATTGATAATTTATTTATTCTTTTAAGTAAGTTAAATAATTATTTAATTTCAAGTTTATGATGAACAGAGCAAATTTTTAGACACAGACTATTATCTACGACTGTTAAAATTTACAATATTGTAATATTTTATCGTTTTATCTTCTATTGATATAATAATTGTTTCGTGTCCTTAACTTTATTAATTATACTTTATTCGAGTAAATAATTCATTTGTATTCAATTTTGAAATATTTTCTTTACCGGTTTGATAATGATATTGTACTTGTGAATTTATAGATCAGAAATCATACCTGAAAGATATTTTAATGGGACAATAATTTAAATATTCCTCCCTTCTCCCAACCCTTGAATGACAAGCTAAACATGTGATTATTTCTTCACTTTTTATTTCAGATTCAACTTTTATACTTATGCAAACGCAGAAACATTTTTTTGGATTATAGGTGACCTTATAATAGTATTGTTGACTTATTGAATCCGAAAAAACTGTTGTACAATACACCTAGTCTATACCTACACTTGCCCGACAGGTGCCTTGAAGTGTACAAAATTGTGGTTATTATCGAATCGTAGGAATTTTGTACCAAATAACATGATCATGCATTTTAACGATACCATATACAAAAACTAAATACGAAATTATGTGTGTATTTCGGTCGAGGATGAGTGATCTTCTTAGCTCAGATAACAATATTGTGTGTAAGCACCACTGACACCATAATGTTACTTTTGTTAAGTAACTTTAATAAAAAATTCTTTCCTTGTATTAGAGAGGGCATTGTTGTTTGTCAAAGAAGAATGAGCGGTCGCGGTGTGAACTGGTCTAAGTCCTTTGCTGATTTCCTAACGCCCCGCTTAATATAACAAACGATTAACGAAAAAATTAATAACGACCATCACCTTATTACTTGAAAATAAACTGCTATCATTAGATATAAATACTTTCACAACCGTGTCTTAAGTCCAAACCCTCTTATTAAAACCCCGTCCTCCCACACGATTCCACACGAAAAAAATCTATTTATTAATTAATTAAGCTATATTTGCTTTAGGGTATAATTTTTAAAATAATTTGTATGTAAACAATAGTACTACAACGGTAGAACTGTTATTGTAACTTGTTATCGTTTACCGCAAAAGGTGGATGTTCAAAGTTTAGCTATTATGTTTTAGTGGTATTATTTATGTCACAATATTAAGAAAAAAAACATATTTATCTTTTTATCTTGAACTTGATTTATTATTGTATTTTCAACAACAAATGTTTTATTAATCGTTATTAAAACTATTTATTTTTACATTCATCAAATTTATTAACAACGTTATTATTACAAAGTGTGAAAACATATAATTATAATGGTCCTTTAAAAATATGTGTTCATAGAGTATGTATTGAAGACTGGTATAATATATAAATCTTTAATGCTAAAGTATGTGCTAACGACACCGTTTATATCTGTTAGTGAACAAACTCCATATCTATCGACTTTAGCTTGTCTTATACATTTTTTTGGGTACTCTAAACTTTTGTATAATCCTATTAAATTACATATATCAGAAAATTGTCCGAATCGTGCATTCTCTCCAGCTGAAACAAATGTATGCAAATTTAACTTATTTCATGCTACTTTTCTTCATTTGCAAAACACAATTCAAGTGTATAATAATTTTTTTTTTTTTTAATTGGAAGAACACGGCTAACAATCATAATATTTTCTACCTTGTCCTATGTAACATTGTGGTTGGTGTTGTATAAAAAGTAATGAACTAAATTGAAAAATTAAAGTCTAATAGTAATGTTTCTACTAAATTTATGTTAGGAACTGAGTCAATCAAGTATCCATTTTGTGTGAGTTTTATACTTCTTTTGTTAAAAAAAAAAAAGTACTGAGATAATTATCAATGTCTGTAATTTAATATGATTTTCGATTTTTTTTGTATTAAGATTGATATTTTGTAGAACCATTGAAGAAGTAATTTTTTTATTACTTTTTTTAATTTAATTTTTTTTAAGTTGATTAAACCAGTACAGTTAAAATTATTACAATTAGTTTATGTTAGGTATATTATATATGTTATATACCTATGCATAAAGAGGTAAAAAATATCTAAATACTTACTTTTTACATGATGGATTAATAACGCTGTAGATTTCATAGTCATCATTCTTCTTCGTTTTCCAGATTTTTTAGTAATTCTCCATGCTCTACACAATTTTCTAGATCGGAAAAAAAAATGTTCGCTTGTCGGAGTTACATCAGCTGTAACCAAAATATAAAATATCAAAATACTTATACGTTTAACATTTTTATTTTTATTTTTCATACATAACAATCATCCTATATTTGATAATATTTAAACGAATAAATCAATGTAAAATACATTCAAAATAACTAGTAGCCATATTTGAATTAACTATATTTAGAAAGATCATCGAAACCTTAAATTGAAAAACATACATGAAAATGACTTTTAACTTCAATTGTTTTTACTTAAAACTAAACGTATTATAGTCTAATTTAATAATTGAATAAAAATGTTAAATTTCTATATTTACATGTGGAAGCCCGTAGTTTTTCATGTACAAATTTTTGGTATTCTATCTTTTCTAAAATTTAAAACAAAATACATTTTAATCTACTTTATTAATATGATAGAAATCAATTTTGAACTATTACTCGAAATAAATAAAATAATTTACATGGACATATATATATATATTTACTATGCTATATTCTTACTATGATATGTGTAATTTTCTATGGGATTTTCTTTGTCTTCTGAAATTACAATAAAAACATTTTTTACGTCTTAGTGGTCTATCTTCTTTAAAATTTAAAACAAAATATATTTTAATTTACACAATTAATTATGACAGAAATCATTAAGTAACTCTGTGATTATACTCAATGTATAGAATAGTTTACTACTAAATATTTACGTTGTTCTATGTATTCTGCTATGTCTTTGTTTTTTACTTCTGAAATTAAAATAAAAACATTTTGTACTTAATGAATTTCAAACAGTTATGTGGAAATATTTCCATAAAATATGCTAAGAATATTATTACCGGGTACTACAAACATTAATGCTAATTCCGCTAAAAATAACATCAAGTAATAAGAAGACAAATAATATGTTATATAAGTTCGGAAATAAGGTGCTTGGATTTATTATAATAAATTGAGTGAAGACCATGTAAATAAAATGGCCGAATCGAAGCAGATGGGGCGAGTAGAATAAAATTGTATGATTAGGTGATGTTTAAAGAAGCATCATTAGCACTCTTCATCGTTATTTTTATGTTTTTGACTTTATGATTATGATTACCCATTGTAAATTTTCGAGAAAGAACAGCTTCTTCAATTATCGAACACAAAAATTTATCTAGAATGACAAATAATAGGTTTAATTATACAAAAGCTAGAAAGTACTCAGAAATATTTTAATTTAAAATTTAATTAAATTATCTCTGATCTCAAAAAATCAAAGACATCATATTTTAGGACTGAATTATTGAAAATATTTTACCTCTTGTGTGCATTATCTGGTGGTCTATAAAAAAATTATAGACATAAGTAAATCAAGAAAAAACAATTATTTTGTAAGAAAAAATATTTTGACTGACTTGTCATCAGAACATGCTCTTTATATTCATCTGTAAAATAAGTTGAATATTGAATTATATTTATGTATTTCTACTCTCTCTTGTGTATATATAAAAATTAAAAAATCACCTAAAGCGGCCGAAACATTTGTCAACGCAAATGATATTAAAATGTATAAAGTTATCATTTTCACCTGCAAAAATAATAAAAATAATAATTATATATTTTCTGAACTGAGCTGAGACTATTCAATCAGTTTGTTCAACTTTTTTAAAGTGATTTTATTGTAAATTTTGGATAGGTTCTATGTGGACCGAGCCAGTAAAATCTAAATGTATTCGACGGTTCCCCTATGTGATTATATTTACATAGCTGTATTCTTTTTACTATGATATCATATGTACAACACGAGTTCAGATTACGTTTTCTTATTTGTTGGTTTTAATAACACTTGCAAAATTAGTGTTTACATTAATTTTACATTTTTTTAAGTATTATTATTGGTTTTTATGCAAAATTCGTATTCGCTGTAAAATTTGTAACAATAGGTAAAGCTATCAAGCAAGCAAACTCAAACTATCAGAAAGACAAATAATAAAACAACATTTGGCCAAAATACCACTTGTTTTTTATAATAAAAAAAATAATAAAATAAGCTAGTAGAACAATAAAAATTGTATTTGTAAAATACAATAGTTCTCTTAACGTAAAAACTTAACAAATGTATCGTGCCAACAGTTAATTGTCTTTTGTCCACATTATCAATCGCTCATTTCAGTATCATTCAAATAACATTTCTGAACCTATAAAATATGCTTTATTAAGAAATAGGTTAAGCAGTTTAAAAAGAGGTTGAAAACACTAAATAAACGCTTCGATGCAAATCTGTGGATAGTAAGTTCAAACCAGTACAGTCCAACTCAAGCACAGTAAGAAAGTGAGGTGCAGTGTCCTGAGATTGGCATCGAAACGTTAATTTCAATGGGGTTTTATCACTTTCAGTTATAGTATTTTCTTGATGACCCGTGACCTCCCCGTCCCCACTATACCACGACCCCACTATACTAGATATAATGGTATGAATCATCAAAACATATTCTGTTTTTCATTTTAATGCTTAGGTACACGCGTTTTACACACAATTGTATTTGACTGCATTATTTATTTTTCTATATATAATATAGGCCATAGCTCCACATATGCATATTATTTTAATAGTTTTGTTTTTTTATCGACAATAAGGAACGATCTCTTCTTGACACTAAAATCCTATAATGGTATAAAATCCTTCAATGGAACTTACGAAGCATCCGTTCCCGTTCAATGGATTTAGGCTCATTTCTACATACCGAGAAGATGTTCCTTCGCCTCGTTTTCTGAAACAAGGCTTCGGCCTGGTGAAAAGTTTTCCCTACCTTTCTTCCACCTCTTACGTTTTGACCGGATCGACGGTTACGGTGGCGCTGTCATTGCCGTTCACCACTACCATACAGACCAAACACATTACGCTTGAAGCCGCTTTCATTGAAGACTTACAACGCAATTTAGTTGACCTCATTTCTACTGAAGTTTTCATTAGCTGTGGTACCCCAATTACACTTTGGTCTATATATATTACTACTTCCTCGAGCCGTTCACCTACTTTACTTCACTCAAAAATACTTCCGGCAATTTAAACAGGTTTCATCTACAAAGTAAAATAGTTTTTAGTCCAGTCTTGATTTCGTTAAAAAAGAAAACAATGTATAGACAAAATCTAAGCACTCCGACGTTTCATGTCATTAATTGTAGTTATTATGTCCAAAAAACCTCAAGACTAGTAGTACTAAGAGTTGTAAAAAATAATTAAAAAATGCTTAACTATTGTCTTAGAACTTCAACATATTTTTGCAAAATAATCCAGATATTCAGATATAAACAGTTTTATATACAATGATGAATCAACTGTACGAGGGTTACGAACAAATTATTATAATTTTTGTTTGACAGGGTCGAAGTTCAAGCATTTCTAAGATTCTTGGACTTGGTATTGGCCACTTAATAAGTTATGCACTTACGTGGATGCTATTTGTGAGATCTAGTTAAGTTGATCATATCTAATTAATGCAATAGATAGTGTATAATTTGAGAGTAAATATATCTATAGAAAATTGATCAAGTAACTCGGAAGGTATAGTACTTACTTTTCTTATTTTTTGTCTGACTTACAATTGCTCAGAAATTATACGTGAAAAATATTTCGATGGGTCAACGGTCGAAAAACTGTCACCCTTCCCCCACCTCTTGAAAAGCGTGTGATTGTTTCTACGCTTATTATATCAGATTCAATTGTTGTTATTGTTGACTCACTGCGAATTTGTACAAAATAGCATGATCATACATGTTAACGATAACATGTACAAAAGCTGAATACGAAAATTTGTTTGTATTTTAGGCGAGGATAAGTGTGAATTTTGTTTTAAAATATTATTCGTGTACATTTTGTTCAAACCACTCGTGTATAATTTGAGAGTACTATTGAATTAAAAAAAAAATAATTTATTAATATGTCTATTACACTAGGATTTTTTTCTTTGACACTTGAGTGCATTTTTTATTTATCTACGGAGGTTAACGGTTATGACGATGTTGATAATATTCGGAAACAAGGGCGTCAACAAATGATTAGAACAGCTGCACTAAGACCAACTGCCTCTGAGATAACCATTGCGATGTCGGATTCAAATATTTCTCGAGATTTTCAAGTAAAATATAATTTATCATGTTATGAATTATAATAATTTTCTTATTTCATATTCTATACTTCAGATTAGGTACGAGGATTGTGACAGTTGTCCCGTAACTTTGGTCTTGATTTGGTTTTTGTGTTTTGGGCTTTATTGTATCTCGCATATACCTCACGAATAAGTCAACTTTTTTCTGATTTCTGATATTAAAACATTATTTAAGTCGTTTTTATACAGCGATGACTTCTATTTGTATTTATTTTACTCTCAAATGAAATACCGTTAGATTAGGTTATTTCACTCCAGTAGTCCCGTCGTATCGCACAGGTACACAAGATATACAGAATAGTAATATTTTTATATAAATACCTGATTTTATAAAAAAAAAATACATATCTATTCAAGTTTAAGTTAATTAACATGCAGTAGATCTCTGGACCAATTGTGATTGAGACACGAGATTCCCGGAAGTGTTTTTGTGTAAAGTTGTGTGATATGTCGGTTGGAAAGATGTTGCATTTCGAATGAAGTCCTATGGAGAACATGGAAGCGATAAAGTGTTTTATGTTAGTGACGTTCGATTGAGCTTTGATAACTCATTATAGGAATATGGATTAAAAAGCCTTATTTACCAAAATACACTTATTGGTCTTTTGTATTCTGATAATAATTTCCATTTTTAGAAAACTGTTTTGTGTTAAAAGATGAGTGATGACCCTTATATTTGAAATATTACCCCCTTTTATTTATGTGTCCTTCGACGTTCATAAAATGTCCCTGTTGACATTCCTTCTCTAATCAACTTCTTATCATATACACAATTTGTTCATCATTCGTAAACAATTAAACCTATTGCACTGCCCCAATACGTTTTTTTACAAATCTGTTCTACCACTACTTGGCCATTTCCTAATAAAGCTATGTCTTTGGCATAGGTGAGACGATTTATCCTTAAGTATCTTAGTGTTATTCTACCACTTACATCATAATGGGATAATTGCATTGCCTTGCCTTAAACCAATGGTGACAAAGGGGAGTCCCTCTTTTATGAGAAGAACAATCCTTGATTCTTTGCATCAGGGACCACGCCTTTACTTATACTACATTTATGATATGTACAGATGGTGTAATTAAATTTCTTTCTTGCTGTTTTTTTATGAAATAGTACATTGAGACAGATAAGGCAGATTCTAAATATCTATAATTTTATTAATAATTAATACTTTGTTTTAAGATGTAACAATGGGTGATTTTAAGTATGTTGATTTTTTATTGAAATTGCCCCAAAAACTGTTAGTATACTAGGTTTATTAGGTTCAGCGATAAGAATTTTTTATTGGTAGTACATAATTATTTTACTTTAGTGTACTTTATTAATTACTCACCATACTTCCTTTCTATTATCAAATTGTAATAGAATGATATAATGTAAGATAAATAGTGAAAAGTATACAGTGGATTACATTAACCAAATTGATCAATTTTGGTTATTATTGCCATGTAAAATAATACTTCAATCTACATTTTGGTACTTTATGTTTTTAGGTGGAACATTTACACAAATACTTCTATGGTGGACAGTATCCAGCTGATTTTATTCTGCTATTGAACACGTACAAGACATTGAGTTCTAAGCCTATTCATTAAGCGACGAAGAAATAACAACACTGACCTCAAATTATACCGACGGATCAAAAACCAATAGAATCCTTACTCAATTTAAATTCTGCCGCAAAATGCAAGAAATACAGTGCACAAATATTGTACTTTTGAAGTTTAGTTTATCGAAAATCGAAAGTTCTATGAAAGTTATTGCTGACTACGTGTACAATATGATAGAAATGTCGTACAGAGGGAAATTTGTAGTGAGCGAATGGCTTTGGAAACTGCATATACAACTACAGTATGGAAAAAAAAAATTTCTTAAAGAACACTTACCGGAGATTAACGAAACGTTACAGAAATTGATAGTGTTGTGCCATAAAAATAAGTACCTAATGAAAAATTGTGACTACACTTTAAATTATTACATCGATGAATCTGGTCAACTTTTAATGGTTAATACATTTTTAAAAATTTATGATCACAAATTTCAACTATTCGTCTATAACAAGGAACGATTTACATCGGATTTTGATGACTTGTTGCTGCTTTCTATGTGGGAGTTTTCAAAAACAACTTTCAACGAAATTTCTGGCCTCGCCTTTAAATGGAATGATTTATACGGTATATTCAAAAAGGAAAAAAAAAATATCAAAAATCAATACAATAAGGTGGAATGGACAGTAGAACCTTTTAAACACAAGAAATATCAAGAAATAATTTTGGACGTTTTAATATCAAAATTTTACGGTTTCATTTGGGTATATTTAGTTTGTTATCAAAAGATAGTCTCATCCACACTGCCACACAAATTTTGGCCCACAAAAAAAAAATTAAATTACATAGCGGCAGTGCGGACTAGTCTTCGACGCGAGTATGAAGGTTTTATATATCAAGTGAATATGGTATTATATTATACTTACATTGATGACCAATTCTTTAACAAAGTTCTAATATTATTGAGTGGAATATATGAGCCCGATGACAAGAAGATATCTCAAACTGTAGACAAATTAGCAAAAGAAGTAAACCGCATATTGGGAATTTATATTGAACCAAATAATAGAGAGGCCAAAATTGACTGTGAATACGTCGAACGAAAATGTGAAAACGATTCCGAATTTCCTGGAAATTATAGATCAATGTTTGCAAAGTTCTTTCGCGATTCTGAAAATAACCGGGTCCAATTAAAATTAAATAATCTATTGTTTTATATAAATGTAAACAGAACCGTCGACTTTGTATTCCCGAATAAATAACAAAACCACTCTTAATATTTGTTAAATAATAAACTCGTTTGATATATTAGTAAAATATATTAACATTTTACTAAAAATGAAATGTTCAATATCAATTTATTATATTTACTCCAATACATATTTAAAATACCTACTTCCTCGAGCCCTTCATCTACTTTAACTTCACTCAAAAACACCTCTGGGCAATTTAAAAATGTGTTTTAACCGCAATTGGTCCAGGGATCTACTCAATGCCAACTAACTTAACTTAATTTCTGATGTACAGGTGGCTCTACTGTGAGCCTCCTCTTCACTGGCATGTCTGTGTTAATCTTCCCTCAACTTTACTTATTGTACATAATATACAGTATAGTTTGTAATTTGTAAATATTAGCAATAAAATCAATTTTTAATTAAAAAAATATATATATTATTTTTCTAAACACTGTTTTGTGAATTAAAATACAAATCTACAATAATTCTTAGCCCAGTACTGATTTCGTTAAAAAAGAAATCAAAAACATTATTTGATTTACCTATTTTAGAAAAGTATTTCCAAGTACAGAAAACGACTATAATACTATACTACTCTGTAGTTTAGATTTTAATTTCTTTTCCTAATTTAGAATTACATCTCTACTAGTTAAGCCAATTGATAGTGTACAATGTGAGAGTAAATATACCTACAGAAAATTGAGCAAGTAGCTCAGAAGGTATAGTACTTACAAACACGTATATTTATTATACTTTTATTATTTTAAACTTTTCTTATTTTTTTGTCTGGCTAAACTATAGTTTAGAAATCATACGTGAAAGATATTTTAATGGGTCGACGATTTCAAAATTCCCAACCCAACTCCGCCTCCGGCCTATTGAAAAGCATGTGACTATTTCTACACTTATTATATTAGATTGAATTGTTACACTGTTGTTAACGGAGAACATTTTTCTTGGACCATGAGCTGAATACGAAAATATGTTTGCATTTTAAGCGAGGCTGAATGTGAATTTTGTTTTAAAATATTATTCGTGTATATTTTGTTCAAACCACTCGTGTATAATTTGAGCGTTTTATCGAATTTTATAAGCTTTTCTTTATCATTATGGCGTTCCAACTAGGGCTTATTTTTTTGACCCTGGATTTCGTTTTTTATATTTCTACGGAGGTTAGTTGAGACGGTGATTTTCGAAAACAATGGCGTCAACAAATTATAAAAAGGGCTACACTAAGACAAACTGCCTCTGAAATAACAATTGCGATGGCGGATTCAAAAGTCTCTCGAGATATTCAAGTAAACAATAATTTATCATTTTGTGAATAAAATATTTTAATAATTTAACATTATATTCCACAGACTAGGTATAATATATCGTATGTAAGATGATAATAATTCATTATGTCTTTATGTGTATGAAAATTTAATTTGGCATGGTTTTTTTTGCTATTACGTAAATTTAGGTTGAATTATAGACTATTTTCATATAGTTTTTGGTCATGTATTTGATAAATCGTAAAAAACGTTAGGTTAATTAATAATAACATATAACATAAATATAACGAACAAAACAATATATGCTCACAAAATGGCACCGTCTTACTAGTGGCTATTTATTAAAAGCAATATAGACTATAGAAAATACGCGTTCCATGAATTGAGTTCAGTGGGATACTACAATATTTTATATTTTATAATAAGTTTAACTATTATTATGTGTGATTATTTCTACACTTATTATATCAGATTAAATTGCAACACTATTTCATAGAGCATAAGGCGACCTAAAAATATGTTGTTATTGACTCACTGCGAATTTGTACAAAACAACATGATCATACATACTAACGATAACATGTGCAAAAGCAGAATACGAAAACATCTTTGTATTTTAGGCGAGGCTGAATGTGAATTTTGTTTAAAAATATTATACGTGTTCATTTTGTTTAAGCCACTCGTATATAATTTGAGCGTTCTATTGAATTTTCAAAATTTTCCTCTGTCATTATGAAGGTTCAACTAGGGGTTATTTGTTTGACCCTGGAGTTAATTTTTTACATATCTACAGAGGTAAGTGGAGATGGTGAAGACGATGATTTTCGAAAACGGGGGCGTCAGCATATGATCACAATGGCTGCACTAAGACCAACTGCTTCAGAAATAACCATTGCGTTGTCAGATTCAAAAGTCTCTGGAGATATTCAAGTAAACAACAATTTATTACTTTCTGAATTATAATAGTTTAATTTCTTATTCCTCAAATTAGGTACGTGGTTTGTGACAGTTTTCCTGAAACTTTGGTCACCATTTGGGTTTTGGGCATCATTGTATCTCGCAGATACCACACGATTATATTATCGAAAAAATCAACTTTCTGATATAAAAACGCTATTTAAGTGGTTTTTATACAGTGATGTCTTCTACTTGTATTTATTTTACTCTCAAATGAAATACTGTTAGGTTAGGTTAGGTAAGATTAGGTTAAATTAGGTTATTTCACTCCAATAGTCCCGTCGTATTGCACAGATACACAAGATATACATGATAGTAATATTTATTATAGAAATACGTGATTATATAAAAAATATGTTAAATTGCTACTGACTGGTCTGACTTGGTGTGTCATCAAATGATGCGATAATTGCAGTGTTAAATAACGTTAGTTATGACTGTTTTTAATTTATACTATGTGCACAATAAGTATATTTGAGAATAGATATAACAGCGAAAGGGAACTATAGAGGCGGCTCAAAGTAGAACCATTTGTACATAACTATTTAAATAAAAAATAGGTAACATTCAGTTCCATGGAGATTTGATGACCAAGTATAACCGTATGGTTTAAAAAGCCTTATTTACCTGAAAAATAATTATAGTCAAATGCTTTTCTCAAATACATATTTTAAAGTCTACACTTCAATTTGATTTTCATAATCAAAGATTCTGTGTGGTAGTTATGTATTTTAGTATAATTATATTATTTTAGTTTCTATGCGGAGCAGCGATGCTATTGGTTTTCATTTGTTTATTTTGATACACACACCCGGCAGAAAGTGCAAATGTAAAAAATTAAACATTTAAAACCCATAAAAGTATTAATCATCAAAACACGACATTTTTAGCTTATCAATAGAATCATTAAGAATGTCTTCCTTGGTTTTCACCGTCATTGACGGTATGGTGGTATCCAAATCAATATCTCTCCATTTCTACTATCGATGCTATCTTTCACTGCAAATCCGGTTTCAATTTTTTCACATCATGTTAGAATATCCATCTATTTTAATAGTTCATTCAGTACATCATTATTTTTTTTTCTCCATTAACCTGTTTGGATGTAAGCACAGGGGCCATATATACTTCTTAGAGCTTTTCTCTCAAATACAATTCATCAGCTTTTCTCTGATTATCTAAGGGACCATGGCTCAATGCCACATAAAATTATTGAACGTATCAATGTCATATATATATCTGTTATTTAAGATTTCTTTTTATGCATCTTAAGTTCAATATTTTTCCAAGGCCAAAAAAACCCTTATTGTATTCTGATAATATTTCCATTTTTAGGTCATTGTCTTGTGTTAAAAGATGACCCAACTATTTGAAATAGAACACCCTTTTACATATGTGTCCTTCATAAAATGTCCCTGTTGACATTCCTTCTCCACTAGTTTTATTATAATATACTCACTTTTTTTCATCATTCATAAACAATTCGACGTATTCCGCTGTCCCTATACGTTTTTTTACAAATTTTTCCTTCCTCCACTCTGCTATTTCCTAATAAAACTTTGTCTTTGGCATAAGCGAGAAGATTTATCCTTGAGTTCCCTTGTATTATCCCAATTTAGCTCTGTCTCAATAAGAGTTTAATTAATTGCTCACGATCATTCCTTTCTATAACCAAATGGTAATTGAATGAATTAAAGTCATTAAATACATAGTAAAATCTATTTAGTGAATTGTATTAACCAATTTGGTCTTTTTTGGTATTAATAACATATAAAATATTACTCAAACCTGCATTTGGTATTTTATGTGTTTAGGTGGAACATTTACAACAATTCTTCTATGGTGGACAGTATCCAGCTGATTTTATTCAGCTATTGAACACGTACAAGACATTGAGTTCCGAGCCCATACATTTAAGCAACGAAGAAATAACAACACTGACCTCAAATTACAACGAAGGATCAAAAACCAATAGAATTCTTACTCAACTTAAATTCTGCCGCAAAATGCAAGAAATACAGTGCACTAATATTGTATTTTTGAAGTTTAGTTTATCGGAAATCGAAAGTTCTTTGGACGATATTGCCAAATACGTATACAATATGATAGAAATGTCGTACAGAGCAAGATTCCCGGTGAGCGAATGGCTTTGGAAACTGCATGTACAACTACAGTTTAGGAAAACAACATTGCTAATAAAACGTTTACCGGAGATTAACGAAATTCTAGAGAAATTGATAATTTTGTGTAAGAATAACAAATACCTAATGGAAAAGTATGACGACGTTTTTAATTATAACAACGAAGAATCTGGTCAACATTTAGTAATTGATACATTTTTAAATATGTATGACGATAAATTTCAACGTTTCGTCAAGGACAAGGAACAATTTCCATCGGATGTTAAAGGCTTGTTATTGGATTCTATGTGGAATTTCTCAAATAGCACTTTCGAAGACTTCTCTGGTCTCATCTTTAAAGGAAATATTATATACGGTATATTCGAAAAGGAAATTGAAAATATTAAAAATCAATACGATGAGTGTAAATGGGCAGCAGAACCTTTTAAACACAAGAAATATCAAGAAATGATTTTGGAAGTTTTAAAGGCAAAATTTTACGGCTATATTTGGGTGTATTTAGTTTGTTATCAAAATATATTCGCATCCACACTGTCGCACAGATTTTTACCCACAAAAAAAAAATTAAATTACATAGCCGAAATGCCGACCAATCTTCGAAGCGATTATGAAGGTTTTCTATATCATGTAAGTAAGGTATTATATTATGCTTATATTGATGACCAATTCTTTAACGAAGTACTAATTTTATTGAGTGAAATATATGAGCCCAATGACAAGAAGATATCTCAAATTGTGGATAAATTAGGAAAAGAAGTAAACCGCATACTGGAAATTTATATTAATCCAAATGGTAGACAAAAAGTGGCCAAAATTGATACTGAATACGTCAATCGAAATTGTGAAAACGATTCCGAATTTCTTGGAGAATATAGAATAATGTTTTCAAAGTTCTTTCGCGAGACTGAAGAAAGACGGGTAAAATTAAAATTAAATATTCTATGGTTTTATATAAATGGAAACAGAACCATCGACTTTGTAATCCCGAATAAATAACAAAGCCACTTTTAATATCTGTTAAATAATGAAACTCGTTTGATTTTAAAATAAATTAACAATTTACTAAATATAATACTCATTAAACTAAAGAAATTGATATTGTACACTTTTAAATGACCTGTTTTTTTTTTATTTGTCAACTTTAATATTGGTGCACAATAATGAATTGTGTAATGTGTTGTATTTTATTAATATCTTTTTATATAGGTATTATAAAAAGTCAATTTAAACTTTAAAAAAATATCGGTTTTCATACTGACAATTTTAATACTTCCGTTTGATATATTATGCCGTACATCTAAATATCGTCCGTATTCAAACGTCTAAAAAATAAAAAGAAAAAAGAAAACCTCTTCAACTATATAATATAATGAACGTTAAAATCTACTATAATAACTTAACCTATTTATTTTAGTGCGAAGATTACCTGATGTTACATAATTAAAGTTTTATATTGTTCAATAATAAAAAATGTATGTATTACAAAAATTGCGAATAAAACATATTGGAACAATAAAAGTAGTAATAATTATTATCGAAACACATTGGAAAAACAAAAAAAAAAAAACCTGAAAACAAACTGACATTTTTAACTTAAAATCGTAGTTAAGTAACCAAAGTCCAAAGAACTCGAATCTCTTTGCAAAACTGAAATATCAATATCTTATGTAGACGAAATTATGTCTGAATTTTTAGTCTAAAATAAACCAAAATAGCTTCTACTCATAGAAAAAAATATTAAAATTAACAATTATACCTTGATACTTATACAAATTAACCGGTTATTTAATTTACATGATCGAAATTTATCAAAACCACATTTTTCTTAAATATTGATTATAAATAACTTCTTTTAAACAGACCGCATGCATCCCATTAGGAAAAACATTTTAAAATTTTTTTTTAGAAACCGTATTTATAGCTTAATAAACAAGATCCCTCAAATTTTATCAAGCCTTGTAGTCGATTTAATCATAATGTATGTAAATGTATTAATTATTAAATTTTATTGTAGTTTATGAACTACTTGATGCGAAAAGTAACCAATAACTATGCCAACTTGCTGGTTTGTACTACTTTTCAAAAATTATGATCTTAAGTATATGTTGAATTTAAGTTTAAGGCTTTTTTGGGACGATTTAAAAAGTTCCTTCCAGGAACAAAATTATTTTATGTAGGCGTAACTTAACTCTGAAATTTTTTTATTGAGTTTTATTTTATAAGATCGAACGCAGTTAAGCCTAAGGCATCATAATATTATATATGTTTTTTTTAACAAACTTATGTTATATTCGCACAGGGTCTACGTGGTCTGAAATATATTTGTGGTATTAAGTAAAAACATGTTTATTTGTTAGAACCCTATTAAGAAGCAATTGTATGATATATTAAATAGGACAATTCGGTATCGCTTATAAAATGTGTACTAGTAACTAAAAATCGATTACTATTTGTTTTTTTCAAACCGATAAATTCGTACATGGGTTGCCTTAATATTTTAAGTTTAACATAAAAACATGTTATTATTTGAACAATACATGTGTACGATATTGTTCTGCTTTTGTGTTCAAACTTAGATTGTACTTCTATATATCATGTTTTCAAATTTGGTCCTTAGGTCAATATTAAAAATAAAAGCTTTGTAGAGCTAATGGTCTCCAATTCAAATTAAACTCTATCAATGGTAGATGATTACAAATTTACCACTTTTAGTAAATTAAGCACCCCTTAGTCACCTTCATTATAATATTAGTCTATGTGGCGTTGTTGGAGCCCAATGTAGTTAATTTTGTACCTATAGTTCATAACAGGATACACAAATAGGTATCCAAAATTTTAGTTAGTATGTATATGTAATAACTTTGGGTAGGTATTTGTGAAGGTTTATTTTTTTTTTGCTTTATATGTAAAATTGTAAAGAAAACATTTTATTACACATGTAGCTAGAATTAAAATTAAAAGTATTTATCTTTTCTTCGGTAAACAGTTTTTTAGTAAAAAAAATGTCTTGTTCTTTAGAAGTTAGCTTGATAAATAGAAAATCAACAACTTGTTAATTCAATGTAATGACAAGAACCCCTATTTATTTTTTTTTTATTTTTTATGTAGTTTGTGTATTAAAATCAGACTGTGTGGTATGGTTTTTATAAAATGTGTAATAAATACAATATCTGTTTTTTTTTTCATACCAATAAAGTTGTACACAAGTAATCTTAGAATATTTTGCGTTTAGTATAAAAACATAATATTTTTTAAATTTAAACAACACACGTGCACATTTTTTTCTACATATTTACAACATCTTAAGATGTTTAAGAGGCCCTCGGTTGTTCTAAATTCCTAACAAAATCGATTTTAAATAGTTTATTATCTTCATTTCTGGTATCTCATTTCATATATGCAATGTATTGTATTAGTGGGGTCGGGGATAATAGGGACGGGGAGGTTACAGGTTTACAGGAATTGTCAAATCTGAAAGTGATAAAATCACTTTCGAAAAAACGCTTAGATGCAAATCAGTAGTTAGTATTTTCAAGCCAGTACAGTCCAAACCAAGCACAGTGTTAGCCAGCAAAGTTCAAAAATATTAAATTGAGGTGCTATATTTACAAAAAAGCGTTTTTTTGAAAGTGATTTTATCTGGGAGGACTAGTACAGTAGAGTATAGGCATAATAGAATAAAAACAACGAGAGGACGGAGAGGTCACAGGTCTACTGGTCTAATTGTATAAATAAAATAAAATAAAATCTTTTTCAAATTAACGCTTTGATGCTTATTTGTAAGTACAGCACCTCAATTTAATATTTTCTAACTTTGCAGAATGATACTATTAAGTTTTGTGCTCGAGTACCACTTTTGACTTTAAGTTTACACAAATTCAATTTTTTTTTTTTTCAACTAAAAACCCGGTGTACCAGATGGGAGAAACGAACAGACACTAAAAACTATCAGTTGGTAACGTCTATCCGTGTTAGATTAGGTTAGGGCCCAATGATCGGTATCATAATATTGAGTTTATTACATGATATCACAGACGACTAAATCGTGTAACTGATTATAGTAGACACTCGATTTACTGGGAAAAAAACCTATCCTTGTACTTATTAAGACACTTAATGATTCTGATACGACAAAACCACTGTCGTTATCTCGTTATTTTATAGCCTGCGTTATATAACCTTACCGAAGGTCAACTATGAGTATATAAGGTCCAACTACCTGCAAATTATAAAGAGGACTGTTGTTTTTTGGATTCAGATTAAGTGTTGGTTTTTATGCAGTATACCGCCTCAAAATGTATTTTTTATTACACAATTTTTTTAAAGGAAAATTAATGTTTTGCATATTGTTATACTGTTATTCATTTAAAGAGATTCACGTTTGATTGTTTAAATTGTCTAATATTAGATAATCTGCTTCGTGCTATTTTTAATTTTTTAGTTTATCAACTTGTAGCTCTAATTTTGTATAAAATATTTCATTATTTTATTACTATGTACAAATTAAGATAAATTTTAATAATAATTAAGTCATAAATGATAATAATTTATTTTATGACTAGATCAAATCTCGTGAACATTTAACATCATGATACTGCTCCTATGCTATTATTAAAAAAACACAATTTTTAAAATCTCCATAAAAGGTTATTGTTAAATAACAGGCAACAGCCGACCGCTAGTGGCTATACACGTCAGTAATATTTAACTAATAAGTAATATATGTAGGTAAAATTTATTGTTTTCTCCATCACAGTACCAGTATACGATTTATTTTAATTTAAATGTAAGAAAATCGATTTTTCTTTAGAAAATAACAAGAAACTAATACACAGGATGAGGCAGCAAAATGGCGATGGTCTAATGTATTTAAATGGGAAAACCCGTTTCACTATCCCACCCTTTACATTTTAAGGATCTATGAAAAGGTTTTTTTAGTTGCATTTTATTTTGTACATTGTCAATCTAGTAAAATAGAAGTATAATATAGCTTTGAAATAATATAATCTATGAAGTATAAATAGTTTGTGTGAGATTGCTTTAATGGAAGTATATAATACATAAATATTAATTTTATTGAGAATAAGCGATTATAATTTAAACTATGGAGTACAAACGATTGGAACATGAATCGTCGACCATTCCAATACAATATAACAAGTCATTGTATATGTGTTATTTGGTCCACTAAGTTTTTGCAAAAAAAAAAAAAACAGTACAGTGGGGTCGGTGCATAGTGGGGACGGAACATAGTTGGGTCGGGGCATATTGGAGACGGGGAGGTCACAGGTTTACAGGAATTTTTAAATCTGAAAGTGATAAAATCACTTTCGAAAAAACGCTTCGATGCAAATCGGTAGTTAGTATTTTCAAGCCAGTACAGTCCAAACCAAGCACAGTATAAACCAGCAAAGTTAGAAAGTCTTAAATGAAGGTTCTGTATTTACAAATGAGCATCAAAGCGTTTATTTGAAAGCGATTTTATTCAATTTTATCACTTTTATTTATAATAATTCTTGTAGACCTGTGACCTCTCCGTTTCCTCATTGCTTTGATTACATTATGCCAATACTCTACTGTACTAGTCCTCTCGGATAAAATCGGTTTCAAATAAACGCTTTGATGCTCATTTGTAAATACAGAACCTTCAATTAAGACTTTCTAACTTTGCTGGTTTATACTGTGCTTGGTTTGGACTGTACTGGCTTGAAAATACTAACTACCGATTTGCATCGAAGCGTTTTTTCGAAAGTGATTTTATCACTTTCAGATTTAAAAATTCCTGTAAACCTGTGACCTCCCCGTCCCCAATATGCCCCGACCCAACTATGTTCCGTCCCCACTATGCACCGACCCCATTGTACTGGTTTTTTTATTTTTACGTTTTCAATAAATAACGTTATACTCGAAATAACAGTAGATCAACTACAAAAAAAGTATATTAATATTAAATAATGCTGGAATAAAAATTATGGTTATTTTTTATTTTTTATGTAGATAAATGTATATAAAAAGTTATTCAAATATATCATTTTTTTCAATTTAAAAGAATCGATTTTGATAATTTTATATTAACTAGTTTTATTTTAAAAATGTGTGTAAGTAAAAGTTAATAAAAAAATGATATGGGTTTACTTTATATATTACAAACTACATCATTAAATTGATAGATTCTAATTATTTTTTTTTAGTTTTTGTAATAAGTTAAAGAACCAAAACTCAAAAGCAGTTCTTATTTAATTTTAACAAATTTAGTGCCACTTTCTACTGTTTAAGTCTTACACAGTAAATAGTATAAGTATTTAGACATTTATTTTTCATACTTTTGTATATCTAATAATTAAATTTATCTTTATTTCTTTGGACTTAGTAAAATGAAACACAAATAATTTGATTACAAATGAACAAAACATTACTAGTATTTTATGTAATAAGGTGTAAATGAACCTTATCACACATTACAAGCTATCACAAACTTTTGAAGGCAAAAATGTATAGTTTTTAAAGATATGAACGATTTTTTTTTTATAATTTATATTGATGTAATGTAAGCGTAAAACCTTATGACTGCTTTACATATACTTTACAACAAGGATTCACTTCGACCCAAACTTCAAAAATATATTTTGGGAGATACCAATATATAACCTTATTACTATTCTACAAAAGCTGTTTTTTATTGGTAGCAAACCAAACACCATGGTTGTTAATAAATGGGAGGTCGACGAAGTGGATAATGACTAATATTTCAAATCTACGATACAAATTGAAGAAAATCAAGATATAGCACTTGTCAAAGACGAATATGTGAATACTCTCTCTACTACGTAAGTGCAATTTTAGTGTCGTCACTTTTGGGGGGACTGAGTAATATTTGATTTATATCGACCACGCAATCATTGTTATCGTTTTCGGGAATACAAAAGTACATATATATAAACTTATGTAAAAACGTTAAATATAAATGATTATTTGGACCACCTCCGCCGATTGTTATGAAAATTATACAGCATGTCTGTTACGATAAAAATATTTTTAAGAATTTTTTTTTTGATTATTTGGGCCATGTGGATTTTTCTTTTCGCGTTAAAAAAAGTCATTAAAATTTAATTTTTAATCTAAAAAAGTGTTTTGTTTTTGTTTCCCAAAATTTAAAAATGTTTTTGTCAGAAAGCTAAGGTTATTTTACACAAGAAAATTATTTTTAACTATTTTTTTTATAAAAAGAGGTTTTAAGACAAATTCTTTTTACGATTATGGCCAAAATAATCGATAACATTGTTTTCATATATAGTGTAATTTAAAAAAATCGGTGGTCCAAATGTTCGTTCATATTTGGTGTTTGGGCCATACATGATATATACTTCAATATAGTATACATATAAAACGTCCCGGGAAAAAAAGATCCATGACTCCACTTACAAAACTACATTTTAACAAGGGTTACAATGAAAGAAAAAATTCTTAATTAATTGCTAAAAGTGCCATCGGCTTTAAAGAAATTGAAAATGAATAATCTAAATATTTGTGTTTGTTATTTTTTATTATAAATGTAAAGAGTTTTGTTGTATAATTTGTTTTATTTGTTTTTTAAAGTTTTGTTGGATCAGTTATCGATATAACAAGCATTAAAAAAAAAGAAATGTCAGTTCAAAAACCAAAGACCATGACTGCAATTAAACAGGAGGCTGACGAAATCGGGAATGATTGTTTTTTGGTATCTGATATAAAAATTAAAGAAAACCAAGATTTAACAGTTATCAAGTACGAAGATTTGCATCCTCATTGTACTAAGTAAGAATTGGATAAAAATGGATAACGTTTCATTACAGATTGACTACTATTCAGTTATTATCTTCATATTTTTATTATTTTTTTATTAGCAATACACTCAACAGTTCAATGAAATATAATAAAATTCAAACTGAAGAAACTCCTTTCAGATCAATTAAAAAATACACAGTCGAAAAACCATTTCAGTGCGAATTCGGTTTAAGGACAATTTCAACTGGAAATATAACCAAGCGCAAAAGGTCACATACAGCTGAGAGGCCTTTTCAGTGTGATATATGCAAGAAGACGTTTGCACGATTAACACATCTTAAAAACCACATAAAGACACATATGTTCAAAAAACTATTTAAATGTGAGATATGTAAAAATAAATTTTCATTTTCTGAAGATTTAAAAAAGCACAAATAGACACATACTGGCGAGAAACCTTTTCAATGTGATATATGTAAGAACTCATTTTCACTTTCGGGACTCCTAAAACGACACAAAAGGACACATACTGGCGAGAAATCTTTTCAATGTGAGATATGTAAGAAGGCATTTTCACATTCTGGACTCCTAAAACGACACAAAAGGACACATACTGGCGAGAAACCTTTTCAATGTGACATATGCAAGAAGTCATTTTCACGTGATGGAACTCTTATAATTCACAAAAGGACACATACTGGTGAAAGGCCTTTTCAATGTGAGATGTGTAAAAAGACATTTTCACGATCTGGAGAATTAAAAAAGCACAAAAAGACACACACAGGCGAGAGGCTTTTTCAGTGTGAGATATGCAAGAAGACATTTTCACGGTCTGGAAATCTTAAAACACACAAAATGACACATACTGGTGAGAGGCCCTTTCAATATGAGATATGTAAGAAGACATTTTCACATGATGGAACTCTTAGAATTCACAAAAGGACACATACTGGTGAAAGGCCTTTTCAATGTGAGATGTGTAAGAAGACATTTTCACATTCTGGAGATTTAAAAAAGCATAAAAGGACACACACAGGCGAGAGGCCCTTTCAATGTGACATATGCAAGAAGTCATTTTCACGTGATGGAACTCTTAGAATTCACAAAAGGACACATACTGTTGAGAGGCCTTTTCAATGTGAGATATGTAAAAAGTCATTTTCACAATCTGGGGATTTAAAAAAGCATAAAAGGACACACACAGGCGAGAGGCCTTTTCAGTGTGAGATATGCAAGAAGACATTTTCACGGTCTGGAAATCTTAAAACACACAAAATGACACATACTGGTGAGAGGCCCTTTCAATATGAGATATGTAAGAAGACATCGTCACATGATGAAACTCTTAGAATTCACAAAAGGACACATACTGTTGAGAGGCCTTTTCAATGTGAGATATGTAAAAAGTCATTTTCACAATCTGGGGATTTAAAAAAGCATAAAAGGACACACACAGGCGAGAGGCCTTTTCAGTGTAAGATATGCAAGAAGACATTTTCACGGTCTGGAAATCTTAAAACACACAAAATGACACATACTGGTGAGAGGCCCTTTCAATATGAGATATGTAAGAAGACATTTTCACATGATGGAACTCTTAGATTTCATAAAAGGACACACACAGGCGAGAGGCCTTTTCAGTGTGAGATATGCAAGAAGACATTTTCACGGTCTGGAAATCTTAAAACACACAAAATGACACATACTGGTGAGAGGCCCTTTCAATATGAGATATGTAAGAAGACATTTTCACTTTCTGGATACCTAAAACGACACAAAATGACACACACGGGCGAGAAATCTTTTCAATGTGACATATGCAAGAAGGCATTTTCACGGTCTGGAGTTTGAAAAATGCAGAAAATAACACATATGGGCGAGAAAGCTTTTTAATGTGAGATATGTAAAAGGACATTTTCCGAAATAGGACATCTTAAAAACCACATGATGACACTCACAGGTGAGAAACCTTTTTACACACATATAGTATAAGAATTTAACTTAGTTAAATCACTAAGTGAATTGACACAAGGTAAAGTGGCAGGAGTAGATGATATCCCTGCGGAATTATTAAAAAACGTCGGAAAAGATACCTAGTATAAGTTATTTGAAATAAGATCAGATAACAGCGTAATGGTTTTTTCGGTTATGTGCCAAAGCAAACCACCACCACTCTCACCCCAACCCTATTCTCACCCTTGACTCTATTCCCACCCCCAACCCCTTCTCCGTGTCCGTAACGGTTTTTTTGTTAGTAAAACTTTTTTCGGTTATGTGCCAGATCTAAATCATGAAAATGTCAAAATAGAATAAAGAATAAAAACGAAGAAGAGCTCGATGAAGATTAATTCTGTTTTAGACAGGGAATTGGTAAAAGTGAAGCAATTTTAGCCCTAAGGTTACTCATAGAAAGAAGGCTTACCATATAAATTAGAAAATTGTAACTATTAGCCGAAAATAAAACATGCTTATTATTTACCTACTAAAAGTGAGTACCGTTGAATGTTGACTTTTCCGTATGCCATATTATAATATGATATATTGTATACAGGGTTATTCATTAAAGATAACACACTCATTTTCTCAGAATATATTAATATTTTGTGCAATATTTTTGACATTTACATGTTTTTGCTATGGCACATAATTGAAAAAATTATAACGAAAAATGCGTTACCAAAAAAGAAATGGGGATGAAGATGAGGTTGGGGGTGAAAATTAGCTCTGGCACATAACTGAAAAAATTATATCGAAAAAAGCGTTACGCTGTTTTCTGATAAGAGATAAGGATGGGAGATAGGGGTGGAAGATAGGGGTGATTACTGCTTCTTAATATACTATATCATTATTTATAATTCCACTACTACTATACATTTATCTCGGTACTTCAACGAGACATGTAAATGCTCTTTCGTGGTTGCAGACTCGGCTAAAAAATGTTTTCCAAGATTTTTTGGTACACATTGTACTATATTTTGAAAATTTTGGTCACCAATCATTATAAGCCTCAAAAAGGAGAAATTTTTTTTTTTTTTAATGGCATCATATGTTTCTTATTACATCAATTAGTACAAAAAAATGTTCAATAATGAGTGTATAGAAGCAGTAAAGAAGCGTAACGAGGCTCGCATGCAAATGATACACAATCCATCGCAAAAAAATCAAGGGAGATATAAACAATTCAAGGAGCTGGCAAATAAGACAATTAGAAGACAAATAAGACTATACGAGAAGAAAGCACTCGAAGAACTTTAGGGAGATAGGAACAACCCAAGGAAGTTTTGTCTTTGTTTCAATAGATAACTAAGTATTGGGTTTATCCTAGGAATCGACATGAGGGAAAAAAATTCATTTTTACAATATTATTAAGAATTGAACGAAACATGTTAAACCGTGTATTTAAAAGTCTATTGTTGTAATTGTTGTGATAGTACAATATATAAAAATAACAATAATCATTTATATGGCTTTCATTGTTCTGTCAAAACAAGTCAGTTTATGCGTACATTTTCTATTATATTTGTATTTTTATTTCTTTTTTTTGAAGTAACGAATTTAAAGAACTGATATTTTGAACATACAAAATGTGTAACATCTAAATACATACATTCCGATAGTAACCCTGTATACTATGTATTGACCTTAAGTACGCGTGTTAAAATCTTTCTAGATTAATCGCTTTAAAATGTATACATAAACTATAATAGACCAAAACACCCTAAATTTGTGTTGGCATTAAAATAAAATTGACATTGAAATGTGTCATTATTCAAAAAATGTTGTATAAAAATAAATTTATGAATAAATTACGGTTTAAATCTATGTTTTCGATTGTTTGTCGTAAAGTCATATTTCAACAAAATATGTATATGGTGAATTTTTCCATTATGCATTAGGAAAAATCTGGTAAAAATTCGTCATGCGACTCATTTTTTAGTATTGTTACTATTGTAATAACTAGTTGTTCTGCTTAACTTAACCTCCTCAATGAAATGTATTATCTTACATCTTTGGGATTAACTACTAATGACTACAAAACAGTTATGTCATGGTGCACTACCGAATTTCTGTAACTGAGGATTTTAACCTGTGAAAAAAAAAAATTATATATATATACAATTTGTCATTGTCGATATATGTGTAACAATGATTACAACTTAACTAAAAGATGAAATTCTAATTTTTTTTTAATTCAATGCTCTAGTGGCATCTATCTTAATCCACATGTCACATTCATTCTTAGTACAGTTTGCATTTGTTAATTTGTTCAAAATAATACATCTTTTGGTGATCACCAACATCAATGTTAATAGTACCAAGTGTTACTCACAACCTACGATTGAAAAAAAGAGTGAGGTTCTTCTTACTGTCAAACAAAAAATGAACAAGAAAAATATGCGTATTTTACCAATGTTACACTTTATTATGTTATAAACTAGTGTACATTAGTCATAATTACAGTTTTTATAGATATTTTTGACATAATTAAAATGAAAAGCAAAAATAGTACAGTAAAGAATTAAATTTTATTCTAGAACAATACGACAATTGTTTTTTGTATCATTATTATAATTTTACAGCAAACCTATGCGCCCTAGCTGGCTTTAGTTATTATATTTTAACCAGTATCTTCTAATGACGTATTATGTGGTGCCATTAAATCTACTATATCCACAGTTTTTTCACACGATACTAGTTGTTGGAATTCATCTGTAGACGTAAGTTGTCTAAATGTCTTAATTATACTGAAGTTTGTATAAGGTAAAGCGGCTTTGAAAGTGTTGACGAAACGATTTGCGTCTTGTTGAAAATCTGTTAACTCTTGTTGTTTATCAAATTTGCACAAATTAGGATCGTTATATGGAAAAGCTAAGTTGGATAAATATATACTTATATAGGCAATAGTTTGCATCTGGCCTAGTAAATTTTCAGTGTCATTTTTAACCATGTTTTTTAGGTAATCCATTTCATCTTGTGGACCTAAATAGTTCTCTAACTCGACTATATTAAGTGTCATTTCACTCTCACTCCAGTTAACGTCTTTACCCTTCGTAATGTATACGAACTTAAGCATCAGACGAATTATGATTACTTTTACCATCATAGCAAACTCGTCATGAAATGTTTTCAAGGACATTATCTGTTCACTCAATTTAGTGCCGTTGGCTTGCGTTCCCAGATCACGAACTCTTTTTAAATTCTGCAACACTTGGTCCCAATTTAGCTCTACTCCAGAAATTTCCAAAACTCGTTTAGTCGCTTCCATGTCCCCCAGCAGTCCGTTCAAGCTCAACGTGTTCAAATTAATTTTTTCGTGCCCGGTGGTGTTGATATCATGTTCGTTGGCGTTTATGTCTATTCGCTGCATGAAAACTGATGTCTTAGTTTCGAGAGTGGCCAATCGAACCTGCGAATCTTTAATATTACTCACGGCGTCCAACCTTAAGCCCTCATTATAATCAACGCAGACGTCAGATTCCATGTGTATATGGAGAAATAAATCTACAGAGTAGTGAATGGATAAGATTTTTTCTTGATCTTCGGCCGGGACTTTTTTTATGACCGATTCCATATACACCAGTACTCGCTCGGCGTACGCTGAAAATATCCACATTACGTTCTGTAAACCAGTATTCTGCATCCCAATGACATTATGGAAGGTCGCATTGATTTTAGCAGCTTGTTTGGTATACGATAGAATTTTACCTTCAGGAATATTCGCCAACTTATCTTTATTTTCAAGCAAATCCTCGATCAGCGCCATGTAAATTTGAGCACTTAATATGTAGCTACATTGAACACGAACGTAAGGATCCAAATTATTGCCGTCGACTTCCTCATATTCTTCAACAATGCTTATAGTGGTAGACGCCTTTTTTAAGCTGTAGATAACCATAATAATGGTTGTTATAAAAATGAATTTAAACGACATTTTCGCGAACATAGAATTTTTGTATTTTTACTAAGAAACCACTTTCGAAAGAATCGAAGTCTTAATCCAGTGTGAACAGTATAAAATACGAAAACAACGCTACACAATTTCTATTAGGTTTACCTAAAAAAAATTAATGACTTTGACGCCTTAAAAGTTGTCAGCAAACATGGATTTGGTGTACGTACTTCTTTGCCGCGTGCATGATCACAACAACATGCAAACGGTTATTCAAATATTCTTGTTTTTACAGCGTCAGTTTGAATGATAGCCTTTGATTTTATGTTATTTGTTTTTTTTTTTTGAACAAAACTCTGACAAACGCTTGTATAAAATCTATACCATAACAATGTCAAATAAACCAATAGGCATTCGAAGTAAGGCCCTAATCGATTGCTAAATAGCCGTTATATCAGTGTAAAATGCTACTCATCATTAGAAGGATATCAGAGCCATCATTAAGGATATCATGTGCCAGAGCAAACCACGTCCACCTCCACCCCCAACCCCATTCTCATCCGCAATCTCATTGCCATCCCTGACCCCATCCCCATTCCAGCCCCCACCCCAACCCCATCTCTCATCACTAATCTCTAATCTCTTATCAGATAAAACCCTTTTTTGTGACTAACCGTTTTTTCGGTTATGTGCCAGAGCTAAGACATGGAAATGTCAAAACTTGTTTGATAGGGTGCTAAAATAAACTGGAACATGTTGTCAGAACTAGATGTTCTGCTTAACTTAACGTCCTCTAGATGTCAATCAAATTGATTATCTTACATCCTTGAGATTAACAGCTATTGATGGCAAAAAGGTAATTGTGTCATGGTGCCCTATCCTATGTCTGAAATTAAGAGTTTTCACCTGAATTTGTAAATAAATAAATGTAATTTTCAAAAAAACTTTATTATTCAGTTTAAAAACTAATTCAAAATTAATAAAAATTTGTTATTGCATGTTTTAGCTTCGTTGCAGAGCACAGACGACCCTATTGGTTTTACCATGATGTGGGCTTTTTTTTTTTATCTGTATACACTATAATTGTTTTAATACTGGACTAATTCCTTCGAGTAGCAACTCTATAAATCACGAATTTTCTCTAGTTGGTACTTTGAAGGGAGTAAAAGTTGAAAAAGTTTACTTCTTCACAGTTAAAATTTGAAAAAACGCCGCGTAGTAAGTCTTTCATGTTTAGCATACAACTTAATATACTACATAAAATAATAAATCTATAGATGCCTAAATTCATATAAGCATCTCGTCCATTTTTTTTTTAAGTTAACTCCAGGTATACAGTGAACGAGGGCGAGAGTTGTGGAAAAAAATATCCTGGCTGACCAACTACATTGAACGTGGATTGGCTTAAACACGATTTATATAAGAACAGTTCAGGGTACAAAAATGAATTTCACATATTTTAAATTGAAAAATATGTTGTTTTCAAAGCGTTACTGTGTGCTAAATTCTAAATTTGTAAAATTGTTTTTGCGCTTGTGTGTTGATTTAGAAAACCGTTTTCTGTGGGCCATTACTCATATTTTGTTGTTCACTTCGATACGAAACCGAGAAAAATACAACGCTAAAAACCATGATGAATAGTTCTGTGTAATTTACCTACACAGAGTACTTCGAGGTCTTTTATTTACTGACGAATTTCATAGTATGGAAAATCTGGGTACATAATTTTGTTATTCTAAACTGTATTTCACATCGATACGAATTTTAGGTGTGAATAGAATGAAATCCAATATATTACCAACTGAAATTCAATGTATAAAATAAATACCAGAAAAAACATGAGCAACTTATGATTATATATAATAAAGAAATTATTTATCATGTATAAAATAAAACCTAACACATTATCGTTTTAAATTTTTTTCGATATTTATTAGAAAATATACAAATTCTTATTTCACATAATATTACAATGATTACTGATTAGTAAACATTCTACTATTTTTTTCACTGTATACAATATTATGATAATACATGCATTGTCGTTAACGGTTAACCTTAAAATTAAAAATACTCAACAATACCTGCTTACTTTAGCGACTAGTGTATACTGTAGTCTGTACCTATTTACTATTTAGTAATAGTTTTAACAATTATGATTTACAAGTATTTACAACGAGTTTTTATCGGCAAGTCGATGTTATTCGACACTACTGAAATCGATTTCTTGATTTTTTTTTCAAAAATTGTTTCAAATTTTAACACCGTGGTACTCTTAATTTACTCTATTAGTCGTTGACCGATTTCAGGTAAGATGTAAACAACAAGATTTAACACAGTTGGGTGTTGAACCATAAAATGGGTACTCGATGGGTAATCAATTTGTTTGTTGCGTTTTGTTTTAGATAACTACTCGAAATTGTAAAATATTTTATTTGCTTACCGAGTACACTTCAAATCAAACCGCACAATATGGAATTTCCAAAAAAATATTTAGTATTTACAGTCAACTTATGACAATGATCTGTGCATAGTACCAATTCTGTATTAATGTATTTATGTTTTATGATTATTTGAAAGACATCTAAAGAGAACCTATACACAATAGTAAATCATTTAATTTATTATACTCTTGCGACATAATTGCCGTTTCCTTTTTGTACTTTAATATAGTACCTAAAGATTGAAAATATTATCAAAAAAATATATATAACCATCTATTTTGTAATAAATAAATTATAATTTATTGATCAGTCATCAGTAACCTACCTAAATATTATCTATTTTTGTAAGGGTGGCCAGGGTTTAAAATACCCTATGTTATGTTGAAAATGTTTATAAAATTGAAGATGTATAACACCATTGCTACAAATTTTCCAACGGCACTAAAAACAATATGGGTGCAAGAGTCTTTATAATTACTAAATGAGATTGAAATTGGCCCTCTACAAAAATCCTAGCGTTTTTAATAAATACTATTTTAAACGTTTATTTGTTTTCATCTTGTTAGTAAGTTTCAAATGCTGTATTATGTTTCAAATTGTGTAAAAAAAAAAGTAGACAGTGTTTCTTTAAACGGATTGCGAATATCACTGTGTCTACAAACACGGACGTCCGTGTTGATAATGCGTATGGAGACACGAACCATCAGACGCAATTGCCTAATATATTATTTTAAATATAAATAATCATTTATCGACAGAACGCCATTAAGCCAAGTTATTTAACGTATGTATACTATTTCTTGTAGTGCATTCTGGTTTAAGACGGTGTAATATGAATATTATTCTTCCGATGAAACCATAAATAAACGTGTTCTGGTAATCATTTTTTTTAGTATAGACTAAATTTAATGACTCGACGATTTAGTAGACAGTAGAAAGATAATATTTCGTTACTTAAAAGTGACAAACGTTAATTAGTAGCGCTTAGATTGTCTTTTTATTATTAAACAATAAATAACAATTTGAACTCGCACATTATTAATACAACTTATATTCAAAATAAATAATAATTATAATATTGTCTTGCGTTTTGCTAGCTATTCAATATGGTGTTTATTTATTATAGTATACATATTGTAATATATAATATAAAGCGGCCTTCACTTGATCAATATTATTGACAGTATTTCAAGCACTGGCAGTATTATTGATCGTGTATTGTGTGTAGGTGCGGTGTACTCACAGTATGAAACAACGATACTGTAGTTCTGTAAAGAAATCCGACGTAGAGTCAGTATTTGCTAAGTTACTGTTGATAGTATTGATGATGTGAGCTAGATAATGACAATTCTTAGTATTCATTTCATAGCGATGAAGGACAAATAAAATAATGTGTACATAAAAAAGAAGAAAATTCGTTCGTTTGTAGGTACTTTCGAAAAAATAATTGTAATTTTGTTGTTAAACTTGGTAATTATATTATATGTTTAAAAAAAATACACTTTTAATGCATACAATTTAAATACATGAGAAAGGGACTTCAGTCCCCAAAAATCAACTTAATATTTTAAAAAAAAAGTCGAACAGACAATACAGGGTGATCCACTTATCGTAAACCACTCAATATCTCATAGGGTTGCGAAAAGTTTCACGTTGCGTTGTGCTATTCGAAACTCCACTGATGTTGGCAAAATTATAATATTTTCAATGATGTAATATCAATAGTGTACTGAACAGCAATAAAACAATTTCCTATGCCTGCCGGATGTGATATCTTTTTACCAATTTTGTCAATTTCTTTAGCTTTACTTATTATGTCTTATTAAATTATAAATGCTAAAACGATGAAAAAAACATTGCTCTGATTAATCACAGAGCTAACAGTAAATTACAATAAAAACAAATAGTATGAAATCACATTTTAAACACTTGATCATTTATATAGAAATAACACATAAAAAAATTATTGATAATATACAAAATAACACAACAGATATTACAAAAAAATGTATGGGTCAAAAAAAAAAGATGACAAATTCAATAATAATAAAACAAAAGGTACAATATTAAACAAACAGTAAAGAAACTAGGATTACAAAAAATAAGGGAGGCGGTCTAAACCAACGTTTGGCGATCTACATAATGTTTGACCAGCAAAATATGCCAATTTATGGGCTAATAAACATGGGGTTGGTACACGTACGGTGCCCTGAAATAAAAAAAATAAAAACAAACAAGCTGAACGACGGACGTTTTTTAGTATTATTTAAAAATATCTAAAAAAGTGTTCACTCACCGACCAATTAAAGTACATATGACACAGTTTAAATGTAAGTTTTTGCACATGATCCGGTGGAAGATTTAAAGTGTCTTCAATAATCTGATAATGCGTAGGCGCCACTGTTCCTTGTCTCGAATGCTGTGATGCTAAATAGAAGTCGTATCTAAAATTTGTCAAAAGAAAAAATACTACAATTTACAACACAATAATTATAAAATCTAGTCACACCGATTTGTGTGCATTGTACGTCTGCCCCTTGTTTTTTTTTTATATCATGATGTCATTCAAGTTATTAATGTAAAAATTAAAATATTATCAATATTCAAACGATGAACACGTTATAAATAATTAAAATGAAACGATTAAGTGTTTGAAATGAAAAGAGCACTATACAAACTGTATTATTTACACCATTCATAACTTTTTTTTTGACAGCCCTTACAACCAACCTTTTGAATTTGACCTCTCATAGGTTTTTACCATTTAGATCTACCATGATGTACAGCAATAACTCATAGCAATACGATTAATAACATAATAATTACAGTCCCTTACTTATTGGGGTCGGTGACGACACTATCTACAACTGTTCCGGCTTGAGGGTTACGCGTGCCATGTTTTGTGAAAAACTTGGTGCTTATACGTTTAGTAACTATGACAACCGCCATGGGAACGCCAGCATCGCCGTAGAATTGCTTAACAACCGCCTATAGTAAAAAAATAAAAAAATTATAAATTACAATTCACTAAAATTTTCTTAACACATTTTTACAACAAACTAATAATCGTTACTTTGAACAGTTTGATTTCAATTTTGTGGACATATTGAAGCTGCCCTTCACCGACGCCGTCTCTGTATATTACTATATTCGTTGGCAAATGTCCATTTATCGATTTATATGTAACCAAGGCCTCTGGAAAAATAGTATTTTTAGTACAAATTGTAGTTAAAAGAAGAAGAAGAAGAAGAATAAATGGAGAATAAGTTTATATTTAAATTGTGTGTATATTTTATGTTTTGTGTATATTTATAAGAAGAAGAAAGAAGAAGAAAAAAGATGAAAGAATAAGAAAAAAGAAGAAAGAATAAGAAAGAAGAAGAAAGAAAAAATCAGCCATTTTTCAGCCGAGTCTGCAACCACGATAGAACATTTTCATGTCTCGTTAACACCGTTTAATATATAGAGAATTATACTATTTTGAATTTATTATTTAGTTCTTATTTGAACGTTGAACGTACAACATATTGTAGCGGTCACGATGACGCGTGAGCGCTAACGCGAATAAATGAGCTCAATTAATATAAAAATAATAGATAATAACAAAAAGATTTATTTTGATTAACAAAAAATGTAGTAAGCAGAAAAGCGCAGAAAGTTCTCGGACGTCTACACTCGGTGGCGTCGTTGAGAGAAGAGGTCGATGGCCGGAGGACGGTCCCGTTGCACGCTGTCGATGGTAGTGGGCGCTTGAGCGGTGTGACCAACCGTCTTCATGGGGCCTGCCGCTACCGGGGAGAAATTATGTGGTGGTGCGCCGCCACATTACTCCCCCCCGGCAAAGAAGAAAAAACAGACCCGTTTGTTTTTGATGTCGGAAGGTGATTGATCGATCGCATCGCATAAGAGTGGTCGGTGAGTGGATCGTCGCGTAAGATGAAAGCCGGCTTAAGTCGGTCCACGGAGATCCAGGACGTTCGGTTGCCGAGCTGCAGCTTGAAATCCTTGGGACGACGTTCGAGCACGGCGTACGGCCCTTCGTAACGGGGTTGAAGTGGCGCGCGGTGTGCGTCGACCCGGACAAAAACGTGGCTGACGTTGTCGAGCTGAGTGGGCACGAAGATGCGCTTGCCCGAGTCATGATCTGTCCCCTGTATAGGTCGAAGTCGGGCCATTGAATCTCTTAGCGCGGCGACGAGGTCATGCGCCGTCGGTTCGGGCGGCGCCGAGTGAAACAGTTCACCGGGCAGCCGGAGGGATGTCCCGTAAACCAACTCCGTCGGAGCCGCGCCGATGTCCTGCTTGACGGTGTTCCGCAGCGCGAGGAGAACGATCGGCAGGTGTCGTGTCCAATGCGGTAACTCGTATGCGGTGAGTGCCGCCTTGAGCGTCCGGTGTAGACGTTCCACCAAGCCGTTGGCTTGCGGGTGGTATGGGGACGTGCGGACGTGCTGAATGCCGAACGTGGTGTTGAGTGTTCTCATAAGCTCGGACTCGAACTGCCGACCCTGATCTGTCGTGACGACATCCGGAACCCCGAAGCGAGCGATCCAGTTTGACACGAGAGTGGAGGCGACGGTTTGTGCGCACATACTATCGACGGGCCACGCCTCCGTGAAGAAATGTTTCCGGGACCGGCGACTCGCGTGTTACACTCGGAAACTCTCGGAGTAATTCGTCCCAATCGTGGGTGCGCGTGACGGCGAACAGCGGGGCGCTCGTGGAAACCGCGGAAGTCACTGCACAGGTGACTGTTCGTTTGTCGGTCGGGTCGACAAGGCGATGTCGCCGCACGTCGACAAGGAGGCCGAAATAATGAAGAAAATCGGCCCCGATGATGGCGCGCGAAACGTCGGCCATCTCGAACGTCCAGGTGAACGTTCGTGAGAGGCCGAGGTCGAGGTTGAGCGTCTTGGGCCCAAAGGTTTTTGTATGCGTTCCGTTGGCAGCTGTGAGGCGGACGTCGGATGGTTGTCGTGAGCTGTGGTCGTGGGGCATGACCGAAATCTCGGCGCCCGTGTCAAAAAGAAACAACCTGCCGGAGCGGAGGTCGTTCACGTGTACCCGCGTATTTTTACTCACGGCATGCAGGGCGGGAGTCCTGTCCGTGACGCCTAGTTTTCCGCCGGCGCGGAGGTAACGTGGTCCTGCGCCTTTGGCTTGAAATTACACGGCGGGCAGCAATTGCGAGCGCCGTTGCCGTATTTCTCGTGGTAGTAGCACGCCTGTGTTGGTTGCTGTGCGGCCCACTGCGTCGATGAGTGTTGTCGCTGCCGCGGGGCGTCCTTCGACGAGTTGACAATCTTTGTCAGCGACTGGACTTGCTGAGACAGCGCTGACACCGCACTAGCCAAATCTGCCATTTGGTCCTTGGAGAGGGCGTCGACGGACTGGGGGCTCGACGCTTCCATTACTCTGTCCGCGCGGGAAGCTAAGGAGTCCAGAGGGGCGTCGAGGCTGGCGATGATGGCCATGACGTTGGACGGCAGCTTCTGTAACCAGAACTCTTTCAGGGCTTCCTCGCCGATACCGGCGGGCATGACGCTGCGCATGTCGCGGAGCAGTTGTGACGGCCTACGGTCGCCCATGCCCCCGGGTTTGACGATCTCTCGGAAGCGAACGGACTTGGGTAGACTGTAAGCGTCGATCAAACGTGTGCGAATTGCATCATACGACGCGGTTGGCCCGAGGAGATCACCGATGGTGCGGACGCCATCTTCGTCCAAAGCACCGATGACGAAATTCACGCGAGTACTGTCGGCGGTCAAGCGGTGGTTCGCGAACACGGATTCCGCGTGTATAAACCAAAAATCAGGCGATTGTTTCCAAAACGACGGGAGGCGTACGTTGGCGATCGCGTTGACGGAAACATCGTTTTGTTTTTGCTCCTCGATCATGGCGGCAAAACGGAACGAGCGGGTGCCGGGCGAAATCAACTAACAACGGACGATGCGTACTTCGAAACTCGAGGTCACCAATGTAGCGGTCACGATGACGCGTGAGCGCTAACGCGAATAAATGAGCTCAATTAATATAAAAATAATAGATAATAACAAAAAGATTTATTTTGATTAACAAAAAAATGTAGTAAGCAGAAAAGCGCAGAAAGTTCTCGGACGTCTACACTCGGTGGCGTCGTTGAGAGAAGAGGTCGATGGCCGGAGGACGGTCCCGTTGCACGCTGTCGATGGTAGTGGGCGCTTGAGCGGTGTGACCAACCGTCTTCACGGGGCCTGCCGCTACCGGGGAGAAATTATGTGGTGGTGCGCCGCCACAATATCTCTTATCTCATATCAGATAACAGCGTAATAGATTAACATTCGAAATGGATCCGAAATGGTCTTTCCGATAATTGTCTTTCGTCGTCGCTTCGTAGTTTTTGTTACCATGCGGCGCGTGACAGCGTAACGCTTTTTTGGTAACACTTTTTTTCGGTTATGTACCGGCTAATTCTCACCCCCAACCTCATCTTTAACCCCATTTCTTTTTTGGTAACGCTTTTTTGACATTTTCATGTCTTAGCTCTGGCACATAACCCTGGCAAATAACCGAAAAAGCGTTACCTAAAAAGCGTTATTTACTTAGTGTTACCAAAAATGCGTTACTTTTGGCCAGATAATAAACACTACAATTTTAGCCAGAAACTTGATTGTACATAATTTTTTAATCTCCTTGGCCTTATGCTGTAACTGGAAGCTCCATGTAATTTTTTTTTTTTAATTATCATTCCACAACTAATCTAAATTTATTCGGTACTTCAACGAGACATGAAAATGTTCTATCGTGGTTGCAGACTTGGCTGAAAAATGGCTGATTTTTTTTGTTACGCTTTTATGATAACGCTTATTAGGTAACGCTTTTTTCGGTTATTTGCCAGGGTTATGTGCCAGAGCTAAGACATGAAAATGTCAAAAACGTTTTTATTTATGAAGTATGATATAGTACCAAATGCAAAGATCAGGGATAAATATCACATTACATATAATTGTATAGCACATGATGATAACCGCATCTGTGTAGTTAATCCAGTCATGACACACAGTTCAGGAACCAAATACACCAAAGATTCTTCCACCCCAGATTTTTGTTTGTTCTTCGATATCAGCATGGGTTGTCTACCTCCGCGTATTTGAACATTTCATTTCTAATTTATATCGAGTTCAAGATGACTAATTACGTACATACGTTACAAATTTAGTTGAAAATTACTATTAATACCTCTTTATAGTATTGGTTGTACGACATTTTCGTGCCATCTTTCTTAGAAGACGTTGACGAAGGATCCGAAACTTTGTCGATATCGTCAATAACATAAGTCTCGTTATTGTAAACTGTCATAACAGTTGTTCCAATGACTCCATTCTTGAAATTGGTCTATACAAAAGTAAATGTTCAAACGAGACACGTTAAAAAAAATGTTAAACGTGCAGTACGTTAACAAAACCATTCCAAATTTTTCGCATATTATATCTTAGAAATCGCTTTACTACAACAATTGTCTACATACTAATTAGCTGATAATTAGGAAGTATAGAAGCCTACAGGATGTCTAACAAATTTCAGTGCTAGGTATAAGCTGAAGAGCTAAAGTGATGATAGTTAAACTGTAGATCTCAACTCGAATTAAAAATAGAATTATTTATTTATTACATAAAAAATATAAATCGAATTGACTTCTTGTAAGCCATAAAAATATTTATTTTAGTAGCAAAATTGGGAAAAAATAAAGTATTGTAAAGGTAATTTTTAATAAAACTTGACACTAGTTAAAACTATTATATTCATGGCAGAGATATACATAATGAAACTTATTAATTTTTTGTTTTATCAAATTTCACAACGCATCGATACCAAAACATATATATACTGAAAAAAATATATCACTGGAGTTGCTATTTTTAAGAAATTTTAGTGTATTTACAAAATATTTTTACAAAAAAAATATTACTTATTTATTTAGGATTTATTCGATAATGTAATCCTAAAGACAAAGCAATAATTTTTAAGTTGAGAAAATATTAAATTATGCACTTTGAAAAAGCTATAATTATAATTATATTTGAAAAAGAAAAAAAAAATTGTAAATATCTAATGAACTCTTCGCCTTTAGTTTTGCTCACATGTAAATAAAAGCTGTAACTGATAAATTTTTTAAAGCAGTCTAAATCTAATGCACCTCCCGAGATAAAGTTTAATACTGTATTGTTTTCATGCATGGCGATGGATGTTTCGTTTATTCAACTAAACGGAAACTTTTAGCTAATGCATAAAAATCAACATAATAACTGAATTAACACAAATTTAGCGAATAGAAAAAGACAGTATAAAATTTATCACTGATAAAATATGTATTTAAATAAACATTTTTGCTTTTATTTTCATATAAATAAAATATAATAATTGAAAAGCTAATTTTGTTATTATTTTTTTTGTTTTTTATATATAACTATTTACCAATTGGCATTTCATTTTTGTTAACAATTAAATCAATCGCATTCTCCAATCCATCCGTTTGAGCTATAAAAAAAAGTTGAGTACAACAATACATTTTTATTTATAAACCATTCGACTATTATACATATAAATATTTCGTATGGCATTT
This sequence comes from Adelges cooleyi, assembly GCF_023614345.1. NCBI lineage: Eukaryota > Metazoa > Arthropoda > Insecta > Hemiptera > Adelgidae > Adelges > Adelges cooleyi. The sequence goes on along the minus strand of NW_026095827.1, from coordinate 544,321 downwards.
TTGAGCAACAAACATTTTCCAATTAATTTGGATATTAGGAAAATATAAATAAATAATAATACTTAAGTGGAGCAGGTATATTCATTTTATACCAACATATATCTATATATTCTTACTTATTATTGGATCAGCATAATTACAAACAAACTGAATGTAGTCGTCTGTAGTAAATAATTTTAAAAATATGATTAAAATCAGTGTGTATGAAATTGTATAAATATAATATTATATACTACTAAAAAAATAAAAAGTTCGTCTTTATGATCAAACATTTTACTGACTTGTAATGGCCACGGTCTCGCTGTACGTGTATGGCCCTGTAAAAAAAAAAAGGTTAATTTTAACTTTTTTATTTTTTATTATGAAAATGAAATTATTACTTCTTTCTGCCAAAACATCAAAAAAGACAAACGGTATTAAAACACAGACCAGTTTCATTTTATCTGCAATTAAAAACAAACATAAAAGCAATGTTTATAAGTCACAATTGATAAATAAATATATATTTTTTTACTAGTAAAGTAAGTATATTACAAAAAAAAAAAGACGTTTTACACTCGAATTTACTACTCGACCCATAATGGATTTTCTATCAAAAACATTCATGATTTAATCGAAAGAGGTTTACGTTTTAGGTAATATACAGGGTGATTCATTAAGCATAAGACACTAATTTTCTCGGAATATATTAATATTTTGAACAATATTTTTTTCCAAGATTTTTCGGTACACATTGTACTATATTTTCCAATATTTTGAAAATTTTTATCAACAATACTTGAAGGCCAAAAAGGGGGAATTTAGGTTTTTTTTAATGGCAACTAATGATTTTAATTGAATCACCCTGTAATGTCGTATTTGTTTTAAAATATAACAATTAAGTAGGTAATGATTGTTATGAAAAAAGTACGAAACTATTTTTTCCAACAATAAATTAAGTTAAATAATGAAAAAGTAGAATTTTAGTATAGCGTTTGTCTCTCTAAACTTTTATTTTCTTTCAATTACATAAAAGAAAAGTTTCCATCGGAGCTATAAGTATTAAGTTTATTCATACTATTGTAAGATACTTACAAATTCTTAAGACGATGAGCAAATAGAGCAGCTTGTTAAATGAACAGTTTTAAAGTGACTTCCTCGTGTCTTGTCTATACGGTTTATACTTTGACCGAAACAGTAAAAAGGAGAAATACATTTTGCAGTGCACCGTTGTTCGTTTATATACATAGCTGGTTTACTATTTCAACATGGTTACATGTTTACATTACACTGATGTGGATTTTAGACTGTTTTCTTGTCAGCTATTCGTTTTACACTCACACGTTTGACTAGTGTTCAGACTTCCAGGTAACATAACCTAAATTGAAATCCATCGATTTATATGGCCTAAAAACTTTTGTTTTTTTAACGTTTGAACTATTTTCTTGCATTGTAATAGGTACTCTAATATGTACTCACATACATTTTACCGAAAACCTACATGTACATTCGTATTCAACTAACTTAAAACTAACTTAAAACGTTTAGATGGAACCCTTGTGTTATTCTACCCGTTAAGAAATTTTGCTACTTTAAATTAGAATTTAAGCTATTGCTGTAGGATGATATTATAAAAATATATACTATTCAACAAGCATTTTTGGTTTTACAGCTAAAATTTTCCGCGGTGTACAAAAACCAACGATATATTATTTTCGTACAATCCATACAGCACTTTTTTTCACAACGACTGTCGCATTGCAAACAAACGAAAAAGACCTGTTGAATACACGAACTTTTAAAGCTATACATTCTAAGAACAGTCATATTTTATAAAAACAATATTTTACAATTTAACCAAATCGTCGTGGCTCTTAGCTGCAAAATAAACAAATAATTTTTTTTTTCTACGACTTTCTTAGGTCGGTCACAAGAGACAAGAGTTACCATTCTGGGGAATTGAGCAGTGCGGTGGTATACCGTTGCATTCTGACCAATTTGGTATCCAGACGGTCGCATATACAAATGATGCATCACGATATTATAATTATAAGGATTGTTCAATTGATAGATAACAATTCTGTTTGTTAGCTTAATATTAAGTTCTAGTTTATTCAAATTTTTGTGGGTGGAGAAAATATTTGTTTTTTGTTTTTTACTCGATTGGTTTTAACTCGAATGGCCTTCTCATTCTGCTTATAGGACATCATTGTATTGTAAAATATGTATTTTTTGGGTAAAATTTATGTTTTCGAACAATTTTGAATACTCGAGAAAAAACATGTAGGTATTTATCGAGCTGTCATGACGAATCGACAACAATATGAATTTTTTTTCACACGCCTCCTGACTTATGAAATTTAAGTATCATAAGAACTCTTTGAACAAAACAATCAATTGTATTTCAACCTAACCTAACCATCATGTTTACATACTAAATATTTTTTCCTAAACAATATACAGAATACTTATGCATGCTTATAAAACATAGATGGCACTTACATGTCAATAATATGTGCTTAAAACTGCATGTTTAGTTTTGGGATGAATGCGATTAGGGTTGGTCGTCTGTCTATAATAAGTTGTAGTCGTTTTTCCCACGTACCGTAGTAATTGTTAATTATTATAAACAGTAAATGAAATTGTGTAACATAGAGACTTGTTGTCTTTTTTTGGATTTTCCGTACAACATTCACCTAATTAATTTGGTTAGTAAAATAAAGTTTGACTATAGAGTTTCGAGAAAATCGTATATTATCTAATTGATCCACTCTAGGTCTACCTCCAGTACAATTTACAGACCTTAAGCCCTAAAAATTCACCTAAAAAAATTTAATTAAAAAATTTTCCACCCTTTTTGGGGAAACGGTTAGTAAAAATATTTTTTGGTTTGTCAACGTTCAAAAGGGGAAGACGAGAATTTTTTTAGTTTTTGACTCAATAAAGTACTATATAGATACGATTTCTGATCTACAGACTTGCGCCTAATTGAAGAAAGTTGTTCGACGGTTTGCAATACAATATATCGAAGGTTCAGACACTGTTAAAACAAACACGTAAAAAAAAAAATTAACCATGTAATGAACACGTTTTATAGGACTTAATTAGAACCCTAAAAACAAAGGACAACTATGTTAAGTTTGTTAGATATAAGATTTTTAACTCAAACCCAATTTTTGAATATTATATAGCAATCAGATTGTTATCGCTAATTGTCGGTTTGTTAATATTGCTGTTGGGTTAAATTAGGATTTGTTATGATGTTTTTTGCGGTTTGAAAATCAATCGAAATCAAATAGTATTAATTTTTAAAATATCGATAGTGTTTAAAAAAAGTATTTATATAGTAATAATTTTGATAAAAATAATTAGGACTAAAGGAAAGAACGCTAAAGAAACGGCATAAGTCAACACAATATCATTATTTCAATTACTAAAGCTCGTTCACAAATCGAAAACAAAAATCATTGCAAACCAATGCAACAAAAGCAATGATAAATTAATTTAAAAAAAACGCGAATTATGTCACGCCTTTGGTACAAGACTACCACAACTCAAAAAATATTTTTTTGAAGAAATTTTAAAGATTAAACCCGCTCCCAAATGATTAAGTTTAACTTTTAAAGTTTTCATTTTAATAATTTGCAATTATTTTTGACACCCAAAGGTTGTCGTTTTAAATACACACTACCTATTTAAACCTCGGCCAGATACCATAATTTAGGTAATGGCTAAATAGCAATAGGGTTTCAAAAAACTATGCTGCCAAATTTGATTTATGTGACACCAGATAAACTATACTATTGTTTAATCGACACAACGATGCGACAATATGTTCTGAGTAAATATCGTTAAATATTTAATTGAAGCGTCGAAGCTATAAAATAGATTTATCGATTTAAAAAATGCCCATTGCATTGTATTGTACTCAATATTAAAATATTTATTATTGCGGTGACGCCAAAAGTTCGTGGTCAATTTCAAACAAATTTGGAGTTTCATTTTTAGGCCAATGCGATGTATAAATTATTTCAATTGTTAGATGAGTTTTTGTATATTTTCCAAAATCGGCGCACGTGATTTCAAAGTGACACCGAGTTCGAGAGTAAACGAAGATTTAAAATTACCGTTTTTTTATTAGAAGTGTTGTTTGTCGAATTCTCGCCTAAGCGTTTACTTGAAAGCACAATTTTTTTTTTCTGTAGAAAAACACTTAGAGGGATTCGATGTGCGTTTTCATTTCCACTGTTTACATAAATGAAAATACAGTAACCGCTTCTGTAAAAAAAAAAATCGTACACGTTTAAAAAGACTATAAACATTATTTAGATATGCCATATGGAGCATGCGTTATAATAATGTTCACCTAGCGCTGACTTGTTGACGGTTTTTTTAAATTATTAAAGCACAAGCTGTGTGAATCAGTTATGGTATATATCATACAATGTTATGTCAAGGTCATTGTGTTTTCCCCTTTCAATGAGAGAATTTAGGGAGGTGTGATTTTGGAATCTCTTTTAGCACAACCTGTGTAATTAAGATATGCTTGTTGAGTTTTTTATTGGAAAAACGGAATTTAAATCTGGAACTTTAGAAAGTTATAATTCGCCAAAACTATTAACGTCTTAAGACCTTTTATTCGAATGAATGAATAAAAAATGGTAGGTATATTGTCTTAATCAAAAAAAAAAAATCAAAAATTATAAGAAGATGACAAAAACTGTATTTTATTTTTGATGAATAACCAGAAAAGTGATTTTGAAAATACATTAACGTTATGTTATTATTAAAATTATGCATGTTCCAAAAATCGGTTATTAAAATTAAAAATATATCGTAGGATGGCTTTGTAACTCCCTTTTATAGTAAGCTAACAAGTTGAGAAGTCAACCAAATTGCTCTATCGTTAAACTAGTGTTTATATTTACGCTACTGAACGATTTATTTTATCATAATCGTACTTGAGAGTTTCTCTCGAGAAAGCGGCGATGTTTATCAGTTCGTCCTATACTATAATATAATATGAACAATAATTGTATAATTGTATATACATGGTGTCATACAGAGATTTAACAAATGAAATAACATTTGTTCTAGTGAATATTTTTATAATTTTTTTTTTAAAACTATTTATTATTTATACTCATTAGAAATCTCAAATTGGGGTTTCCTCTTAACTCGTTGACTTTTTTAAATAGTTTGCATAGTTTGAATAGTTGTATGATGTTTTCTTGTTTTTCATAGATATTTTTAACAAATAGTATAAATAGTTCAACCATAAGGGTAAAATTAAATACATTTTTAATTTTGATATTAAAAATGTAATTAATATATTTAATATTAATTATTATATTTTTTTTTTATGAAATTCATGTCTTTTGTTAAATTTTTGTTACATATAAACCTTGAAAGAAAAAAATTAAAAGCTGTATTTTTTATTAGTCATTTTTAGTTTTCTTAGAAAATAGAATATAATTTAAGATTAAAATTATTAAATTTATGCCTATATATACTTTCGATGTAAAATCAGTAAAAAACAAATTTGTGTAAGAAATGTCAAATATTTTTTAAAAGTAGTCCACAATAATTTTATAAACGTAGACAAGTAAATGATACATTTTTTTTTTTTGTATTTGTGGTTTGAATTATTCACCCATTTTGTTTTTTTTTAATTTGATACGCTTAGTTAACCAAACGGGTCGAACCACTAAAGCTAAGGAACACATAAAAGGAAAAAAGTAGTAGTATAGTTTTATTTCATCCATTATAAATGTATAAACAGTATAGGTACTATCACAGATTAATTAATCGGTTTAACATACTATTTAATCTAATCTAGTAAAATTAAAGGAATTCGCTACAACTTTTCTCAAGGGTTTTCGTTTGTTCTCTACATTTAAATTGTGAAGATTATGCAAGTCATTATGATATAGGAAATAGATAAATTGTAAGTAAACATGCTGTTATCAACATAGAATTTATAATTATTATTGGATCTAATTTATTCGTTAAAATATATTTTGATTATAGTTTGTATGAAATGGGTATATTCCTTCATCTAGTTAATTTATTTATTAATAAAAGAAGAAACGAATAATTTATTTTAATAATAATAATTCGAGAGAAAAAAAATGGTATAAAATTACTGTAGAAAACACACAATATTTATCGAGTATAAAATTAACGCAATGATAAAATTAAAAAAAACTAAATTTATTGATTTAAATAAAACGAATTTCCTTTTGGCGGGTTTTTTTGTGAATTTGCTGTTGGCACAACAATTAATTTGAGGTTATGTAGCATTTGGTTTTTATCACGAATTATCAGTTGCAAGAAAAACTGCTTTGGTCATCTCTTTTGCATAATATTTCGATTCATAAAACGTTTTGATATGTATTGTTTCTCGAATTTTCTAAGATTACATCTTAAATGTTGTATCATTGAATGAGCTGTAAAACGTAAGTACTTAAAATTATTTTATTATTGATTATAAATTCTGCGCAATTCGATTTCTAATATTATTCGCGTTGCAATAAGTTCATTAAATATTTGAGCTCAATACAACTTTTATACTTATATTTAACTGTTTAAAATAACATTACTTTAGATGTTATAGTGAAATTCTATCAAAGTAATTAAAAAAATTATTTCTAATAATTATGCAGGGTTTTGATATTTTATACATAATATTATAACAGGAGATTACTTCTACGTTAAATGAGTAGTTTATCGAAAAAAAAATATTTTTATAATTATGTGTATTTTTTAGATGCATACTTTGTACATTCCGTTAAATTCATACCTTTGAACAGTTATTATATCCTGAGCTTTCTCTTAAACGAAGTTGGGTTATTATTTTTCTAAGGAATGCTGAATATAAAACTAATACCAGTGCGTATTTTCTTTTGTCTTATCAAAATTCAATCACTATATACGGGAGATCCTCTAAACGTATCTGATTAAAATACTTTTAGTATTTTTTAAATATTGTATTTTTTTATTTTACAAAATATTTTTTGTTATAATTTAAAATGATAACGTAGTATTAGTTTTTCTCAAAAGCTTTTAAGAAATTTAAATGATTTCCTATAAATTTAACAAAAATAACCTTTAAAATAAAGAAAAATTAGCTGTAAATTGTTTTTGATTTTTACATTGATAAATTTAAATTATTTTATATAACTTTTTTTAGTTATGGTTGAACCGAAACAAGTAGTAATAAGTTTAAAGAACCTAAACTCGAGAGCATTTCTTATTTAATATTATCAAATCCAGAGCTGCTTTCAACTGTGTAAGTCTATTTAATCATTAATTATATCCTTTTACACAATCATCACTATGATTCTGACTCCCTCCAAGCAACTCTGAATAATTAATTGGAACATATTTTGATAAGTATAAAATTGACATAGATTAAAATTATTATTTCACATTCAAGATAGAAATTGATAGAAATAAAGATATACATACCAGTCATTATGGATAAACATATAGACCTTCTTTCCACTGGTTATGTCCAATTTTTATTGAAATTTTTGTAATGAGCTGATTATCCTAATTTTTAATCATTTAAAAGTCAAAATTTTACTAAAATTTGTATGTCAAAAAGTTGCATAAAACAAACTGTTTGCTTTTCAGATAAAGAGTTTCTGATTTATTTCTAACAACATACATTCTTCTCGTTGAATAATCACATTTTTATTGTATGTCATTATTTAGATATGATTATTAGTTAAACATGTTTTTTTTAGTTTGGTTGAATCAAACTACGACACGACAAGTATAAATGTTGAAAAAACTGAAGTCGTTAACATTTCCAATTTCACAAATTTTTTTCCAGAGCCGCTGTCTGTTGAGTAATTCTATTTGTTAACTGTTCTCATAACCATCATTATTAATATAACAAGGTTCTCCTTCAAATTAAACTTCGAAAATACATTTTTGGAGACACCAAAATAAAACCTTATTACTACTATAAAAATGTTGTATTTTTATTTTTAGGAAACCAAACACCATGGGTGTTAATAAATGGGAGATCGATGAAATTGATAATGATTGTTATTTCAAATCTACGATAGAAATTAAGGCAAATCAAGATTTAGCAGATGTAAAAGACGAATATGTGGACACTCTTTCAATTAGGTAATCCATTTTTTTTGTCGTCATTTATATAATCAGAAAACAATAAACCCGGTTTCAATTCCTTTGCGGACTACTTAACATGGATAAATGTTTCTTAAATTTTTAATATTGTGTTAAAATATTATTTACAGTTTGTGCCTAGTATAACTTCGCACGTAATTATAATTTAATAAGGATTTACTTCAAGCCAAATTTTGAGAGATACAATAATATAAACTAATTACTCTACAAATGTTATTTTTTTAATGATAGCAAACCAAACACCACGTCTGTAAGTAAATGGGAGGTCGACGAAATCGATATTGATTCTTATTTCAAAACTACGATACACATTGAAAAAAATCAAGATATAGCATTTATCAAGGACGAATATATGAATACTCTTTCAACTGCGTAAGTACAATTTTATTTTTATAATTTTGATAATCACAGAACAAAAAAAGTGATACTGTATATGGGCATAAACGTAAAATATGATCGATCATTTGGACCAAACTCCATCGATTATTTTTTAAATTAAACAGCATGTCTGTTACAATGAAAGAAATTATTTCAATTTTTTTAAAATTTTTTTTTGATTAATTTAGCCATAATCGAAAAAAATATTTTGATTTTTTATCTTAACATTTCTTCGTTCTCCCCCAGCGTCCATGAGTCCCATAAGAAGCTAAAAAAATGTATTGAGAATAAATTCGAACTTGACCATTTTTTTTTAGAAATACGCCCTAGACTTATAGTATCTAATAAATTATTAACCATGTAAAACTCAAATTCATGAACTCAAATAAATAAAATCAAAGTGTATTGGTATTAAAAAAGTTTTGTTCTTTAGATTAGAAAAATCGGATTTTTTTATAAATAGATCCCAATGAATCAATCCTAATCTTAATATTTGTTTGGCATTACCTTCTATAAATGAATATTGTTATAAAATTATTTATATTACGTGTTTGTTTAAGTTTCGTTGAATCAGACTTCGATTTAACACATATTCAAAATAAAGAAACATCAATTAGAAAACTAAACACCGTTGCTGAAATTAAACAGGAGGTCGATGAAATCGACAAAGATTGTTTTTTTGTGTCTGAGGTAGAAATTGAAGAAAACCAGGAGTTAGCAGACATCAAGGACGACGATGTGCAAATTCATTACATCAAGTAAGAATTGAATAAATATATATATATTGTTATTAAGTTATTATCATAATATTTTTATAACTATTATTTTTTGCAAAACACTCATTAGTAATATGCAATACAATCAAATTCAAACTGAAGAATTTCCATTCAGATCGATTGAACAATGCATTATTTCACACACAACTGAGAAACCATTTCAGTGTGAATTAGGCTGGGAGATATCAACATCTGGGGATCTAAATAAGCACAAAAGGCCACAAACAGGCGAGAGGCTTTTTCAATGTGAGATATGCAAGAAGACATTTTCACAATTTGGAGCTCTGAAAACCCACATAAGAAGACATAATGGCGAAAAGCCTTTTCAGTGTGAAATATGTAAGCAGAAATTTTCGAAAACTGGAGATCTAATTAAGCACAAAAAGACGCATACGGGTATAAGGCCTTTTCATTGTAAGATATGTAAGAAGACATTTTCAAAATCTGGACACCTTAAAACACACAAAAGGACACATACCGGTGAAAGGCCTTTTCAATGTGAGATATGTAAGAAGACATTAACACAATCTGGGGATCTAAATAGGCACAAAAGGACACATACTGGTGAGAGGCCTTTTCAATGCGAGATATGTAAGAAGACATTTTCACAATTAGGAAATCATAAAAAGCATATAACGACGCATACTGGTGAGAAGCCTTTTGAATGTGAGATGTGTAAGAAGTCATTTTCACAATCTGGAGATTTAAAAAAGCACAAAAGACCATACTGGCGAGAAACCTTTTCAATGTGAGATATGTAAAAAGACATTTTCACATTCTGGAAATCTTAAAACACAAAATGACACATACTGGTGAGAAACCTTTTCAATGTGAGATATGTAAGAAGACATTTTCACAATTAGGAAATCATAAAAAGCATATAATGATACACTTGGGTGAAAGGTCTTCAGTGTCAATCATGCCGAAACATGTTCGGAAATCTAGACAGTCATGAAATTTTGAAAACTGTTGTAACTTGTTCTACTTTGTAGTAAATATGTATTTTTTGTAGACGTTTTACTATATGTGTTATGCAGTTGATCAAGAAAAAGCTTTTAATAACTTTTTTAAACACTATTTTCATTATTTTATTTTTTCGACTTCCGCTCTCCATAAATTACTTCTTGTCACAATATTTGTGTTTACTTTCCTACCACCGATTTAAACTTATTTTATTTAAATAGTTCATTTTTATATTCTATTTGTTTTCTTTCATTTTTTCTTTATTAGATTTATATATCATTGTCGACTTGTATACATTTTCCGAATAAATCGTATTTTAGTTATATAGACAGGTCTATTATTTTAAAAAAAGGAAACTGGTTATCAATCTTAATAGAAAATAGAATTAATTAGTTACTTTAGAATATAGTCAACAATATGATATGATATCATCAGTTGCAACTTTTGTAGAACCTAATTTTTTATATTTTTGCAGTCAATTCACAGTTTTAATGTAAATAAAAATAAGAATTGAAAAGTTTAGTTTCATACTAAATTATTTATTTTATCAACCATTATAGTGCAATGTTTTGTTCAAAAGAAATATCTACAATGTTATCTAGTAAAGGGCGTTTATAGAGTCTTTTAAGTTTTGTTAGTTCTTTTAATTATACCTATAGAACAAAATTCGTACTTGAAAGGTACTTTTTTAGGCTAAATATTTAAAAAGTGTACATCTTCTCTTTAAAATAAAAAAATACGCAAACAAATTTTTTTCAACTTAAAATTACATTACGGTATAACTTTTTTTTTAAATAGTCAAATTATCTTAAAGGTTAGGTTAAACCGGGCCGCTTTTCTTTCAATATTTTTATATCGGTCCTGAAAGGACAAAGTAGATGTTGTGTGAACTAAATGTTTTTAATAACAACTTCAATATTATTTATTATTAATATTTAGTCAATTTTTAAAATATTTTATAATGAAAAATACCAAAAAACCTAAGTTGAAAAATTAGATGATATTCTTTTATACTTTTGTATGACTACTTGGTGAATTTAGCACTAAAGTTTTCATTCGCGCAATCACTACAAATTACCGGGAAATACCGTCCTTTGAAGTATAAATAATATTATTTTATCCGCTAGTCCTGAAGTTATATATTAAGTTACCTACTCCTATATTTTTATATGTGGCCTTAAATGCAAATTTTGACCAATATTCTTCCTTAGTGTAGTCAATGATTCAGTTATTAAAATCATATCATCTGGGCAGACATAAAAAAATTGTATATAAGAACACATTATTGCAAAACAAAAACATATTTTGTAGCTCACATAAATATAAATAATTTTTGTCAGTGATTGTTATGATCTTACAATAATTTTGTTTTTTTTTTTGTTATTTGTATAAATATTATAATAAAAGGCTAAAAAGTTTGATAAATACTGTAAAATGTATCTTCAACTATTTTATATTGTTATAAAAAGTTTAATTTAATACTACTAAGATTTGCCTTGGGATAATATTTTAAAATAATAGTTCTGTACTTAAAAATTAGTATTTAACCAGATTTGATATAAAAATAAATAAATCAGAATTATAAAATGCTAATCCGTATTCCGTACATCAATATCGCTAAAGTGAAACGTTTTTGAGAATTACATGTGCTTAATAGGAAGCGCACTATCTGATTTTATCTTATCTGTGGCATAAACAACCACGATTAGCCGTTTGTAATACATCATTGCGAACAAAATAAAATAACAACATACACACTGTAAATTTACGATTTGGCATACTTGTACCTACTTGTTAAGTATGCGTTTGAAAAGTAAACAACTTGTTTTCATCGAATTGTTCACAGAGAAGTAAACACCTAAGTCGTCGTGTGTATAATTTAATAGGTCGATACAAAAAATAAGAATGTAGAAAAAAAATTGCAACAACAACAAATAGGCCGCTTTTCTTTTGATGCGAACAACACTAATTCTAGTTGATTAGCCTTTATAAAAACTAAAAACTCTATCGCGTTATGTCGCCAAAAGAGACGTGAAATATACTTCATAAGCTTAAAAAATTCTCAAAAAAAATTTATTTTACCACTACTTAAATTGTTAGTGATTATCTTCGAAAAAAAAACCTTGTCACAACAAAATAATAGCTACAAACATTATTTTTTGAACTGTACATTATTTTGTACGTTTACTTAAATAATAATATTTTTCCCGGTAATCACGAAATATAATTAAGTTTAGTAATAGTTTTTAATTTATACTTCCTGAAATAGTTTCCTTATTTTCGCTTCGATCCTCAGCCTAGAGATGCTATTGGTTTTACTATGATGTGTGCTTTTTTTAAGTCTGTGTAGAGTGTAACCCTTTCAACACTGGACCAATTCCATCGAGTAGTAACTCTATACATTACAAATCTTATCTAGTTTGTACATGACGGGGGGGGGGGGGAAGAATTACACGAATGTTCAATTTTCAACTTTTACTGGCTGTCTGGTATGCCTCTACTATTAGTTAATTATCTGACACACTCATAAAAGAATGAGCATCATTAGTCTATCAGGCATCGAAAACATTAAATATTAAACAAATTAAAAACAAAATAGAAATTTCATTATTTATTTAGAATATACGACACCAGGCAATATTTTAAAACGTAATATAATTTTAATTGAAGGGTTATAATATGACATTAAATAAAATATTGTAAATTATTGAAATACTTAAATTAATATTTTTACAATAAAATACCAAGAAGTAAATTTCGACAGTGTCACATTGTCCTGTTTTCAGGACGTATCGTGAGTTGCATGTACAAAAACATTGCAGCGCTCATTGATTGACCGTCTAGAAAAAAAATATTGTTTGTTTTATAATGCGCCGTACGTTACCTATTATTAGTTAATTCGGAAAATTACTATCGGGATCATATTTTGTCTTCAAAATGAGTTCAGCGTCTTCTCCAGGAAAGTAAGTACTAGCGAGCTGATTAAATTCCAAAAAGTTTAGCACACCGTCCTTGTCCTTGTCGTACAAAGAGAACTGCCATATATGTTCCCTAACTTGTCTACTAGTCAATAATGGCGCCTAAAAAAAAATCAACATTTCAATTAATAAACAGCTAACCGACCTAATCAAAAGTAAGACCGATGTGATACTGCACACAAGCGTAATCAATATATATTATACTTAGTAACATTACATTGTTGTCGACATCTTCATTGTGCTCTGCCCAAAAGACTAAGAACTCTCGTAACTCCTCTGCAGCGGACCCTATAAGCAGATTATTAAACTTTGTTCTTATTCTAAGATGGATATATTATTTGAAATGGATACAAGAAATTTCATGTCGTTATTTTCGCTTTGACTTTCACCGAGTGATAAGAGATAAATCAATGATAAGAGATATGAGATAGATAAGAGAGAAGTGATAAGAGATAACATATCCGTGATTCAATGTTTACCTGTGGAGCGGATTCTTTTTTTGTTAAATTTTAATTATGCTTAAAATAATATAATTAAACATTATATTATTGCTTACGGACGGGCTCGAATTCCAATAGATGTTTATACTCATCGGAAACAATATGTAACTTCTGAAGTAACTCGTTTTGTTCTCGAGTAATAAGGTGGTTCAAATGAGATCTATACAGAGCGAAACATTTTTCTATCTGTGTCTTGTCTAGACCTTTACCCTAAAAAAATAACAGGTATGTAAGTGTACTGCCATCTTTATAATACAGCAGCATTTTAAGCGTGCGTACACGGACGAATACAATTTGGTTTTACGGCTAACCGATTTCTTACTTCTGGTTTATATTTCAATATGGCCGCCAAGAACTTTTGTGCGTTAATTGATTTGACATCTAAAAATAAGTTAAAAATTCTCATGTTATTATTAAACTTCAAGCACATAGTCTATAAATCTTTACTATTAAATTCGTTCTTTATTTTATCCTTAACGTGACGTTCAAGGTTTAAACCGTTGTCAATTAGGTTCTTTAATTCGGCATAGGTAAGAAGCCCGTCATGGTCAGCTTTTTGGTCTTGTACGGTAAACATTCTCACGAAAAGTCTTACTTCATAAGTAGTCAAACCGTTTTCCTGATATTAAATAGAAACAAAATAAAAGTAATATTTATTCATTATTTTTATGCTTTTAAAAAAAATATATATAAGTAGATATATTTATTATTTTGGTATTACCGCCCAGTAGTCAGATTCCTTTTCTACATTGGCCAAATTGATTAATAATTCCGGCATAGCTTCATCATCGGTCACATATGTTGTTGGTTCTATTGTAATATATCTTTGATTAATAAAGTTCAGCAAAAAGTATAATTATTTACCTTAACCCGATTTTAAAGATAAAAAGAACTTAAATAAGAACCATAAACATTTTCTTAACCATGCAAATCATTTATGCCATACTGAATAACGCTAAAAAAGAGGTGGTTGGTGGAGAGATAGCATAGTGATAAGTTTGTATAGGCGCTAAGGTGATAAAAGGGTGGTGAGGAAAGGTTAAGTATATTGTAAAAAGTCTGAAACGCCATAACACAAAAAAAGTATGACCTAATAGCTTCCCATGTATCCAGCTTCGTCCGGGTTAATAGATACAATTGCATTAGCTGATTTCTGAGAAAATTACTTTTAGGTCATAACGCATAAGGTCGTGTTTTACCAATATCCGTTCAGTTTTTACACGTTCAAACAACTCTTCTGTGAAAAAACTTATTTGGGTTACTTTAAAGTTTCGAACATTAAATAAAATTGAGCCCAAACGGTCAAGCCGTTCTCGAGTGATGCGCTTACCAACGAACAGTATTTAATTTTGATTCATATATTGTATAATCAAATAAACCCCCCCCCCCCCCGCCACGGCCCATTAAATATAAAAATGATCAATATCAAATATAATGTGTTATTTAGTACTACTTTAACGGTTTAAAATGAAATCATGAGTTTTGACCATTTTTTAATTACACAAAAATAAAGCCCTTTAAGTACTGAAAATTCAAAGTTTTGTACAACCAGTCATTGTAACTGATATCTGTGAGAAATACAGAGTGTAATGTTAAGTTCTACCAAGCTTTAAATTAGACATTTAGGATGCTCTATGAGTACAGTAACTGATAACCCTTTATTTTTATTTTAAAATTATTTAAAACTGAACTCGTATCTAAAAATGGTCTTAAGAAATAAATCATTTCAAATTTGAAATCGGGAGGAAAAATCTCGTTGAATTGATATGTAACATGATTTGTTGGTATCTGGCCACATATGCGTCCACCGAGTGGCCACTGAGCGGCCGGCATGTGGCCTAAACTAACATATGGCACGTGACACACCGTTTTTGGTTAGAATTTTATTCTCAATTCTGCGGTGCCTTGAAAATTATTTTATGTTAAATGATGTGTCGCATGCCATACGTTGGTATTAGACACATGCCGGACTTTGGACGAATGTGAGACCAGATTAAGCGAGTCATATTAAACATCAATTCAACAAGTTTTTTTTCCTTATTTTAAATCTGGAATATTTTTTTTCGTAAAACCATTTTTTAATGAGACACGAGCTCTAATTTAAATAATTTAAAAAAAATATATATATAATTTTTTTTGTACCCATTGAGCATCCTGAATGTTTCATTTGAAGCTCGGTAAGACTTTACGTTACACCCTGTACATTTATTAGGATTCCAAGTCTATTTTTTGAATAGTATTTGGTATATTGTTAAATTTTTTACTAAAAATAGCATTTTTTTTACTAAAATTGGATAACTTCTTTCATCCGCTTCGCCTACTTTCTGTTAGTTGTACACCTCTAAAATGTAGAATATATTAACAGAATAGGCCAAAAAACCCAAGTTATTATGTCTGCTCCACGGAACCTCTTAACATGTCTATCAAATCTTTAATCTTTTATCTCTTATTTCTAACGGAAAGTGAAAGAGTAATGTAAAAATGGCAACATAACATTTCTTGTATCAGGCTAAACAACAAATCTATTTAAACAAAATTGCAAATACCCACATGACTGGTATTGCTTCACTTTAAAATTTCAGTATTTAGAAACCCTAAAGTAAGTAATAAAAGGGAAAAACTCTTAATTGTTTTTGAAACCGTTATAGTATTACAAAATCATATGGGTACCTATCATAACAAAAAATGCCCAATTTTTATTTTCATGATCACTTTGCCCCCCTCATATCCTTTGTACTGCATATTTGGGCACTCTACACACTGCTATCGTTTATGTGTAAATAAAATAACATTGTGTGTATTTTAATACATGTTAAGTTGGAACATTACTTTCTATGGACTGGACAATGTTAAATTCATTATTACTTATATTGTACTTCTCCGCCAATTGAACACATGAGTTGATTTGTCCCATGCTTAGTCCAATACTCTGCAAATCATCGCATACGCAATTTAATATTGTTTGGTTTTTGTAAAAATAAACATTGACCTTATACTATATTGCTTATTAAGTATTTTTATTATTATTAATATTATTATCTGTCTTTTACTTACCCGCACTGCCGTAATGAAGTATAACGCGCAAAACAAAAGAGAAATTTTGAAATACATCCCGTTTTATTTTTGTTTACTGGAAACTGAAATTCACTTACGAGTCGAAGAAACGATTTTTGCTACTGAAGACAATAACAATGACGATAAAATACACCTACTATTTTTTTTTATTTACTCGAGTATACGTCAAAACTATACCTTAGTAGATATTATCGATTATGAGTATGTATGTTGTTTATGTAAATCGATTTTTTTTCTCTGCCTCGCTCTTACACATGTGTCTAACTTACCATTACACTTAGCCTTAGGTACAAATCAAAACTGTTTTCAAAGATGCCAATTAACTTTACACCCGTTATCATAGATTCCTAGATAGTCATTCTACTATTCTTATACGAAACCTTTCACTATAAAATATGCCTACAACTCTCCCAAAGAGCTAAAAGTTAAGTTTTGCCGTGATATTCTCTCGCCTTCAATAAGAATCAAAACCGGCGGCCTCTTTTTCTCATGCATTCATTGTCTATAAATCGCTTGTGTCATCATACTTATTGTACTAAGCTAAGTAAAGAAATGCCTACTTCTTCAAAAAATAGTCCTGTCAAAAAAACATCCAGTACTGCTCTTTCGTCACCAATAGTTAACAGAAACAGATACAAACCTCTACAAACTCAAAATGACACAAACATTGATTCGGATAACGACATCGATTTATACCCTCCATAGGTAAGACAAAAAATACCACCTGTTTATGACATCACTAAATTTATCGAATTCCGAAATACAATAACTCCAATGTCAGTTCACGATTTTAGCATTGTTAACAAAAATCAGTTTTTGAAGCTAAATCTCACCTCCGCTAATTGCATATTGCATTATTGCATTACCTCCTAGGTGTGTTAAATGTACTGGAGACCGCCACTACTCAAACTTACCCAAAGACAAACCAACACCTCCCACCTGTGTTAATTGTCAAGGTAATCACCCGGCCAATTACCGTGGCTGTACGGCTTAAAAGCAAATAAAAAACAAAGCCATAAATAGAAAACAAAATTTTAATTCTAACAAACATAGTGTTCCAAATGACAAAAACAACAAATTTCGGCCTTCCACGTCTTCATGAGTTTTTACATTTAACCCTTCAAGCCAAAACAATGCAAATCCACGTTCTACCGATACGTATGCTGAAAAAACAAAAAAATAAAAACATTTTTCTCAAAAACCTTCATCATTTTTAAACTCTCAGTCCAACAACTCTAATGAATTAGTACAACTATTTATCCCTACTGTCAATACTTTAATATCAGAAATCCTAAAAAAAGTCATCGAATTTATTCGAACTCTCCTCACTCAACTAAATAGCAATCAGAGTTCATAATTTAAACTCAAATTTAGTTATCATAAATTGGAGTGCAAATGGTCTTAAACAAAACAGAAACACTTTTGCAGCGTTTTTTAATACACATAATGTTGATATAGCTTGTGTTAGTGAAACACACTTAGTCAATACTGATAAAAGTAATTGAATATTTTTTTTTTGTCAAAATACATAATTTTAATAATATTATTAATTTATGAAAAAAAAAATGATTTTATTAGACGTTTGCGCGTTACAATGTACGTGGCAATGGTAACCACGTTGTATATGATTATGTATTTACTATACTAATAATTCTATCAAAATTAAAATGAGAAATCTTACAGACTATAGAGAATTTTTATAGATTATTATATCTATAATCTAATGTCTAAAAAAAAAATTGTTACAAGCATTGTAACAATAATTATTATGTCGTCAATTTTCATCATTGAGTATCATTGAGTATATATTACAATATATACTCAATTTTTTCATTATTGAAAAATAATAGGTGTAGAATATGCGTGTCCATGGTGATTCATTTTAATTTTATATTATTTTGTCTTTCGTAAAACTTCCAAAATGTTACTTGGTATTGTTTTTTTAACGGTCATACCAATTTTAATGGTGAGCATCCCCCCCCCCCGCCTAACAACCCAACTTGAACCTCCCTTCCCATAAATCCGGCTGTTTTAAAAGAACACAAAATGCATAAATCATATTAAACCTACTAAAATTTGGTTAGGTCAGTCCTTAAATATGCTTTTATTTTAAATTATAACATAGTCTCTTTGTCAATTTTGTAAAATCGACAAAATTCAATCGATCCAGAAACGATTATCCTATATTTTTTACTTTTTAAAGTTTTATGAAAATAAAGCCAATTGTTGAATCGACTGTTAAATACTATGTTGGCAAAATTTAAAAATTGTTTGCGTGTAAAATGAATTTAAATGATATATTTTTAAATATATCATAAAAATAAATACCTATATCATAAATTGTATACATATAACAGACTGTCTTGAAAAATGATGATTGGTTTCATTTAATGTACTAAATATTAATAGGATTTTATAAGCAATTTTGTGTTTCTCTATAATTGTAGTTGTAATTGGTAAATAATTAAGTTTAAATAAATAAGTTTAATGCATATTGTTGTACATATTTAAATAAATTATTGTGTAAAACTTATTGTAAAAAAATTGTAAATTGCGTCATTAACGTAAATTTATTACTATTATAAGTACATTATTGTTATTATTATTAAAAAAAACATTAATTTGGCGGTTAAAATGTCGTTTAATCTCGGTTTAAGATTAATCGGAGATTAAAATAATTCTGAATTTATCAACCAAATTTAATCCTAGCTTAAGTAAACTGGGTTTAACAAACAGAAGATTTATTTATTACTAATTATCAATTGAAGTAAGTTACAACGTTAAAATAAAAATGTTGTTAACTTCATATTGGTAAATTGCATCTGCTAGCGGTGCTTAATTAGACGTACTTCCCAATGTTGGATTTTAATTTTTTAAATATGTATGCATTTGTTGGCAAATTTTCTAGGTTCCTTAGGAAGGCGCTTTTCAATTTTCTCTTTTGAAGACCTCCAAGGTTATTAGCTTCGGTGCGGAGTTGAGAAGGTATTGTTTTTACATTGATGTGTTTTTATATATTTTTTTTTATTTTCTATTTTTGTGTCTGGACCCAGACGATATCTTGTAAACCCCTAAACCGATGATTTATTCGTGTAGCAACTCTATAGATCAGAAATCATACCTGGAAGGTATTTTATAGGGCTTTCACTTTGGCCGTAGTCAGTTTCTAGGTTGCTATGTGTGTGTGTGAATCAACAGTCAACAGGTGATGAAAATATTTTCATTATATTGTTAATTACGATATAATATGGGTAACTATGACAGTACATTTTTATAGACAGACGATCAACCCTTATCGTATCCACCCCGCACAAGACTAAATATTACATTTTTAGTACATTATTGCTGGTCCCACGATATCTTCTAAACCACTATCACTAGTTTGAACATACTATCCACAGATTCGCATCGAAGCGTTTTTCCGAAAGTGATTTTATCACTTTCAGTTATAATAAAATCTGTAGACCCGTGACCTCTCCGTCCCCACTATGCCCCGACCCCACTGTACTGGCTTTTTTTAAATTATTTTTGAAAATTCAGTGATAATTCCCATACTTTAAAAATTAAAATCCAATACTGAAAAGTATGTCTAATTAAGCACCGCTAAAACGATAAACGTGTCTTAAATATTAACGGTAAAGTATTTCTTACGGTCAGTGTTTATCTATCCACTCTGTATTTGAATACGACAAATACTACAATTACTAATTATTATTATTATTGTTATACTTTTAAAGGCGTTGTGGAAGTTCTGTCGTCTCACGAAGTCCACAATTGATTTTCCTGTGGCCGTCGAAAAATCTCTGCGGTTAAGGTCAGGCATCTCTTCTCAAAATCCATTTAACTTACCCGTGTATTTGTATATAGTAATATTTGCACAATGTTTAGATACTTTGTTAATGAGTAAAACATTATACATTTGTTTTATAATTTGGGGGCTAATTTTGTGTGCTTAAAATTTATATACATTAATTGACATAAAGTATTGCCTTTTGTTGACATATTATTTTAGCGTTCAACATTCTGTGTTGTTAGACCGTTTTTTAAAGGAGTTTATTGTATAAGTTCTTTTTTTTTTTGAGTTGCTGTTGGTGTAGATATAACTTATTAATACACTTAATCTTTATAATAATAATAATATTGTCAAATCATTTTTATTGGAACTAATTTTTCATTTAATAGGTGATTAATATTATAATATCTGAGGCACGTCAACATTTCATTTACTATTTCGTTATTTATAGAAGTATTCGCTCCACCCTAAAAAAAATTTTGCTACTGCTATTTTTTTTTTTTATTGATAATACATAATGAAAAATAAAATTATTTTAAAATTCAATTATTATCATTTAGTAAGATTAATTGTTGGTTAGCCATCTAAAAATATGTCTCTGTAAGTATCAAATAATACAGGTGTTTGATGCACTGAATATTATTATTATCATGTTACTGTCCATATCTAAACACTTAAAAGTTAATATAAGGGTGTGTGTTAATTTTAGTCAGTTATTGTTGTAGGCAATTAAATTGAATTTACAAATAATTAACACCAATTTAGATAATTAAATTAAACTCTTATATTTATTAATTAATTTATATATGGTAGTGCTCTAATTACATTCTTATACATAAACAACATATACTAACTACATACACATATATTTAACTTTTTACAGTGTCTGTTGATTTCCATGCCTGCCGAAAATTGATAAGAATGTCAAATTGTATGCAAGATCACTTTGTTGATGTTACAAACTCATTTAGCTATAAAACTAATAACTTATTTACATTTTTAACTGCCAATTTTAAAATAATTGTATGATTGTTGATGTAAAATATTTCAAGATGCATTTTCAATATTTTTCGTACTGTAATTCGAATATTGCACTTTGGTTAGATTAGATTAACTTATAATTTGTGCTATTCATTATATTATAACTAATTTAGGTACATTTCATTTATTTTTTACTCTTGAGTTCGCAGGATACACAAACATATAATTTTTCTACAATTTCGGACTTCTGATAAACCAGCAGATCTCTTAAGTATACTTCGTGTACCTTTCATGATTAAATTCTAATTCTAATATTCTAAACGTACAATACCAAATACTGACATAGATATGATTTCTCAACAAATTACGATTCTAATGACCAATATCTAGACGTGTAATATAGTATAGGTACTACGCTTATTACATAATGAAAAATAAAATTATATTGACATTTTTAATTATGATCATTTAGTAGGATGAACTGTTGGTTAGCCATCTAAAAAAAATATCAATTTATGGATTTAAACATATGGATTAAAAAAATATGAATGTATATTAATTTATCTATTACATAGAAAATATGTCACCGGAAGGGTATAAAATAATATAGGTATTTGATTTGATGCACTGAATATTTGTATTATTATTATTATGTAACTCTCCAGATCTAAAAACTTAAAAGGTTTGCATCGAGACATTTTATTTAACCTCTCTTTGGACGTTTTTATAAGCACTGTCGTCAAATAGTCAATCAAAAATCCAAATAATGTTTTTATCACTCTTCACTTCTTTCCGGACATTCGATATTTTAGCCTATCGGCCTCTAGACATTACGTTCTCTTTTAAACCATCGCTTACTAAACCCTTAAGTAAGCAAAACCGGACACTCGATCTTTAACTGTCTGATTTTATACATTTATTTTAATCTAATGATGCAAGGAGCGCCAGCTACTCAAATTTTTATAGTTACATAGATCGTTTCGGATCCGACAAACAGCTTGACACACTACAGTTAAACAGTTAGCTTGGAAAATATTTTCTTGAACCTAGGTATGAATTCTGATAGCTAGATATATATGATACCTATTTATAGACACATAAATATAGGTACTATGAATTATAACGACATTACTTCCACATACCGTGGCCGGCGTGTAAGAATAGGAGATTTATTCGACCAATATCTAGATATATAATATAGATGAGTACTACGTTTGTAAAAAGTTTTGTTTCAAATAGGTACACCATACCAAACCATTTAGCCGGCTGACTTCTGAACATTTCTTTCTATTTTAAACCATTGCTTACCAAGCCCGTGAAGTAAGCAACACCAGATACTTTATTTTCAACATATCATTAAAAAAAAAAATAATTGTACTTTAAGCAAGTAGCACACTCGCCTTATTATTAGTAGGACGTTTCTGATCTGACAGATAGCTACACAGGTAGCTCACACTACAGTTAATAACAGTACTTAGCTTGCAAAACACTTTTGCTTCTAAATGCAAAAAACCCATACTATGTTTAAAATAAGAAGCAACCTCGGCGGCTACTCTAAAAAGCACCGGACACTCGCTTTTTAACCGACTGACCTCTAGACATTCAATTTGAATTTAAATACTTTTTTTACTCTAATCGGTGAGTAAGCACAACTGGACACTCGCCTTATAACCTCTAGACTTTCAAATTTAATTTAAACCATATTTTTACTTTAATCGTTGAGCAGCACTGGGCAGTCGCTTCTTTAGCAGATCTGTTTCTTTTCCAACAAGTATCTAGACTGAGGTGGACGAGGCACCTAACACTACGCTTAACAATTCTCATCAGTACTTAAGCAATAGTGATTAGTGCCTTTGCCCAACGCCGTAACCGGGCACCCCCGTCGGAATCAGTGTGCAAAGTAAAAAAATATTACCATTATTAGATTATCTAACATTACTAGTACATATGAATATTATAAACGAACGATTGCATAGCAGTGCCATTATAAATCAATTGAGGTCGGAGTATGAATAGTGTGTGTGTGTGTGGAAGTGCATGTAGTTAATGTAATTATAATAGAAAATATGATCTACACACACACACACTATAGGAAGTGGAACGAGAAATAACAGTAGCGATAAAGTGTAATACGGTTTGGATCACATATATATATATAGATTCACGTGAACACATACAGACAAATCATTCTGGCGACTAACGAAAAAAACAGCGTTAAATATAATTTAACGAAGAACGGGTACGTACCGAGTTAAAGTTGGACATTGATCGATCACGCCATACGCGGGGTGAACATATAGGGTCAAAAATGTGTGATTAAATTTGTAATTACTATTGCACAAGACGATCGCGCCGTGATTGCAGAAAGGCCGCGGAATGTACAATCTATTACCAGTAGTGCGGTGTATGGTAATTAAAAAAAAAAACAGCAGACAGAACTATGATATAGATATGATATGCGTCAAAGTGTGGAGAATAAATAACAGGTCACAGATCGTCCGGATAAAAAATTGTGTAATCGCTGCGACGACTGTCCGGCGAATGCACTATAAATACCGGCGCTAACGATAACCTTTCAATCTTTAGTCTTTCAACAACCGGAAAGCATTCATCCTAACACCACATACACACACACACACAGTGAAAATGTCTCGGTCTTGTGCTGTATGCAAGTTCACGTTTGCTAGCCGAAGCAATATGCTACGACATCAAAGACAATTCAATCACTACTCGGGTATAAACGAATATGGAAATATCATTAAATAGATTAATATCGCCCTGACACGTTATTTACAGTTGGACCGCATCAACCCGGATCAATTCGGCAAACCCCCGGCGAAGGTAAGGAAAAAAGAAACAGATCAGTATTTATAGATATACAGGGTGTCCCATTTACAAAACACTAATCGATTTTTCTCCAAAAATACTTATCCAATCAATAAGTTGCTTATAAAAGACTTTTTAGAGTACAAAGGGGGACGTTAAAAAAGTTTTAAAAATAGGGTCTAAAATTCAAAATGGCTGACTTACGGTCAAAAACATGTTTTTTTTAAATGGAAACCATGTATTTTTTGTTAACCAAACAAATGTTCTTATCAAAACTAACAGCTTTTGTTGGACATTTTTTTCGAAAAACCCATAATTCAAATGGTAAAACCCATAATTTGTAAATTAAGTATCTTTAGCTATTTTAAGTTTTGATATTTTATTTTTATGCATATGGGTAACCTTGTCATGTGTAGTAACCTTGGTATGTGTGATAACCATGGGTTTTGTCTTTGTGATACACAGAAAAGAGGATAACGTTAACGATAAAGATAATGATAATGTAATGGTAAGGTTAGGTTAGGTTAGGAAATTATAAACATACCACGGTTACCACACATACCGTGGTTACCACACAAACCAACGTTTCCACTCATACCAAGTTATCACATATACCATAGTTACTTCACAAACCAAGGTTACCACACATACCAAGGTTACTACACATGACAAGGTTACCATATGCATAAAAATAAAATATCAAAACTAAAAATAGCTAAAGATACTTAATTTACAAATTATGGGTTTTTCGAAAAAAAATGTCCAACAAAAGCTGTTAGTTTTGATAAGAACATTTGTTTGGTTAACAAAAAATACATGGTTTCCATTTAAAAAAAACATGTTTTTGACCGTAAGTCAGCCATTTTGAATTTTGTACCCAATTTTTTAATTTTTTATAATGTCCCCCTTTGTACTCTAAAAGTCTCTAACAAGCAACTATTTGATTGGATCAGTATTTTTAGAGAAAAATCGATTAGTATTTTAAAATGGGACACCCTGTATGATTATAAGTTGTATATATATATATTTTTTTTACACAATCAAATATAACATTGGGATCTGGGCGATTACAGTGCACGTAGACTTGACCGTGGATGATGATGATGATGAATCCACCAATAGTATTAACAGTGAACCGAGTAAGTAAAAAAAAAATCAACAAAATAAATAGAACAATAATAAGAAAAGTGAAATATCATGGCACTGTCGTGTCATTACAGCGACCGCGTCTCAACACGCTGGACCTGGTCAAATCCATGTTGACGATGAAGGTTAATTAAAAAAGAAATACAATACTATAGGATGATTATAATAATTATGTTATTTAATTACAGTATGGATAGACTTGACCACAGAAGAAAATAGCGAAGCAGACAATTGTAGTAGTAACATCGGGCAAACGGGTAAACAAAAAAAAATAACGATTAAATTTATCTAATATAACATTCATTCACAACTCGGCTAACACGTTCGCAATATATATATTTATCAGAAAGAGTACCGGCGACAGTGGATTCGATCGATTACGGCAGTGACGAAAATATCGGTAAAAATAATAATAATAATAATAAAAATATTCAAAGCAATAACAGTGTTGATCAATTTAGAATATATCGACGTATGGCCTCCGTCTCCGACTCATCACACAGGAACCGCCGCCGCCGCCGACACAGCGATAAGAACTGGTGGTGCAATGCCAATGGACGGTAAAAAAACAATAACACTAATTAAAATAACGCGAGCGGATAAGTACTAGTAATAAATATGATCTTATTGGTCAAATGGACACTAACGATAATATGCAATTACAAATTCCGAACCGTAAGAATACAACCAACACAATTAATAATATGATTACACGTATCAAGTGATATTTAATTATATATATATTTATGTACATATATTATTCAACGGTTAGTAGTACAATCTGATTTTATTGGAATATGTACTTGGCTTCCCGGCACTTAGTATATTTTAGTATGCGTACACGGTGTCTGATTTTAGAAGCACTAGTATAAATCAAAAGAAATTAATAAGTCGAGATATGACTTTACATTTATTTAAAAAACAATTTGCACCGAAATTACAATTTTTAAATGAATCATGATTGAAGCACTATTATATTCAATTATTAAATGATAAATTAATTTAAAACAAGTAGTAAAATGATAATTTAGTTACGAATTAATTTAAAATGAAATTATCAAATTGGAAAGTAAAATACAATTTTTACCTGTTATTCAAGTTAATGTTGCAATTTAAAATAAATTAACAAACCGTGATATACATGTTTAATTAATGGATCTAAGTTGGAAGGAAATTTTAAATCAATTTTGAACGAATCATTATTATAAAAAGGTTATGAAATGATATACAATTTAGTAAATAATATAAAATAAATATTAAATGTTAAATAAGGTATGAAATAATTTAAAATTAAATTATCAAATTGGAAAGGAAAATATAAGTTTTTAACTGTTATTTAAGGTAATAATTAATTTATGTTTTAATCACTATTAAAATCAATTATTAAATGATAAAACATTTATTAAATAATTTCAAACAAGTATTAAATGATAAGACAGGTAATAATTAATTTAAAATGAAATTACAATTGTTAAACTGTTTGTTAATTTAATAATTAATTCAAAAGAAATTAATAAGTCGGAATATGTATGTATAGACATTTATTTAAAATAACTAATTTGCAAGGAATTTCCAATTGTTAAATGAATTATGTTTTAAACATTATTAGAATCAAATATTATTAATTAATTTAAAAGGAAATTATCAAATTGAAAAGTAAAATACAATTTTTTACCTGTTATTTAAGTTGTTAATGTGGAATTAAAAATAAATTAACAAGCCGTGATATACATACATATTTAATTAAAGGATCAAAGTTGGAAGGAAATTATCAATAGCGGTTATTGAATCACTGTTAA
The DNA here is from genome assembly GCF_023614345.1 of Adelges cooleyi. Classification (NCBI taxonomy): domain Eukaryota; kingdom Metazoa; phylum Arthropoda; class Insecta; order Hemiptera; family Adelgidae; genus Adelges; species Adelges cooleyi. The sequence goes on along the minus strand of NW_026095827.1, from coordinate 516,964 downwards.
TACTTAAATGAATTTTTTGATTGAATCAGTATTATATAGAGTTATGAAATGATAAGCAATTTAGTAAATAATTTAAAATAAACATTAAATGATAAATAGGGTATAAAAGGAAAATACAAGTTTTTTTAACTGATATTTATGCGAATAATTAATTTAAAGAAATTAATAAGGTGAATTATATGTATATGTATATATATATTTATTTATATATATATATTTCTAATTTTTAATGTAGCAAGATGAATATTTGGAATTATTAAGCAAGAGGTATAGCACACATACACAACATTGTACACAACACAGCATACAATATAATGTTGAATATATATATATATATATATATATATATATATATAAACTGGTTCGTGTCGCGGGACATGCGTTTGGAACGAAGTCTCTTTCGTATAGGTTTCGCTATGTAAGCTATAAGTGGTGCGATCGAGCGTGACCGGTTCCCAGGAGTGTGTGGTATCGGGTTCAAATCCGGTCCCCCTTTCAACACTTTTTGCATTTTTTTACAACATTTTTTTTTTAACATTGCATTCGGTTTCAAGTACATTAAGTAATGTAATAATGTATTCTGTAGTAATAAAATATAAATATTTTATAAGTTTTTAATCTTGTTGCAATATAAATGACCATAAAAGTTGTAAAAAATAATGCAAAAAGTGTTGAGAGGGGAACCGGATTTGATCCCAGTACCACTCACACCTGGGAACCGATCACGCTCGACCGCACCACACATAGTTTTCATAACACTTTTTTCGGAACGCGTTACATTTTTTTCTCGACTATATTCATGTGGGTAATATTTTAATTTTTTTATTTTGCTGTGGGTAGTACATATATATACATATACATATATATATATATATTATATAGCAAATATTTATAAGGAAATAACAGTGTTCAATGATAAGAGGTGTGATAACAGGAGCATGATAACAGGTTCGTGATAACAGAAGCCTGATAACAGGAGCCGGTACGAGCCAATACATACTAACATACTAAAACACAAACAATGTAGCAATAAGAAAATCATTTTGTATCAACGTGATACAAAATAAGTTTAGAGAAAAACTAGGTTGATTAAAAAAGAAATATTTATCTGACTGTTTATTATACACGGGTTGTACAATATATAACTGTATAAGACTAAATTAACTTAAAATATTATTATAAGTAACTTATAAGAGAACCGTATCAATAAAGTTACAATGAACATAGGATATGGTTGATATAATTGTCAGTGTATCGAATGGCAACTCATTTAATATATATTTATAAAATAAAATAAATTCAAAAACTATGGAATAAATAACCCTATCATATTAATACATTTCTATAAATTATAATTGATTAATAGAAAACCATGGAATGTTCTAAATTTCATAAGAAATCACAACATAGTTTTATATTACTAATGTTTAATATAAATAATATACACACTCAACAACTAACCTTTTCAAATAAATCATAAGTCATTAATAATTTTTGTCGAGACATAATTGGAGATAACAGTAGTATTCGTCGCCTGGAGGATAGAACACAGTGGAGGTAAATATTAGCATGCGCGTGGCTAGAATTTTCATTGTGATACATAGAGGTAATAGAAAAATCGTTTGATTCATTAAGTTAATATAAAACTACTAAACAAAATTTTTGAAAGTAGCCTTGTAGAAATTTCACTTGTAACTAAAATTCGTATCAGTTAAAATTGATATCATTAATAAGTGAATCCCCAAACCTGTTTAAAATGATTAAGTACGATTATTTTAAATAGCATTTTGTTATCAACACATTTTAGTTTAAAATATAATAAAAAAAAGTGAGACCAAAGATCAGAAATCATTAGTTATAAGCTTATATGGCAACTCACGACAAATGTTTAGATTTCTGAAAACCTATCTATGGCAATGCATATGCGAGCTTGTTTAGAAATAAGCTACACACAGTTGTACATGTACATTGTACATTGTATTACATAATATGTAATATGGATAAAATATTAAAAACAGTACCTAATGAAAAAAAAAAATGGCAACAGCTACGTTACACTTAAATTTAATAAAATTTTATTGAAATCATTTTCTTTCTTAAGGTAGTTAACATGTCAGGTCCAGGTAAAATATTACAACGTACTTGAATAATTATACTATACTAAGTAACAGTTATCTTAATCAATATATTTGTATTATATAAGGTTCGAACAAAAAGTCAAGAACACTTGAGACTACACCGCCGCAAGTTAATGAAATTCCAAATGACCAAATCACGTCAACGATATTTTCAAGGTAAATGACTACAAGAAATTAAAAAATTAAAATAATATTGAAACCTTTTTATACTATTACACAAGAAACTAAAACCTTATAAGAGTTGCATTGCTGTACTATCTGTTTTAGAATTGGTATTAACTTTTTTAACCGATTATTTAAAGAGGATTTTTCACAAATAGTCTAAAAGATCATACTTCTAGATAATTTGTCAGGTTTAAATTTTGTATCAAATTATCGATCTGTTGTATGTACGTAACTTTTGGCTCCTAATTAATATCATTGTAATAGTAAACGGGAGTTATCAAATATATTGAAATTAGTTTAAAAGATAACTAACGAAGAAGCTCACAAGTAAAACTAAAAGGAGTTGTTTTGCTATATCGTAATTTCTAAAAGTGGTTTTTTTTTTTTTTTTTACAGATTATTTAGTGAGGTTTTTCATAAATAGTCCAAAAATAAAATTGTATTTCAAGTTAATTTTACATGTTTTATTTCATCCATTTTACTTTGATAATATATATGTTGTATGTTTGATGTAATAAGAGTTAATGTCAAATTTATTAATATTTTTTATTTAAAACTAACGATAAATTTACATATTTACACGTGTACTTGTATAAAATGTGTATATAGTACAAGTGCTGTACCACTTCGACTTTAAACAATTTTACTATATTAATTACTAAATTATACTAATTACTCACATTGTTGAATCGATTATAATACGAGACTTGAGAATTGTATATTTTTTCAAATTATATAATATCTAGTATTTTAATTTTATATAATTTCTTCATTTTGGTATATGTTTAGTGTTCACATAACTTGCGACGGGCAGATTATCAAAAAGGAAGTAGATATTTTGGGTGATTGCATAGCTCAATCTACTATTGAATTTGAAAACAATTTACCAGAAGAATCTTGGAATAGTTGTTTGATAACCGAAAATTGCCGTCATAAGGAAAGTCTGGAAAATACAAATAGGTATGAGATTTTCGAAGTAAATTATTTAAAAACTTTTTCTCTCCTTTTTATTTAGTAGTGTTGGCTATATTTACGGGCTGCACGGGATGTAACTTTGTCATAAATATCCTAAATAAGCTCCAAATACTTACCCAATTCCTCTAGATAAATAAATAAATCTATAATCTAAGTTTGATTTAAATAACTGGTCAACTAATATAAAATAAAAAATACGTGTTAAATTTAAAAATTATTTCATTTATATAAAAATATCAATGCATTATATTTTACTATCAGTTTTAATAATTTATGTAATCATTATTCTGTAGTATTGTTGAGCCTGGGACGGTGCCGGAAATTAAAATAGAAAAAGATGAAGAAGAAGATTCGTTCAACACACCGACATATAGTTGTTCAACAGTCCAGAATACACCTATAAGAATAATAGATGCAAATACAAACAAGTAATGGAATTCATCAACAAAAGTTGTTTAAATTGAATATTTAAAATTTTATATTTACTGTTATGTGTATCATCTTAAACACATTGTAATTTACCATATTAGCTAGTGCAGTATATTATTTATAATAATACCAATATGAACTGGTCCAGTGTTAAAAAAGTTTAAGTTTACACAGACACAAAAAAAGTTATCCCCCAGAAGTGGTGTGATATTGTTCTTTATTTCGTTCTTTTAGTAAAGTTTAGTGATTAAGTTCTGAAAATTAGTCCTAAGGTAGATGTAGAGTGATGCTTAAAACATACACAATTTTCTCCAGAAATCTAAAGTTAAGGAAAATCCAAAAAATAGCGAAAATTACACTTTGACCGTAGTAAATTTCTATGTTGCAATGTTATTAAACAGTCGACGGGTATTTGAAAATATATGTATTGTATTGTTATTCACGATTTATGAGTAACTAGCAATAATGCGTCTTTTATCATGTACGCATAAATATTTTATAAATATTAAAGTAAAGCCAAACGCATATTTAGTTACTCAGTTATTTTGGTATAAATGATTAAATTTCCAAAATAATACTATGTGCCGTACACCAAAGTTACTACTAGTACCCAAAAAGTTTTAATGTCCATATAGTAATCTTGAAAAAACTTGAGCAATATATGGTTGCTTATAATTTAACAATATTTAAAAAACCCTTAATCATAGAATAATACACTCTGTCGTTAGTCTATCGTTAGCGCTGAAGATGACAACATTGTTGCCGAAATACGTCATATAGGCGAAGAGTTTATTATGTTATGGTTAAGGATGTTTTAAATATAATTTTGTCCTAACAGTACAAAACTTAACATTTAAAAAAAATAAATAATTATAAGATCATTTTTTTTTATTCTAATGAGTGGTCATTATTTTACTACGATAAATATAATGTCTATTTTTTTAATGCAGAAGCATTTCTTTATTATTTTATTTTTAATAAATTTCTTAAAAACAATTGTTCATGATTATTACCAAAAAAACATACATGCTGGTGCATTGTTAAATTCAATGTATTGAAATTAATATATCACTATACTATGTCATAATCAAGAAAAAATTCAATTTTTTTTTTTTGGTTGAATTGAAGAGTAATTGGTTTTTTCGAAATTAAAGTTTGTATTTTAAATATTTTAAGAGAAAAATTAATTTGCATGAGGATATTGCAGCAATCACCATTAGATACTTTTAATTTTGCTTAAATATTTATTTTATGAAAAATAGGAAATACTAATTTTATTATTAAAGTAAAGTGAGGCAAGTGTTAAGACCAAAAATATATTTTGACCTATTTTATATACATTAAACTAATTTAGGGAGTGTCCCAATTGAAATTTTACTAAGCCAAAAAGAAGCCAAATGGTCAATGATAAGACCTGGCTATATACATATATGTATAAGCAAATAAGAATCTATATTAAAAAATTATCAGGCTTGGTAAAAAATGTAATATTGTTTGTTATATGATTTTATTATCAGTCTGTCAAATTGTGAGTTAGTCTGTTGTCCCACCTCTGCAATGACCCCACTGTTTTTGCTTTTCCTATAGTAAATATGAGATCCCAAGATATAAATGTATAAAATGACACATTATTTTTAATGTCCCTAAGTGCCACTACTTTTTAATGTAACACGGTAATAACACCCACGTCTTGTAGAGTAGTCTGATTACAATGTATTGTTTTTTGTTGGAAAGAAAATGTTTCTCAAAGGGAATATTGGTCTTAAGTTTCAAAATTAATGTTTTTAAACGAAATAGCAATAGTTTAAATATGAACAATTTTTATCATTTTTTTTATTATTACAATTGAAATTAAAAAATTGTCTTACAGATAGCTACTTAGGAATCTTCGCAAGCAGGAAATTTAAATACAATTTTTTTAATTTTATGTAAACCAAACTATCATTTATTTCACTTGTTTATACTGTTTTTAGTGTTACCAAAACTTACAATGAACAAGACGTAAAAGTGGAAGTAGACTTTTTGGGAAAATGGAAATTCGTCTCTACTATAGAAGTTGAAAACCAGTTGCCTTTAAGCTTGCATAGTACAAGTTTTAATAAAGACGAAGTACAGAGCTTTGTTTGCAATCTGTGTCATGATTCATTTACGTCAAAAAAGCGAATTATTCATCACATACAAAAATTCCACAAAACGAACTGTAAAACTACAAAAAAAATTTCAAGGAATAAGTTTAGGTGAGAATCATGTATTTCGTTTAATTCATTAACTGCAAAATTTCGCGCGACCAATATATTTAAACCTTACGTCTATCCCCTTTTTGTTTTAAAAAATATTATTAAAACTATTTTAAAACATAATATTTCAAACCAAAGCTAAAATGTACATACTAGAATAATTTTAATTTATTGTAAATTATTAAGATTTGTTAAACCTCTTGAGATACCTGAAATATAAACCGAACTTGATGAAATAATTATATTTTTCCTGGCTGTCCTACTTCTCATGACAATTGCCATGTTAATTAATTGTCCTAGAAATTATATCTGCATCATATTCAATTAAATTAGCATTTTAAAATAATATTTCTATTAATGATAACAAAATTTTTTTAATATATAAAATGTAATATAGTTCTTAAAAAAAATATGAATTTATTTTTAACTTTGGTTTTACTTAATGTCTACTACTATTTAATTGTATTAGTAACTTTTTTGGATTTTGAATTAATATATGTATAAATTATTATAAATGATTTTAGTGCTGGAACGAAATACAAGGATATCATTTTCAAAAAGAAAAGAAATAGCTGTAACATCAATATAAAAAGGCAACCGGTTAAAAATGTACATATGATAGTGTCAAAATTGAAAGAAGTAAAGAACAAAACACCACTGTTTATGTGCAACTTATGCCAAAAAACATTTAATACTTAAGTGCAAATTATTCGACACATAAAAAAACCGCATACTTTAAATAAACAAAAACCTATTGTCAATATACCAGAAACATCTACCAACATCCATAATCCAAACAGAAGCTGTCGCTACGAATGTGTGATGTCTGTTCAAAAATATTTTTATATAAATCACAACTGGTAATTTATGAACGCATACATACTAACGAGAGACCTTATGTGTGCCACGTATGCAAGAAAACGTTTACTTACAGCTCTTCTCTTAAGAATCATGAGCTGCTACATATTGGCGCAAAACCATTTAAATGTAATGTTTGCGAGAAAACGTTTACACGAAAATCTTCTCTCGAATACCATATTAATCGTGTACATGCTGATGAGACGCAAGACAAATAAATTAGTCATTTTCTTTTTTTAATGAAACTACTTAATATATGTTTAAATCATTTTTTTTTTTAAACAAAATAAAAGACATTCAGCTCCATATTTTTTTATACTATTTTTGTGTTGTAAATATTATACATATTGTTCATAAAATGTGAATGCATCGACGAGTACTGTCTTAGAATAGTTTAAATTAACATACTGTACAATCATATTAAGGCTTTTGCTTCAGGACCTATTCCTCTTATTATACAACTTTAAATACATTTATTTAATGTGAGGTGTTATTTATAATTTGCTTAATTTGGAAATGAACGTAAAACTGTGCGTTTTTTAGCAATAATTCGCTAAAGTCTTTTTATTAATAAAATCAAGGAATGGCAACTTTCCATCGATTTCTTTTTCATACGTTAATATAATAGAAGGATATTGATAAGTTATACCTTGAGGAAAAAATTCAATATTATTATCTTTATTAATTTTACCTAAAATGTTATTTACATGTTTAAGCCAAATTTTCGAAATATTATTATTATTACTTTTTAAATATTTTTTTCAAATCTAATCATGAGAGTTCTAGTTAAAATTTATCCTATTGGAATTAGGGTAATGTCGATTCGAATGAATAGTATACACGGTGTTTTATGATGATCGTTACACAACATAACACGATATTAATAAGGAATGCAAACTGTCCTTGCCGATTAAATCAGCAATGATTGTTGACATTAAAGCTTACATTTAAGGCATTGTTGAATTCAATTTTTTTGTAAAAAAATAGTAAGATTTATTAAAATGAAATAAATAGCATCATGAAATTAACCATTCAAAGTATTTTATAACTAAATTACATAATATCGAAAAAAATAAAAATGGCAGCTTTACAGTTGCTTGAATTTGGTATTTCGATTTTGCGCCTTGCAGTTTACAGGTCTATCTAATTCTCTAAATAAAGCAATAAAATAAATGTAAAGAACTTTTTCTACATTAACTTTCACCCTTAAAGCCCACAATTGTAGAATTAGCCAACCCTTTGCAAGCCAATCAATCTTATATCTAGAAACACTTATACTTATTGTACTTATGTTGTTTAGATTATATAGTTATAATTAATTAAAAAATCTTTGATACATAACACAATAATTTATACTAACTACAAATTATAGTATATTCAGTTATTTAGGAAACTTAATCTTTTCGATTTACTTATCCAGAAACTACCAATAATCGGTGAACAGTTATTGTTTGTGCATAGTAATATATAATTTATTGTCTAACATTTCCAGTACATTAAAAAAACTTTTTACACTTTACTTAGTACTTATATCAACAAATCTCCTAACACTACACACCAAAATTAACCATGGCTGCTTCGTGTTTGTTTTGTTATGATAAAATTATAATATTGAGTTTATTTATAATTTTATGAAGTGATAGAAGTGTTCCATCTAATTTACTTACAAATTTAGGTACAAAAATTAATTTTCATTGTATTGTCCATATATTGAACATAAAACATTTGACAAGTCATAAATGATATTTTTATTATTTTACACAGTTCTTACAATATTACCGGTTAGGGGGTTGGGTGTGTGGGTTGGAATAGGGACGGCCATGTCTTAGCTCTGGCACATGTCTCGTTGAAGTGCCGAATAAATTTAGATTAGTGGTGGAATTATAGATAATGATATATTATATTAACAAGCTAGTATCTAAGGTGGCTAGTAAACATATCAAGTTTTTGGCTAGTATTTTGGTGTTTAATATATGGCTTAAAACAATTCATAAGAATATGACCTAAATTATTAAATTAATTTTAGTTCAGTTCTAGTTTGAAGGTTGTATACTCCAGATATCATGGTGATAATGAATCACTTTGTATTCATACGTTTTCATAATTTTTCTCATAAGTATTGTCTTATTACCTCTAAGACTCGTACCCGAAAAGTTAAGGCGAAGCTTACTTTGTAAAACTTGTTGGCCGATTGGATAAACCGACTGTTTTAAATTTTCATTGAACTAATAATTATAAAAAAAAATAACTGTTATTAAACCTGTATGTATAAGTTATTTTACGTAGTAAAACTTTTGGCTAAATTTGTTTTGTGAAGAAAATAGATGTTTTGATAAAAGACTGTGTCCGTAAAAGTGGACGAGCAAATGAGAAAAATGTGAAAGTGAGGGCAGGGAGGAAAGGGAAAATGAGGGGAGAAGCATTTCGATTTTGAAATTAAGGAGAAACAATTGATCATAATACATATTCCTGATCCAATGTTTTGCCTTCGAGTAATAGAAACATCTTTTTTTTTTTGCCCGAACAGATCCGTGGAGAAGTTTAACACCAACCGTAGAGTTACCGATTGAAAAGAGTTTCTGGACTTCTTTAATATTTCATTATTTAAAACCAAACGTAACCCCGTGCATTGTAATTTAAATTAAAAACAACTACCCAAATGTAGTTTTAGAAAAGTAGCTTAAGCTGTTTATTTTACTGTATGTATCCTTTGTAAATATTTACGATACATCTTATAAGCGAAGACAATGAGCAACGCGACGATAATCAGAAGTTTGAAGATGACAAATATTGACAAAGGTATTGCTTCGGTCCAAGACGAGTCACGAGTCGTTAAGGGTGGTTCACGAGTCACCGTGTGAAGTGTTTCGTCTTTCTTAGAAGTGGTGTTGTGGACAACTGCTTCAATGTAGGTCACCTAATTGATAAGCGATGTATTATTTTTTAACAATATTATATTTTTGCAAACGTATAGGTCAAGAGATTAACTCTGCGAAAACTGAATATACGGTAGTTCAAAGACACGAGCAAGTAGGTCGCCGCGATGAGTGCCTAGAAGTCGAAAACTACAAGTTTAAAAGAGTACAGCAGTTCAAATATCTTGGCACACTAATAACACAGCAGAATAAAATATGTATGGAAATAAAAGCTAGGTCACAAGCTGCCAGAAAGGTACTGAGGACAATATATAGATCATGTAAAGACGAATCCAAAGGTGAATGGAGAATACGTAAAAACAAGAAACTTCAGGATTTGTATCAAAGGCCAAGCATTAAAGAAGATATTACCAAAAGAAGACTGAAATGGGCAGGTCATTCTTGGCGAAAAACAGGATCATTTGTGAAAATAGTACAGGAGAATGTACCATTTGGAAGGCCGAGATTACGCTGGGAAGATAGGGTCAAAAAAGACATAGAGAAAGTGAGACCAGGGATGGATTGGAAGGAATTAGCATTGGATAGGGAAATTTGGAGGCAAATTTGTTGAACCACATGGTCTTGAAGGCCAAAGTCACGGAAGAAGAACAAGATATTTTTAGTAATGGAGATAAAACTTTGGATAAGGAAGCTATGATAAAGCAGTTGGGCACATGTAGAGCCAAACAGTCCCGAGTTATTTTCCAAGGAGGCCAATAATTATTATGAAATTGTGTTGTGTAAATGAAAAAACTGTCTTTATATAGCTTACTATCGTTTTCAAAAAGTTGACTAATCCGGAAAAAAACTCCTGAACGTCTGGATTGTTCATCAAATTGTCCATCATATCCTCCATCAGATCAGTTTTTTTATGCAAATAAAAACGATACAAAAATACACTCTTCCTATAGTTTAAAGCTAATGTAAATATAACATCATAAGCTGTAAGAGTTAAAACCATAGCGTCTGAATAACATACAATAATCACAGAATATTTCATTATAGACCAGACAATAGATTTTTTTTTTTAAATATAATTGCGATTATGTGGTTTTTCCTTACTTAAACTTTTTTGAATTTGTTATTTTACAATGTTATACAACTGCCAAATATAGAAAATATATTAAATAATAAATAATGAATACTATTTTTATAGTATTTTCCAGATATCATGGTGATAATGAATCACTTTGAATTCATAAGATTTTCAAATTATTTCTTATAGTTGTGTCTTATTACCTTTAGGACTCGTTCCCAAAAAGTTAAGGCGAAGCTTACTTTGTAAAACTTGTTAGCCGGTTGGATAAATGGGATAAATATTCTCAATTTTCATTGAATTAATAAAAATAAAATTCTGTTATTAAACCTGTATATAAAAGTTATTTTACGTAGTAACATTTTTGGCTAAATTTGTTTTGTGAAGAAAATAGATGTTTTGATAAAAGACTGTGTCGGTGAAAGTGGACGAGCAAATGAGAAAAATGTGAAAGCGAGGGCAGGGAAGAAAGGGGAAATGAGGGAAGAACCATTTCGATTTTGAAATTAAGGAGAAACAATTGATCATAATACATATTCCTGATCCAATGTTTTGCCTTCGAGTAATAGAAACATCTTTTTTTTTTTTGCCCGAACAGATCCGTGGAGAAGTTTAACACCAACCGTAGAGTTAGCTATTGAAAAGAGTTTCTGGACTTCTTTAATATTTCATTATTTAAAACCAAACGTAACCCCGTGCATTGTAATTTAAATTAAAAACAACTACCCAAATGTAGTTTTAGAAAAGTATCTTAAGTTTATTTTACTGTATGAATCCTTTACGAATATACCCGTATGCAACAATAGTTTGATGCTTAAGATATTAGGTATATAATAATTTCAGTTAGAGTTGCTGCCTTTTGAATTAACACAACCCTGTTATCCGACATCTTGTAGTATAAAATATTAATAATATTATTTTTTATACTATTATATTGTGTTACACCTAAGTTCGCAATAAAATATACCTACGTTCTTACGTTATAGAAATTAGAATTATATTTACGGCTGGCTGTCGCCTAAAGAAAAAAAAAATTACAATAAAATAAATTTCAGCGTGGAAGTGAATCATAGATGCAGACAGAATAAATACAATTTAGAATTGGGAACAATGCAAGCATGATGTAATGCGCTAAGAAAAAATATTACTGCTCTCCGCCATTCTGCCCGTCGTAAATTTTAAATTTGAATAACATTAAAATAATTTATTTAAAGCCGGTCGTTTCGTCCAGTCAAGATTAAAATGATTCTCCATTTAAAAAAGATAATATTATATACTTACACCACTGTTAACGGTTCATAAGTGGACAGAACTCTAGAATTCACCAACACAGATATCCATATGACTATTGTTAACACTATGCAACACCATTATTTGAAATGCCTCATCTGCCCACATCTGTGCAAACTTTAACAGCATAAACACAAGTTAACCTATTAACTAAGAACATCTCGTTATTGGAACATTTAAGCTTTTGCATTATATTATTGTGTTGAAACATTAAAAGCAGACTACGTTACACCAATAAAATGTATTGGAAAACTGGACTTTTTTGTATTGCTGTGTATTATATGTATCGCGCATATAACGGCTACTTAAATGGACATTCAGCAAGAGTGGTAAATTACAAATTTATATTATATTAGATGGCTTAAAATTAAACGTACAGGGTGTGCCACATAGGTTTGACAAACGAAAAATCTTTTGTGTTAATGACAATTTTTAAGATTTTTCTTAAACTAATTTATAGTTAGTTTTAGCAATTATTGTTTGCTTAAATACTAATAAATATTTTATTTTTAAATAATGGATGTTCTTTAAAACGCCCAACACAAATCGTTTTATTGTACAATATTCCTAGGGTAGATTGTTCAGTATTACTCGTACTGGTCTCGTTTATTATAGCCATCACACCAAAATAGGCAACCTTACATTGACAAATATCAAGACTGTCGAGGCAAATGTATTAAACATAATACATATTAAAAACATATAACGATTTTTAAATTATTTAATCTGAATAAATAGTAAAATATATATGTATTATTATTTTCGCTACAATACAAAAAATAAATACTGTTTAGAATTAAATGTATAATTTATAACATGATATTACAGAATTATGAATAATTATAATTTATATTGAGATAAAAGTGTAACAATTGTTTATAATGTCTTTTGTATGTAATTGAACAGTTTTAACATTACCTTTTTATTACTGTATGTATAATTTATTACACTCTCTGGTTGGTGGAAGTATACACGAAACCCAAATTTGTAAAGTAATTTTCAGTGACTTCTCGTATAAGCAATTCAATGTTTTTCTCCAATTGTCGTACGACTTCAAATTTGTCTTCTACTGTATGTCGCGTCCGTTTTTCTGTGAAAAATGTTTGATACACGTCGTCGTTTTCAACGATCTGTGCTTTATCCTCCACTGGTATAATACAATAGTTGTTTGCAAAATTACTCGGTATCGTAAAAAGAGAATTTATATAAGAGGTAAAATCACCGTTTAGTTTGCTATATTTCTTATTATAGCAATCATCGTCTTCTCCTTTGTAATTACTTAAAACTTGTTGTATGTTATGATACGGCACATGGTAACCAAAATCTTTTAATTCAGGTAAAAACCTATCATAATATTCTTGCGACACCAGTCCTTTTAAAAAACGCAATGCTTGAATCATGCAGTCAAACATCAACCGACTGTTCATAAATTGTTTTATCGCAGAATTTAACATTCTCCAAGGATTCCACAAATCGTCAAGATTTTCAATGGAAGACAACGGTTTATCAGTGTAATTCATTTTGTCAATACCGTCTTCCTTAGCTGTTTTATTTTCTTCGCGTGTTGAATGCTTTTTATTTGGTTGGTGTATTTCGAGTGCCTTTCGATCAGATTTTCTTTTACTTATGCGAGATCTTTCCAATTTGGCAATATGTAAAATAATTTTTGTCCAATTTATGTATTTGACCATCGCATTTGCATAAACACACGATAACGAATAAATAAGCCGGTCAAATTTTATTGTGCAGTTGTTATATTCTACAATTTTCTTAGTATCTTCGTTTCTGATTAATAATTCGCTTACGGAGAAAGACTCAAATGTTGTATTAGGGAATTGGACTCTCAAGTCGCTTATCATGTCCCATCCTGGTGATTCCAAAAGCGTATTAAGTGCGTTAATTAATGTGTCGGGGTCGTCGGCACAAAACACATATGTTCGATCCTTAAATACCAAAATTGAAACCAACAAAGTAATTAACACGTTGAAAAACATTTTCTTGCGATGAAGTAAACTGAGTCACGTTTTTTTTAGTGAAACTGACTTAATCTATTTTTTTACTAACTACATACAAATTTTTTTTTTTTAATATCTAAAAAAAAAACACATTTTTGTTGTCTTACTACTATGGTTGACAGCCTAAAAGCTCATATCGACAGCGTATAGTGGTAACTATACTGTTATGACAAAAAAGCACGTTTTTTTTGTCTTATTGCTTTGTTAGACAGCACAATTTTACCATAGGTACAATATTTTTTCCATAATATTATAAATCGTTCTATGAATTTTCAATGACATTGACATTTGCGAATTTCGTTAGCGTTACAGTTTTTTTATGTTTACAGGTGATCGCATAAGATACCTACATGGTATTTTGTTATTCTTTGTTATTAAGCAGAGCTAGTGCAAACATTATGTACACTGCACGGAATAGCTGTGAATAGAAATCAAAAACAACGGCGAACCTAACACAGAACCAACAATTATACAGTGAATATTATACAACCTAAATTTACGTTACAACAAAAAACGGTTGAATTAAATTTTCTCAAATTTTTTATGTACATCAATCCGTCTAATAAGTCTTGTGATAAGGTACTTCTTAAGTGCGATTTTAAACATAATTTAGTTATGAGATACCACGCTTACATCTTACTTGAGTGCGGTGGCAGAACTAGTTATGTTCTGGGGCACTGGTGTAAAACTAAATATGTCTTCTGTCTTAGTCCCTCGGAATTTTGTATCACGGTTTTAGAATCGCTTTTACATTACTTCTCTAAACATAAAAATCTTACCAAAAAAAAACTATGTAAATAATATCTGATATAATAATATATGATTAGAGGAAACGTTGTTGGTTAAATGCAAATTTGACTAAATCGTTGGCATTAATGTTGCAAAGTTTGAAAATAACGCTGCAATATATACATCTACAGTATATCTACAATATATACAGTCTACATCTGTTAACTGAAAGTATTTTTTTTACAATGATTTAATGATTACGATGCAAAGCCAAAAGGCGTTTTTGTATATTTTGTATTTTTTTTTTTTTTATAATCGACGTGGCGCGAGTTTTATAACAGACCAAAAATAGTGTACTGAAAAAAAAAATCGAAAAATTTAAACAAACTTTAGTAATATCATGTTAGTGTGACCAAAACATGAAAAAAATAATTCCTATGTAATACAGTGTGGTTAAAAAAAATGTTGTCAGACATCTGTACTGTTATCACTATTAACCGTCGTCCATCGTTATTCATCAACTTGTTATCAGTAGTTCTTATCAGTTTACATTATTATTATAAATAGTGAGTACAATATTTTAGCACTATAATTTGGCCCTACTGCAATACATTTATACCAATCAAAAATCGTTAAACCCTACTGGGTTTTTTCACAAAGTTTCTATATTTTAACGTAAACACATTAAGTCTTAAATAAAAAAATGACGTTATTTTTATAGACATCTAACGCATAGAAGGGACGGAGAGGTCACGAGTCTACTAGAATTATTATTAATAAAAGTGATAAAATCACTTTCAAATAAACGCTTTGATACTAATTTGTAAATACATCACATCAATTTAATACTTTCTAACTCAATCAACCTAACCGTTTAATACCTATGTTATGGGCACATATGAGTTCTAACTGCTGACAAATTTTCAACATAAAGGTCTTGTAATTACGGCTAAAACACCTAAAAAACTGGCACCCCCCTCCTCCCTTTTAAGGGGAAATCTTTATAAATTTCAACTCGATCCGACTCTTTTTCTCGAAATTATAGTCAGTAAAAGTTCTAACTTAAGAACTCGTGCGGTTTTTTTTTGGTTTTTTCAAATTTCGTCTGTGAAGAAGTAAACTTTTTCAACTTTTACCCCCCCCCCCCCAAAGTACCAACTAGATGAAATTTGTGATTTGTAGAGTTGCTACTCGAAGGGTATGGTCCAGTATTAAAATAATTACACTGTATACGGACAAAAAAAAAAAGACCACATTATTGTAAAACCAATACCATCTCTGCTCCCCATCGAAGCTAAAATGATAAAAAAAAAGTGTCCAGAAAAAACTAAAAACACTTACAACAACCATGGCCAAAATAATCCAAAAAAAAAATGTTAGAACATTCTTTTCATCGTAATAGACTTGCAGTGTTATTTAAAAAAAAAAAAAATCCCGGAGGGATGCTTCAAACGTTATTTCTTATAGTAAATCATCATAATCAGCTGAAGAGGGCTTTAAGGTCCAATGATACCATTATGAGATGATGGTGTATAAATTAAATTAGAACGTTAAGTTTTATTTGTAGTGCAGTTCTTTACCCGTTACTCTTATATTAATTAATTATTAAAACACCCTAAATGTGTCGACA
This sequence comes from Adelges cooleyi, assembly GCF_023614345.1. Taxonomy (NCBI): domain Eukaryota; kingdom Metazoa; phylum Arthropoda; class Insecta; order Hemiptera; family Adelgidae; genus Adelges; species Adelges cooleyi. The sequence goes on along the minus strand of NW_026095827.1, from coordinate 500,547 downwards.
ACCTCTTAATAATGTAGTATAGAGTAGAATTTAAGTAAATAGATTAAGCAAAACAAATTATATGTTCAAATTATGAAATATTATGTACTGTATTACAATAATGCCAATTCGGCAAAACATTCAAATGACCCACATTAACTTAATGTAAAATAAGCAAAACAATATTAACTATTTTTGACTATAAAAGGCTAATGTAAAACAAGCCAAAGACAGCTCTCCGCTTAGCATTAACTAGGTGGAGCACATATTGTATCGACTGCTGTTTTGTGCCATTATACTTAATTTTTAAAGTATAATCTCGACTTGCGTATTTATTTATTAGCGTTACCTTTAGTGTCTCATTTTTAAGTGTTAAAGTTTACCTTTTAAATAACGTGTGCTAGGACAACCTTTTTAGTGATCAAAATTGCAAATAGTCCTTATTCTTTAAAGTTCTATACTTACGGAAATAGTCATTAATCTTGCACTAGGTATAATTGAAAATAGTCCCTAATTACGATTAAACCCGTATTAGGCGTCTGGTTGATTACTACTTAGTGTGGATCAGTCGTCTGGCTGAAGTATAGTTCCGGAAGGTTTAAGCGGCTGGGCATTGGCTTTGATTAACTTTAAAGGATCCTAGTATAACATCTCTAAAAGGGTATCACGTTGTGCGTATCGAGTTAATACCGTATACGACAATAATATACTCAAAATACTCCTTTCGAATGTTTCGTATTTTTACATGCATAAGTAGGTATTTATTGATACCATCGAGCGACCACCAAGTTGATACGCATAAAAATGCATTTAATTTCGATTTTGTATTATGTAGAAATGTAGAGAGCAGAGGCGACAAGAAGAAGTGTACGACGAGGAATTCTTAAGACCGTTAACCCATGTGTCAACTTCGGAAAGGTATGGACTCGACGACAACGACATTCGTTTGCTTTCGTCTGAATGCGAAACTCTATCAAATTGTACCGACAAAAAGGAGTCCGTTAAAAAATATCACACTTTAATGGAAGCGATCCTGCGCGTTAACGGAGAGTATATGGTGTTGATTTTTGAAAATCTAACAAAGTTCATGGAGTCGACGGATAGCGAGGAAAGGAGTTCGTTAGAAATGCTGGTGAAACATTATCATTTGCATGTAACTCGCATCTTATCCATGTTAGTTGTAGCCCAACGGGAACCTGCCAAATGGCAAATCACGTTTTTCGTACTCCTAAACGATCTGCTTTTTGTGGATTTTCAATCGGTCGAATCCGATGGTGAATTTTACAAGTACCACGCATACACCGATTTTGATCTTTTGGAAGAATCCCTAGACATTACCCGCGGTGATTACGGTGTTTTGTGGGAAATCGAAACGCTATACGACAACGACAAGTTACAATGCGCTTACAAGTACTCACGCCTCATGACTGTAGAAAATGTAATGTTGCTTCGGTTGTACGGAAATCACGAGGCTTTCGCGCAAAATAATTCCAAGCTCGAAATCCAACTGGACTGGTAAAGCGTCAATTCGATGTTCGCGCAAATAACCTATTTCAATAAATACAACATGACGATCAATCGAAATTTACCATTGTTGCAGCACTACTTTGTTGGGTATCCTACGTTGTTGTTGAATTGCATTCGAGTGAGAACGCTCTTCCACGCGTGGCTTCATGTAAAATTGTTCATGGACCTGCTAACGACGTATACGAATTCAAAACTACTCGATCGTACGAGAAAAACATTTCCGTCTAAGACCCGTGTACACCAATGTTGGCCTGCTCTTTTAGATCCTCTAAAAGACATCATGCAGATGTTTTCGATTAAAACCGATATTTATTGGACCGCACTTCGTTGCATGATGGACGATCATAAGCCATTCGAGAAAGAAGAGATTGTTAATTTAGAAGTGGAATTGAAAAATGAATTTCTTAGGATGGTAAAAGAATTGGAAATCGGAGAAGAAAATGACATTGCCGAGCATTTGGAAACAATGTCCACTGTAAAAGCGTTGTCCGCTCAGGAAATTATTATCAGCACGATTGTAAAAATCACGGCTAATTCCGATCACCTTAAAAGCTATACAAGTCAGTTACGTGAAATGTTAACTCCGACGGACGCTGTATTTGTCCGTTGGTTCTTTGAAATGGATCATCCATCTGGTTCAGCTGAAACCGACGAAACGAATGATAATTTTGATATGTAAACCGCTGATTTTGCAATTCAATACTTTATAATATATCTTGAATATAATATATATATTACTATGGACTTAACTTAACAGACAATTTAGATTAAACAAATTTAGCATGCTCGTCTTCATAACCGGTTTTTTTTTAACATTCATTAGTAGTTGTTCATTATGCACTTAAATCCTAACATTTTACACATAATTTATTATCGTTTATTTTTTTTATGCACCAATCTTGTTACACTACACATTTTTATTTTTATTATTTTCCATAATAATAATTTACAATTATATATATTAGAATATAATCAATGTGAGTTATTATACATTATCAATTATGTTTGTATTATCAATTTACTGTACAATTTCTTTAGTAATAATTTTGTAATAAGAATTAAATTATAACATCAATTTAAAAGGGCATACGAATTTGGAATACTAAATATCACATAACCAAGCTCTACCACTGAGCATTTATCTTGTTCTCACTTAATTTGTCTTTCTATACAATATTTAGGTAGGTTGAATTTTTAAATATTTATCGTTAGGTATTTGTTTGAGAAAAAAATGTCTTTTCAAGTTGTCGTTTGCGTTCTGATTACTAAATTATTTTCTGAATTTTTCCTTTAAACATCCAATGTCTCCTAATAAAATAAGTAGTTCATCCCAAACTCAAAACCTACCAGACACTTCAAGAAAGAGACAGATTTCTTACACCATCAGATAACGTTAGTCCTTAAATGTATAACCAATTTATGAATAATGTAATACCTACTTCAAATTATGACTTTCACGATTCTTTATCCAATCAAACCTCGGACGACTTCTCAATTACATGCACTGAAAGATCTTCAGTTAAATTTAACGCCAATCGAAGATTATAGAAAATTAACAAAAAGTTTTGATGAACTTGAAACAGAATAAAGTACTTATAAATTTCCTATAGACATACAATTGCCATTAACTGTCAGGATCCTTCAGATTTACTATAACTATTAATAACAAAATTATGGAACGAAAATTTGACATAGACCGCCTTCAAAACTGATTCAAAAACCCAATACTGATTGTTGCTGTCCTACTCTCTAAAACATCAACTGAATGATATACTTTCAGACTGTTACATTGAGAATTATTAATTTAAAAATGGTATTTCAAATATTATACTTAAATGAAACAAGATATTCTTTTACAAAACTGAGTTTTTGGAAAAATTTAAATAACTCTAAATTTTGATGAGCCACATAATATCTCATAGGGTTTAATGAGAAATTCATTTGTTTTTTTCAAGCTAATTTTAATTTCTGATCACTGTGTGACATAGGCTACATTGTCGGATTGCCTAAGGTACTTTCCAGACATTAAACAGAAATAAATCTTCCTGAAAAGTTGTTGAATTGGTTTTAAGCTTTCTTAGAACAATCCTTAAAGTTATGAGGGAAAAATCTGTACAGTCCAAAGACCAAAACAAAATCATAAACGATTAAAACTAACTTAAATAAAACTTGTTGCAAATGTGTGCACCTAAATTATCGTAATAATAATATGCCTCGGATTCGTCACTACTATGCTAAAAGGTTCTCCACTATGCTCTCTAAATTTTTATTTAAGAAAAACCAAAAGCACATATACATTTTAACATTTTTTTACTGTGCTTTAGGTCCATAGCAAAGCTGTTATTGGCAATTGTTTGTTGTATCACACAGTCTGTTGTTATTCTCATTATATTCTTCAAGTGATCTTTAACAGCTGCGATATTGATTTTGCATTATAAATGCGATACCGGATGGTCTATTTAACGTAAAAAACTCAATATTTCTAATATTTTTATTTAAAATTATAAAATTACTAAATATCTATCTTTTTAGTATGTTACCGAGCTCTATCAACTTTAGAGAGAAGTTTTTACCCGAATTCGAAATAAACGTGGTGATATAATCACAAAATTACTATAAGTTTATCCTTTAATAAAAGGATAAACATTTATAAGTCATAAAAACAATTTAAATTATGAAATTGGCCGGCAATAGTTTTTAAGAGAAAAAATAAAACGTAGATAATAAATATGATTGCAGAATAAATAAAATTTAGAATTGGGAACTAACTTTAGACCTGAACAGAGCCAACCTACAGTTGAAGAAGAAAACATTACACACATTTATACCAGAAAAATAAATTGGAAAATTATACTTATAAGAAACATGTATTGCTTACCCCACACATTCAATCTATAGAAGCCTACTTAAATGAAAAAAATTACTAAATTTCCAAATTAAAAAATGTTGATTAGTTTTAAAGTTAGAACTTTTTTAATGAGAAATTAAAATCCTCTGAGTTAATCAAATGCAAGACGAAAATATCATGAGGAAGTTCTTAGAGTTGAGCTGGAGTTCTAAAATTTTATTGAGTTATTACCTATTTGAATAGGCTACTATTGATTAAAATTGTAAGCCCTTAGGAAAAATAACAAACGGATACTGGATAGATAGATTATTAGATTAGTGGAGAACCACACGTGGGACTAATAACATTTGTTTAGTAGACTTAAGTATATTTTAGGCTACCAACTTGGTAAAGTATAGCACTATGAACATCATCAAATAGCAGAAATTTATGAAAGGGGAGACAGAAGACATTTTTTATTAAAATTACTTTATACTAACAAATCCTTGATTAACATGAGTTTAGTGAGTACCATTTCAAGTGTATCAGCTTTATATTTTATCTATTCAATCATTTTTAATGTGTGGAACTACAAAAGGTATAATTAACAAGTTGAAGGTCCGTTAGAAGGAAATGGAATGGTTGGAAGTGAAATAGCGAGGCTGGAATATGAAATAAAATTAGAAATTATGATATGTGTTATCAAATCATTTATTTCCATTAAGTGTCAGCCCACTTGTTATACCTATCTGACGCTATACTTAATAATTTAGCCACTCAGGAGATTTTGTTTAGCCTAGAACACTTGGATTGTTTTAGAGACGTTTGAGATTAAGTCACCTTATTATTTAGGCAAAAAAGTAACACTTGTGTATAATAAATCAAACACAATGTATCATAAATTTGGAAAAATATACACAACAATACTCACCTAGTGTCAGCTGAAAAAATTGTAATTTATGTGTTTACTGTGTTAGCAATAATTTTTGGTTCTGTTATACCGTGTGCCATTTGGCCTACATTTATTGCTTGTGCACTTTTTAGTAAGTTGTATTTATCTGAAAAACAAGCAACAGCCAAGCTGTAAGATAAAACAATAATATATATTTTTATATTATATATACAGAATGATCATTTTACCGTCAACCACTAAATATCTCATAGGGTTTAATGAGAAAAATTTATACTGTTTTAAGTTTTTATACAATGAGATCTCAATTTTTCACAATTTTTTTTTTGTCTTTACCTCCTACCAACTAAGTTTTTTTGATAGCCATATTTGAGACTTAAACATTAACGCATATATTTCATTAACATTTCAAAATGAGAATAATGTACCAACAATTTTGATTGGTTGATAACTTTGAACAACTATTTATAAAATATTAAAATCACATAGTAAATAACATTATGAAAAAAAAAAAAATTCTTATTAAACTCTATGAGACATTGAGTGGTTCACGATCTAATGATCAATCTATATTTTACAAAAATACTAAATGGTATTATTATTAACTAGAAAATAGCTATATACTTTTCTCAGGTGTATCAGTAGAACAAGTAAAAATGAACAGGGACAATCAATAAATGGTTAACAGTTATTGTTTGAGCATATTGACTTAAACTTCAGCGTTTTAATCTAAATAAACAAGTTAAATTATTTAAGAATAAAGTGCCAACAATATAATAGTATGTGCTGCAACTTACAATTTCAATGTAAAGAAATATGAATTAAATGATGTGTCATGTTACATACTGAATTGCATTTAAAATCAAAGCCATTTCTTTATCATAGTGTTGAAAAGCTTAGACTTAAAATATGATCATGTTTATACTGTTTTAAATTTAAGAAATGAGTATAGATACGAACATATGCGTTTAAATTAGTTGTTATATTATCTTACTCTTTTATTCGTAAAGACTGTTAGTGAAAATAATTTTTTTTAAAAAACTAAGTAAAAATATTGTTATCAAGATAGAATTCTGTGCAGTATATTTTAATTTGTGTTCTATAAAAAACAAGTATATTCCGTCGGTTTATTTGCCTAATTTAAACGGAAGTAAAGACTTGGCAACAAATTGGCGACTTAAAATACTACATTAAATTAATTAGCCAGGAGTGTTTTATTTAATGATCATTATTTTTTTAAAGTTATTACATATAGATATAGTCAATTTGAAATAATTAACATGATTTCTATTGCCCCTAACTTTTCTATGATAATACTGTCATTACCGTTTAAATACACATTAGTTGCAAATAAATTTAGCGATTCAAAAAAAAAAACTAATTTTACTTTAATACGGTTACGTGGAAAAAAATTGATCGATGAAATAACAAATTGAAACAGATTTAATATAGGCAAATATTAATTATTTTATTAAATAGATCTACGGTCGGAAATGTCGTATGATGCCCAAATATTTTTTCCCGTACTTATTATAGCGTGTCTTTTTTTTTTTTTTTAATAATTGTGTTACAACTTTGAGCACATTATATTTTGTCCAACACAATTAAATACATTTTTTGGTGATTTAAATAAAAACAACAATGTCAATAAAAAACCGCTCTAAAAATGATTATTTTGTACAAACAAATTCAAGTATATCCGCTTGGAAAAGCGAAGGTACTGATTTTCACCGAATGTTTTATGTTATATGCACAGTTTATATACAAATGTTTTTATATGGTCAAAAAACCAACTACCGAAATGTAGTTAAAGAAAATGTCAAAAGTTTATTAATTGTGTGTCTCCTTTATGAACATACGAATATATAAATACACAACAATAGTTTAAAGCTTAAGATATTATATAATAAAATTTCAGTTAGAGTTGCAGCCTTTTGAATTAACACGACCCTGTTGATCCACAGCTTGTAATGTATAATATTGGTAATATAGTTTTTTACTAATATATTGTGTTATAAGTTGGCAATAATAAAATATATCTTACGTTATGGAAAAAAAAAGATTACATGAAGATTAGTTTAACAGTTAAAATGATTAGGAGGAATATCGTGCGAGTTAATGACAAAATTAAATATAAGTATGTGCAAGTGAGAACGGCTGGAAAAAGGTGGGTTTTCGACGACAAACGGTTAAGATGCGTAAACGTTTTAAAAGAAGCTGTTCGGTTTGTGTTCAGTCATTGAGATTGTCTTTGGTAATTCCACTGTAGTATCCTAAAACAAATAAAAGCTAAGTCAGATGTATTCGTAGGAAACAAAAATACGTTATCTCCGAACAAACGAAATAACATTTCGGTTGTACAAAAGTAATAACCAGATAAACGTTTTACCGTTGTTGTATCCGGTCATATAGTACGACATCAACATCGCTGTGATAGCTTCTCGATCGCTTTTCGGCAACTTGTTCAAATTTCTCGGAAATGGAGGCACCGGAGCATAAGACATCGGTGGATTGTTCTTTGAAAAATACAAAACAAAAACCAAGGGTTAAATTGATTGCTGACAAAAATTACTTTTTTTTTCCAACGCATTTCGTTAAGACAATCGTCATCAAATTAAACAAACTATTTCGTTGAAGAAATTTTATAATTTCTAAGTATGTATTTTTAATGATTGTCAATTTTGTACCGCGGCACGATTGTTTGAGTTGACTCGGCGCCTTTGATTATTCAAAATGGATTTCTGAAATAAAAAAAACCGTAAAAACTGTCAGTTGTTTGACGTTAATTAATTCTGAAAAGCTTAATATTGTTTTAAAAAAAAAAAAACGGACTTAGTTTGCCGTTATACTATTTATTTACTTTGTATTTTAATAGAAATTGTATTATAGACATAATCTGATATTACAAAACATAGTTTGACTTTTTTAGTCTTTGCTTAGGCACAACTTTATTTTTTTATTATTATTATCATTTAAATTATTAAAACTACGCTATCCATTCTTATTGTGTACCTACTTAATGTTTACTTAGTAATAGAAATATTATGGACTATTTAACTGTTAGACATCAATCAAAAAAAAAATAATTCAATATTAGTATTGAAAAATCCCAATTTTTAGTTAGTTTTTTATTTGTGTAAATAAAATAGGTACTTAATAAACTGTATTATAAAAATATCAAATTCAATACTTTGATGGAAACGTTTGAGGCATACAACGATACACTACAAGTTAGAATAGGTATAGTATATTTGTATTACAAATATTAGGCCTTCAAATTATTTATAAATATTAATGTCGTGTACAAATTGTAACTTACTTTTTTCTTTGTTCTTTCTTTAACCGAAGTGTTAGATTTCTCCTAAGAAACAATATTAAAGTCATAATTAATAAACAAACATTGGTAGAAACTAATTTTTTTACGTGACATGTTTATCAATAATTAAAAAAAACTAGATCAACACAATTAAAACCATCCCATTAACGATAGCTCTTTTATGAAATACAAAATAGAAAAATATATTTTATAGACACAATTCTTAGTTTAATTATCCCTCAAACGTAATTAATCAACCAAAGTCGGAATTGACGTAACTCCAATAGTTGTAATTGGCATTAAAAAAAATTTGAGTCAGATTTTTGTGCAACATCAAAAAACATGTTCATGATTCAATGTCTTTCCCAGTAGGAAGAGATTTTATTTTATAAATTTGTATCACAATTTATTTTAAAATAGAGCGACAAACATGCATCTGTGTTTCCCACAAAATTTATATTTTATTCTAAAAACTAAAAAAACTTATTTAGCAGAACATCATTTTTTACACCGTTTCAATAAAATGTTTTCCTCAATAAAAGCCATCGCTTACGCACTACACATTTATATTATCTAATCTATCAATGTTAAGTCATTTAGAAAAATAAAATCAATTGTTTTGGTAGCCTCGTATGTAAGCAAATAAATTTAATAAACAGGCGTTTATAGTTGTATTGTTACTAATTTGTTATTATTATCGTTTGTTATTAAATGTTTTTTCACGGATTTCAAAACGGTTTAACTAGTGTAAATCATAAAATAACACCACAACATTTTTGGGTTCGTGTCAAGTCGTTTATAAGCTGATTTATAATTATTATGCAATTTAAGTTTTACCGCCGTCAGAACGTTTTATGAGATAAAAAAATAAAAGACTCGCAGTGTTTGAACTCGATCCGGACGTAGTGTCGATCGGCGGCAGTTTGGCGTTTTTCCTCCAATTGTCATAGTTTTTGTGTTCGCTCTGTTCGATTTCACTTTCGTCAAGTTCGTTATTCTGAAATATTTCATTAACAAAATGCAAATTTAATACTGCAGTATTGTTGACTTTTCCAAAGGACTTACGCTATGTGTTTCAGACATGACGACAGCCAGCTAACCTGTTAACAGTAAACGATATCCGTGTTAGGATGAAATAGATAAATTAATAAATAAAAACAAATTATCGTGATTGCAGAATACGTCTTGACGTTCTAAATAATTTAATTATACGCCAAAATCGTTTTTGATTGGGTTTTATATCGTGTACCTACCGATTGTAAACCTACAAAACTAATTGACTATAGCGAACAATAATGCAATTTAGCCCGGACGTATAGCCGTGTCATTAGATTGTTCGCCAGTTTGTAGTAATGACCAAGAAATCGAATTATTTAGAAAAAAAATCCAATAAACGATCAACACGAATCAACGCCAAATGCGAATATTAGTAAACACTAAAAAGTAAATACAGAAAATATGTGATAAGTGTTACACACCACGATAAATACAACACAGTTAAGATAAAGTTTTATCTTATCTGGCCAATATTGCCATGTCTGAAAAAAATATAAAATACCTACAATAGTAATTACAACAATATAAATTATAATTGTAGGTAGATAGAACCCGTTGGACAATAATAAAATAAATTATTTATAATTTTTTTTTTCAATTACAAAACGATGTAGGAAATGGAACCAAATCTTATCAAAATATTAATATTATTATGGAGAATAATCATAGAAATCTCAAATCGGTAATTATATAATATGTTATGTAGGTAATATAAAATGATCGACATTTTATATTTGAATGATATATTTATACGAAGAAGAAAAAAAATACTTACACAACAAATCCTGTCAAACGATAATGTGCACCACAGCTATGCGATAGACTCTTTTAAACAGTGGATACAGCTGCCTACGCCCTAAAGGCTACACAGCCTTTACAGTATACCGGATAATAGGTAAGGTTTATTGATTTAATTGTCCCCTCTTCCAAAAAGATGGGTCTATAGTAATATTATATTAGGGCAGCTGGGGTGGATCGATAGTACTTCCATTAGGCGGGTCCAGTGTTGCCAAGTTGGCCGATTGTCCGGCTTTTGCTACTAACCTTTTTATGCGTTTACATAAGCGTGGAGAGAGTAGTGAAATTTCGGATTAAACGCCGACTTGATAATAGCCAGTTGTAAAATAGCTCTTTAAAAAAAAAGTATTTTGAAATAAAGAATACATTTTTTGTGTGGGAAAAAAAGGGAAAATTACCGAATTCAAAGAGGGTGGCAACCCTGTTAAATGATGCTCATCGAGGAGCAATTTTACAACAACAAAAAAAAACATTTACCTATACTGCTTGAAGTGTATGAAAAAATATAACTAAAGATAGTATGTGAACTAATAGTTATAATAATAAAAGCATAAGAAATTCAAACGAGTCGTTAAGTAATACATCTTAAAAAAATTTAAATTGTTATTATCAAAATATGAATAAAGTGATTTCAAATGTTTTGTCGAAGGTCTTTATTTAGAGTTTTGACAATATGGTGAGTACCGTTTTTTTTTTTAAATAAATATGATCACCCTAAACACTAAACTATGGCCTTTTATTTAATTCAATCTAGTTGCCATAATATTTCATCTAGCTCCTGTTTTATTTTTCTTAACCGTGTAAATCTTGAATTTGTTTATTTAGTCGAATTCTGGTCTTTTTCCTATTGGCTTTTTTTCTAAATCAATATCTGGCCACGCTGTTTATTCACACTGGCAAATAATCGAGCTTCATTGTTTTTATTGAGTGTCTTTTTGAATAAGTAGAGTATTTTTAAACAATTTTGATGTGCTTTATATTGTATTATTTTTGAAAGCGTTTAACTTTTTTTGAAATCATTTTTTTCACTCAATAAAATTAATTTTTATAAAACTGGGTTAATTGTAAGACAGTTCAATAATTACTAATGTCAATCAATGTAGTTATAATTTTAAATAACAACGATTATTACTTTTTTGATATTGTAAAATTATTTATTTTTAAAAACGCTGTAGAAACAATCATTATAAAAAAAAATTGGGGGGAAAACTCTAATGTTTTAGCAATTTGTTTTTTTTTTTTAGATAAATCTTTCTCTGCTCAGCTAGCAATTTTTTTTTAAAACACATCTATTCGATATAGTTATAGAATTATAGTTTTATGTATGATTCCACATCAGGATTTACAAAAAAATAATGGTAGACCAATGTTACAAATTTTCAATAAGTAGGCTATGAAACCAAACCAAAGTCTGTTGTTGAATAATTTTAACCAACGCATTTTGAACAAAATACAAAATGTTATCAACGAATAAAAAATATCTTATGACAAACAACTATTTACTTATTAGGTGGTCATAATATCTGGTGATTTTTTTTTTCAAATACTTTTTTACACAAAAAAAAAATAGTAAAATAAGATTAGTTATTAAGTCATTGATAACTATATATATATTTATTTACTATACTAGTGCATTGCATTATCAAAAATTAATCCGCAAAAACTGTTTTGATGGCAAAAAAGATTGTAATTTATCCCATAGAGATGGCGGTATCCTCATTACTGCACTAATAAGTGTACATTATTGTTCAAACTATAAAGATTTTTTCAAAAAATTGCCTATTCTTTACTCCTTAAAAATGGCTTGTGTAGCATCGTTGTGTATGTGGGATTGCATGCGGTCGGTTTTTAAGGAGTTTTGCATAGGCAATATTTAAGAAACATACAAGTCTTACATCTGAGAGCAACACCACAACAGTAAACCGTAAGTCTTGTACTGCATTATTGCCCGACAAATAACAAAAAAATAGTTCAGACTAAGGCAGACGAGTCGGTTTCGTGTAGACCTTTCGACAAAATTAAAACAGGTTGTACTTGGATGTTTACGTAAATCGTACCTGGCAACATAGTTATGAAAATAGCCTAACCGAAGCCAACGATACATTTAAATCTGTGAAAGGCGCGGGAATGATTTTTCATAAGATTGTGGGCAAAATAAATCGACAACACAGAATTATAAATTATTGGTGTTTTTATTTTCAGTTAAATATACCAACAGTCTTAATAATTTAGAAAATATTTACACGAAAGATTTGTCATAAACACTTAAAGTCGTTATATCGTAGAGGTAAATATGTACAAAATATAATAACCGTATATAAACATATATATGAATGATTAAAATGATTTCTGCATAGTAATATAGCTTATAACGTCTCCGCGAAAGAAAAAAAAAATTAATAATAAAATAAAAATAAAACTAATAAAGTAAAAACGTTCTGACGACATTTAACGTTACACACACACACGAGTACACGTTTATTCTTTTATTTAATCAGTGTAAGCTTTTAATTGATCGTTATTAAGGTAATGATCGTTATAAACGATTTAAAATAATATCATGACGTATCAACATTATTACACATCAATGTTTTATACATATATATATATATATATATATGTAAGTCCTTAAATTATTAATATAATAATTCGGTAAATTTGTACAACACGCTCTCAACAGAATAAATTCGGTAATAAAGAAAATATATTTACACGATATAATATATTTTTATATAAACTATAAATATAATAATAAAATTGGTATACACGCTGCGACTATCACGAGAATGTCAAAAAAATTATTGTCTCTATAATATTATAATTATTAATATTATTATTATTTTTTTTTTTTTAAATTATATAATATAAAAAAATAATAAATAAAATATGGGTAGTAATTAAAAAAAAAAATAATAATAATCATAAGGGTTGTGGGCAGGGCTCAGTCTTCATATCATCGGCGATACATAGATCTAGTATACGCGGTTGTTGTGCGCATGTTGTCGTAGGTTTTGGTTTTATTCGTCTTTGACGGCACATTCCGGCTCGACGAGGGCGTGCAACTGGCGCGCGCTGTATCTGTAAACATTAAAATTGTATTTACTTTTGTACTGTGAAATGACAACAATTTTTCAAATATATATTTTATCGACACTCACCCCAGCAGCGATTCGAGATCGCACACAAACTTGTAGACGTATCTTTTGCCGGCAGTCTTGTGTATGATGTTTTTGTCGTAATAGTACCGCAAGCCTCGGCTGAGCTTCTCGTAGTTCATTTTCGGTTTGTTCTTGCGCACGCCCCAACGGCGGGCCACCTCGTCCGGATCGGTCAGCTTGAACTCCCAGTCGTCGCCGCCGGTCCACGATATGAACGGTCGACACTGTCTGTCCGTCAACAGCTCCAAGAGAAATTGCCACAACTGTATCGGTCCGCTCCCGGTGAAACAAGGTCCTCCGGCTGTTGAAAATAAACAACACAGGTAATTAATGTAAATATCAAATTCAAATATTTTCATTTAACTAAATCATAGATTTTGACATGCAGATACATCAAGTTGCAGGATATATTATAAGGATATGGAGGAGTATTAAGGATTATTGGGAAGGATTAAGGAATTATGGAGGAGTGCGGAGTAGGATTAAGGAATTATGGAACGGTAATAAAGAGGCTCGTGGAGGAGTGGATTATGGATAGCGGATAAGAGATACTAGTTTACAGGACATATCCATGTGTCAGATCAATATGATTGTTTTTGTTCGATCGAACAATCTCATCGGTCCGGCCAAGTCTAATCACCGCTAATCTTAAGTATCGTTGAACTTGGACTTACTAGGCGTGTATCCGTTGGCGATGAGCTGGGCCGGAGATGGCATCACTTGGGGCTTGATGTCTTGCTGAATCATGTTGCCGGCGGCGCCCATTCCCAGCAAATGGCTCTGGTGCTGCTGCTGCTGCTGCTGCTGCTGTTGCTGTTGCGGCTGTTGGTGCGCCTGGTTGTTGTAGTGGATTTGATGGTTGTTGTTGTGCTGCAAGTAATGCTGTTGTTGTTGCATAAAGTGTTGCAAGTGCACGGAGTTGGACGAGTCCGCGGGCACGTTGGGCCACAGGTGGTTCACCACGACCGAGTTGTTCACCACGACCGAGTTTTGTGCGTTGTTGCCGTTGGGCACGGTTTGCGGTGGAGCCGCCGCAGCCAGATAGGCGGACGAGCCGACGGCCGACGAGTCCATGTGGTACGGACTGCCGCCGGGATACGATTCACCGTGGAAACTGTCCATCGTGTACCGGTGTTGATGTTGTTGTTGGTCTGTAACAAAAAAAACAAAACAACAATAGTAAAAAATTATAATCATCCATCGGTTACTGTGTAAACTCAGTCAAGAGTGTCCATACATCACGCAGATACATCAATGCATGGATATGTGCTGATATCCGCATGAAGTGTGGATACTCTTAACCGAGTTTACTCAGTTTTCTTGTCGTTATATCCTAATATATCCATATATACCCTAATATATCCTTATATATCCTAATATATCCTAATATATCCTTATATACCTTATATCCTAATATATCCAATATATCCTAATATCCTATATATCCTTATATACCTAATATATCCTAATATATCCTTATATACCTAATATATCCTTATATACCCTAATATATCCTTATATACCCTAATATATCCTTATATACCCTAATATATCCTCATATATCCTTATATACCCTAATATATCCTTATAAATCCTTATATAACCTAATATATCCTTTTATACCCTTATATACGCTGCAACTTGATGTATCTGCATGAAGTGTGGATACTCTTAACTTTATTTTCAGAATGATCCTCAAATCCATGTCAAAAAAAAGTAGTAAATAATTGGGTAATTTAGTTTTTGTAGGCATATAAAAAAAAAATTTAAGTGAAAATTGAAAATTTCCCTAAAATATGACAGAAATGTTTGTCCGCCATCATCGGACGTTATAGACAGTCTGGTCACAAATGTGGTCCACAGTAGTGTGTTCTTTACACAATCTTTTCTTAAGAAAACCAAAATAGTATAATACACTGGTGGTTCACGCAATCAAATAATAATAGTTCAACCTTGACAAAGTTAATCGTGATGAACAAATGTAATTGAGACCGGCTGGGTGCTAAAGAAGCGCAAGAAGTATTTGGAAGAAATAAAAAATTAAAAACAATAATAATGGTAGGTATAAAGACAAAATTGTAAAAATATGAAGTTTTATGAAAAAAATTGTGTTAAGAGTCTAATGGGAAAAATATATTATAAACTATAAGTTGAAAAAAAGGCAAATTTGTAAATAAACCAAAAATTGTTCAGTATGTACTAATCAAGACACACAGATTCAAATTAGGCCTATATTTTACGATATCATAATATATATTTCTCATGTGCACATAACCGTTGTCAATTGCACATTTTAAATTGCCTACTGCACAATATTGTTACAGTGTCCTCCTACTGCACCTAACCTAACCTATATAGTTGCCGAACTATTTACTAGGTTATTTCTACAATAAAGAAAACATGGTTTTGGACTATAAATGGTCTTTCCAACTAGGTATTGTTGTGTCCCGACATTATCCATCATAATAACTGTTTAAATTGATCCGACTATATTATTATGATTTTTTCCCGGTGTAGAGGTTAGGTTAGGTTCATTATTCTACATCTACAGCATTGCATTGTTTAAATTAAATTTGGCCAGAGGACAATGGTCAATTTGTCGCTCTTAATTCGCGTTAGAACAGTAGTAACCGCCTGGAAGTGGGTATATTATGAGTACCTACACGAATACAATTTTAACACAGCAGCCATTTTTCTTCGAAGAAGATGGGCGTTGTACGTGGGTAGGGTTAACGCAGGTAAAGAGTTAACAAAGAACCGTGGAAATCGGTAAACACAGTATATTATAATGAAAATGGAAGGGGGCAAGCGATTTTATGTGCACCACTCGACCGTGACTCTGATGAGCTATAACGATTGCATTGCAGCACGACAACAATAGGAGCTGTTTATTATAACGAAAAAATAACGTGTAATAATAACGTCTAGGTGCACATTATATACAGTATAGGTATTATACGGATTTCTATGCATATTATTATGATTTTATAACATGATAATAATCGTCTTCGGACGCGAGCAATGCGAGTGGATTGGTTTTTTATTTTATTATTATTGTCGCCAGTGTCTTGGACAACAACAAAAAAACACCTATAAACGGCTCGAGCGGTATTATATTATTATTATTATTAACAGAGAAAACTCAATGTGTTTCGTTTGTCGTCGCCCAAGATGCAACACACCTGTGATATCTCCTATTTTCGGTGAAATCCCCGCCGCGGTTGGCAACACTGTTGCGTCTCAAGCAAAATTATCACAGCCCCGCCATCACTGCCTCCCTTCTCACCATAAAAAATATTGACCTTAGTTTTATTGAACACCACCGTTTTTTCGATTCGAACACATTACAGAATGTAAGATAATTTGGTTTTTTACAAGGATTTCCTAAGAAGTTGTACACGCTGCTGTTTTGGGGTTTTCTCGGATTCACGTTTTGACTCCTTACAGATTTTAAAGCGGTAAACAACCGTGAAGAGAAGGTTAGACCGAGCAAAAAAAAAGCTTATATAATTTTAATTAAAACAAGAAATCAAACGCAGTCCCCCCCCCATCTTTACGCTTTATAGCTGTAAAGTATTTTTGGGGAAAAAAACAACCTATTGTAAGTATTATAACATTATAATGTGTTGTCTAAATAAAATGTAAGCTGGAACTAAATTACAATATTTTTTCAGATTTTTTTAGTATGGATAAAACAAACAAAAAAAATGATAATACGTCATCAGCACTCAATGCCAGTCCAGACTTCGGATGAGTAACCGCCATATTATTGTGTTAGTAATATCATGTCGGTCGTGTACGCTCATCAGTGTTATCTGCAAGTGCATTTTTATCCATGCCAATGACCAATATATACATTTTTTTTTATCCCGATTAAGCAGGAAAACGTGGTGTCCACAGTCCACGCATAACATAATTTGGTGATAATAAATAATACATTGATGTAGAATAATTTCATATAATATATTGCCAGACTCAAAATGCAGTACCTCAAAAAATAAGGAAAACGAGTTTTTCGATGCCAGCCCAGTCAGTTAATAATTTTGTATCTATATTTTACCGTTACATAATAGTTCAAAATATGTACTAAATATAGTACATATTATGATGTACACACTGCAGAGCCGTTTTAGCTAAGATTGCTGGGTAAATTATACGCAGTATATTATAAAGGATTTGGCAAATGGGAAATCGCAGACAGCTAAGAAAATAAATGCAGCGTCTCCATTGTAAAAGACATTGCTACATAAGAGACGCGCTCAGATGAGTCGAAGTGATTTGAAACGATGTGTGCAAGTACAATTGCCAATTTTGTTCGCGCACTCTAGTGGTGAAAAATTCAACTACGGGGTGAATTTATCTTGGCCACTGAAAATTGTACACTTTTGTGAATTCAACCGTGCTATTTGTTTGCAATTTGATATACGGTTCATAACCGTTTTTTTAAAAGCGTTTCTCAGTGGATTTATATTCTACATTATGATTTTGTCGGCACTTACGGGCTCTGTGCTGGTAATGGTCCCTCTGTTGTTGCTGGTATCTGTGGTTTTGCATGAGCTGTTGTTGTGGCGCCGACTGTTGGTTGTAGAGTTCGGACGAGCCGGGCGATCCGCTGGGGTCTAAGTTGCACGGGTTCTCGGATACCATTCGGATATCTTCGGGCGTGGCGGACCCGCGGTTAGCCACCGCGGTGGCGGGAGGAGTGGTCGCTTGTTGAGGTGCTATAGTTGATAAAAAAAAAGAAAAAAAAATTAACATCCAAAAGACGTGTAATAGAGAAAACAATATTATTGCGGGTATAGGAGAACGAACGCAGACCGTATGAAAACGGAATCAGTGTGACCACATCAGCGCATTCGAGCGAGCAGTTTTACAACAGGTTGTAAATATAGCACAGATTAGATACAAAGAAATTGTATTTAATCTGTGATAATATATAGTTAAGAGTTTATCGTTTACGATTGAATTGTAAAATACAATATCTCGACAATAATTCATAATAATTCGTGCGGCTACACTGATCTCCTTGCGAACGAACCATAAGGCAGTCAATTGAAACAATTTATTATAATATTATTGTTGTACAGTGTGTTCAAAGTGGTTAAACGGAATACTCAGTTTCAAAATTTACCCCTTCCCACGTAAATCTAGCTTCTGAATGAAAAAAATTAATACAAATACTTTAAATTAATGTTTGATAAAAATTTAAAAAAAGGGAAAAATAATCCTTCTGTTGTACAGTGCGGTCAAAGAAATGTTATCAGTAATCTGTCATGTTATCACCGTGCCGACTACTTGTTATCAGTGGAATTCTTATCAGTTAACGTTATTATCACTGTACTGCGTTAAAAGTCGGAACCGACCGAAAATCTTTTTTTTAAAAATCTATTGTTTTACTATCTGGCGAATCACACTGTATTTAATGTAAGTCTATACACCAGTTTAAAGTAAAGTTTTCAGAAAGGTTTTTTTTATTAATATATTGTCACCAATAAACGCATACTCGACGGATACTATATTGTATAAGTTATATGCGAGAGAGCCAACCGAACCGCGGTGCGTTAAACAAGGCCGGACAAGTTCACTGCGCGCACTAGCCGCGAATAAATGATTATTATTATTAGTTAACGATATTGTTATTGTTTTCTTGTGCGAATGTACAAGTAGGTGGTAAATGAGATCCGAATCGGAGGTGTTGTGCGAAAATCCGTTTACAGCGACCACGTCGAACCGATGGACCGTGTTATTGGCTATAATAAATAATAATAACAATAACAATAGGTAGCAGGTACGTTTCCCAATCGAAAAATGGCGTCGAGAGAAAATCATTGGAACGTTTATTCGCAACAATATGGGAGGGAAAAAAAAAGCAAAAATTAATCAAACAGATATGGAAATCTCTGTATATTATTTATTTCACGGCTGTGCGCTTTTGTCGTGTACGGCCCAGCAGAGCTGTGTGGTGCTCGGTGGACCTTAGTGCCGGTTCGGTTTGGTTTTTTTTTTGGTTTTTTACTTCTATATTTTTACCACTGTCGAAATGTATTCAAATTATATTCCATCCAGTCATTGTGTACCTACCTACCTACCTACCTACCTATCTGTGCATAAATCATTGGACTTACAGACGGTCGTGCGTGCAAGTGTGTGCGAGTGTGAGAGATAGATAAAATAAATAACACTATTGGGTGCGGTGGAAATACAAAAAAAAAAAAAATCAAATAAATCGGCTAGGTCGAGGAAAATCGGTCCTTAAACGGCGGCGTCATCATCAACGTGTAATAAAAGTATAGGGAAAAAAAGTAATAATAAAAAACGACAACAGGAAGTGCGCCTAACTATACGCCCCCCCCCCCCGCCGTCTACTTATATTGTTGTATAATACCTTTACACACTATATTATACAGCGTGTGTAAAATAGATATACAAAAATAATATATATATATTATAATATGTATACCGAGTGAATCTGTGCGCACCGCGGCGATTGGTGTACCGGTCGTGGACGCCCCGGCCCCGCCCACCGCGTTAACGTCGCCGCCGCAAAACGGGGTGGGAGGAGAGGGGGAGAGAGGTCCGGGGGGCCAGGTCGGTTTTTTTATATTTAAAAAAAAAAAAAAAGAAACACAATAGGGGAAACAGAACGGCAACTCTTGGCATGTGTGCACAACAACGCGGTGGAGTAAGGTAGGTTTATGTGGAAAAAAAAAGCTGGCCAATATTCTCAGCCGGTTTCCCCGACCGATACCGACCATTATAACATTAAATACATTCTTAACACAATATGTAATGTTAGTTGACCTTTTTGTTTAAATTTAACATATCTGGTCAAATCAAGTGAGTTTCTCGCCGCGACATTATTATCTGTTATCATTAAATTCTATGCTTGTTGGGTTAACAAAAATGTTAGTTGGGTTACCAATGTTTGGTTACCTTGATTCCGGCGTTCTCATTGGTTATCGCGAAATGTGTGATAACCGATAAGTGATAATATATTATAATTTTATATTCAAATCTCAATGATTAGAGTAATGTATAATTCGATATCTAGTGGTAACCTAACTGTTAAATTTAATAAACAATAGTTAAATCCTTAACAAATGTTGGTGAATGATGTCTGATAATTGTTCAAAACCGTCGAAATAGTAGATTTTTTCAAGTTTACTGTTTACTTATGTACAACCGAGACATAACAAATTCGTTTTAAGAGCATTAACCACGAAGAAACCTTCCTATAATTAAATGTGTTCTCAAAATTCTTAAATTTGGTATTCTCTATTTTCTAGCCCATGGACCGTGGTAATATTATTTATGTGTAAATCTATACTCGACGAGCAATAATTTTAGTCCTGTTTAATATATTTTGTTAAAATTAATTAAAAAGTATGTATTATGGTTATGGTATCAATAGATTTACAACCTCTTTGGGGGCATTGTATAAAACATCACTGTCACGTTTGAGGTTATTTAATTGATTTTTAATAAACTTGTAAATATTTATAGTTTAAATATTGTTTTGATTTTCAGGTACAAAACTAAACAATGTAGCTATATTGTTGTAGTTACGCTTTACCTTCATATTTTACATATACAACCATCCAAGTAGGTATTTACTATTTCTTTAAGTGTTTACCCCGGAGCTCTAATCGACTTTAACTTAAACAGTAACAAAGTACAAGTGGTGTTTTATTGACTTTTTAAAATTTAAACTGATGACAAATAGTTGGTAAACTATAAAAAACGTGCGTTATTATTTTAATAGAAAATCGGTATTTTATCATTTATGAATCACCCTGTATAGTATATAAACACAGGGAAAGCCTACAAAGAAAAATCACAGGCTTATTATACAGGGTGATCCATTATTGAACAGTTGAAATAATTACAATTTTTTTTATTTTTTCTCTTTCCTAACCTAATCGCGAGTGTGGCTCAGATCGGTTTTGAACGATAACTGAAGTTATTAAAGTTTAAATTACTAAAAAAAACCGGTTATCGACGTTAAAAAAGTCGATTGCAATTAATATGAAACGCGCATGTCACATTTATCCGGTTTGTTTTTTTTTTGCATTATTTGTAATTTCCATGATTTGTCTCACATCAGTGCACATCGTCGACAGCGTAAACGGGTCAGGTCTTATAATACTGTGAGTGTTGTACAGACGTTTGGCATATTTTCGAAATTGGCACAATTTGTCGGATATTCGAAACGCTTTAAGTATAATATATTAACCAACCTAAACCTTTTTGAACCACTCGGAGGCGTCCATTCGGGTCCGGCAAGAGCAAAATCGTTTAATGGCTTTTTAACGAGTTCAAAAAACAACAACTACATCATCGGATAATCGAACAACAATGGACGAACGGATCGTTTAGATTTTCCCACACGCCCAACACAATAATAACACACTACACACGTCTCTGGTAAGTTTAGAGAGAGACGAGCATTCGATTCGAGCTCACGCTGAGCCCGTTTGTTAAGGGGCAAAATATAGGCAACATCATATCATAGGTAGACAAATAAGTTTTACCACTTTCGAATTTATTCTGAAATTTTATGTAAAAAAAAAAAATAATAATAATAACTGGCAACCCGACCAAGTTAAAATTAATACATTTGCCCTTCGACGACATTAATTAGTGCGAGTGATTTTTATATCACTTTTTTTTTCAACGTGATTAACCCACGAAGGTCGAGAATTTTCATTAAACAAAATGCGTTCTAAAACACGATTGGAATAATTGTCGTTGTAAATAAACGAATGACTAACTATTTGGTAAAAGGCTCGATTCGCCTGCGAGATGTCTTCGGAAGTACTACCTACTGCAATAATAACGTTAACTGATAAGAAACACTGATAACAAGTTGTCTGATCAACGCGACTGGTCGACGGTGTGACACAGACTACACTGCGCGACAGAAGGATTTTTTTTTCTTTTGATGTGGTCACACTGATTCGTGTGTGTATAGAATAAAATAATATATTATATTAATTATATCTGTGATTCTGCGCTATCAACTTATAATAACTTGTAATTGTATGACGTGACAAGGTTCCGTAATTCCCACAAAGACGGCGGAAATGGTAACTTTAATTATCTCCATTGGCTCTGGTTTATTATTAATACATGTATATCTGTGATTGAACGTTTTTGTTAACGGTTTTCGATATTTTGTTTAGAGCGCACTGTGCTGTACATCAAGTTTTGAACAGTGCAGACAATTAAAAATTGTAATACTTGAGTGGTTGGCCACCACCACCTGTTGTGTAAATTGGCAATTGGCGACAGAAAATACTCGATTGTCTCAGTGAAATAGTAAAAGAATTAATAATATGAACCCCGTTTGAAAATGAAAATCACGTACTTGCCACGCGTTCACAGGAGAACATATTATATATATACAATTTATATGGACAGGCAACACGTGTGCTGTGGCCATCAGGTGGTGGTGATGAATACCAAAAAAGCAACGACTGTTGAGCATTTTAATATTTCAGTAACGTCCCAAACACATTATTATTTTTAAATATAATATAATACACCGACGTCACGATAGTGTTAGTATAATAATATTATATATTGCGGTTATCGTTGTCAACAGACAAACACACACAAGCACAAGCAAAGAAGATATAGGATAGGTGTAGGTGTTATAGTAGAAAATAAAAAAATAGTAATATTCTCGCGGATTGGTCAACTCTGGCTATATTTAGCAATATTTAAAGTGTCTTTATAATTTGTTTTCGGTCAATAGAGCTGTTTTTTATTAACCGCCGAAGCCTGTGTCCTGGCAAAACGTCAAAACGCACTTATTAGTAGAAGGAAAGAGAGAGGGAAGAGGGGGAAAAATAACATTAATAATAATTTAAATATCGTACCGGACCCCGACTTAAACGCTCGGCGAGGTCCTGTATTAGTTTTCGTCCAAAAATAATAATATTAATTATCACATTATTGTCAATACGCTTTTCAAAAGCGTTGAAGCAGTTGCAAGTGTTAACAGCGTTTGTACTGTCAATTAATTTTTACTTATGTCATGCCAATTACTAGCGTTTCATCGTGGAAGCGAAGAGGAGGGTTGTAGGCAAATTTGGCCCCCTTAATGAACATGACTGCAGTAAGTCCAATTCATAATTGGGCGCATTTATCACACCCCGGACAAATATATTTAATAACCTTATTGATGCACTAAAGGAAATACAACCCCATATATAATATAAATATTGTATATATATACACATTCAAGTAACAAGCAGAGAGAATTAGTAAAATTGCCAAAAAAAATATTATACCGAGAGATGCACAAATTGACGACGACGAATATTACTAAAGACTTGAATTTATAAAGATTTTGAACAACAACTTCCATTTTGAAACCATCTATTTTATATAATATACATATCTTCTTACAAACTGAACACTATAGCTATTAAAACCGAATGGCTTCAAACAAGGCGATAAATGTCTCTGTAATTTGGATTAAAAAGTGTTCTAAATAAATATGTCGTTTAATGATTTGTACAAAAACATTTTTTCTAATAGTTGTATTGTAATTATTTGTTTATTAATTTTTCTAATGTGGTCATAACTGAAAAACAACAAATTGTATTCGACTTTATTCAGGCTGTTGTTTAAATATTTACTCTAACAGAAAAAAACAAAAATTTTTGGCAGACTTTCCGGTCAACCTCCACGTGTGGTGTCTGCCGGATAGGCCTAAGTAGTATATTCCCGGACATTCCCAGACAACATCAATGGGTACCACCAGGAGCACAGGGATAGTTTACAAACTACCGTTGGGGTATCTGCGGTTTAACAGCCAGGGGGGGAGTGGGGGTAAAGACGTTACGAAAATTACCGTTGTACACACAAGTCTTTTTGACTATTATACCTACACATCCAAGTATAATAATATTAATCGCCACCACTCGGTTGTAATATATGTATAAAGACCAGCCCGCCGACACGGCAGCAGGTGTCCACCGAGGAAAGACACGCGCCCGTTTCTCTTATACTTAGGTACTATAGTATTGCCGCTGTTCTTATGTTACATACAGGATGTAGGTTGACTCCGGGGGGGGGGGGTATTGGGTACAACACTTGGTTAATAACGAAATTACAATATAACGCGTATTATATATATTATTTTAAACACCACCGCACAATAACGTTACATTAACACATACACACACACACACAGGTCGGGTTGGCGTATCCAAAAAAAAATTTGCGACAACAATTATTCGATTAGGTATATTATACTATATAAATATATATATTATAATCAGTCGACGAGCCAAAGACATAGATGAAAATTCGTCGGTCTGAATATATATATATATATATAATTTTGCAACGTCAGGGGGTTGGGGTGGCAGACTTAAATGTTTCTAATGAACACTCTCGAGTGTGTGTGTGTGTGTGTGTAACTATATATACGGGCATAATAACGTTGTACGGATGATGATAACGTGGCTTTTACGACAAACACACGGTCCCGAAAAACCGTCTTCTCCCCCATACATAATATATATATGTTATATGTATGTGTGCATTTTAGCAGCACCTGTGGCTTCCTATCCGTTTCCGGCGAGCACTGCCGAATGCCGGAAACCCTTCGGCTTCTTCTAACCGCCCCCGCCGTTTGTACCGCGTGTACCCCAAGAGCGACGACGACACACACAAAAGACATCAGACCTACCCTATTTCTCTAGTATATAGTCTCTGTGTGTGTGTGTGTGTGTGTCTCTCCGTCTCTATGCCACCACCACAGCAAGACGACACACACATAAGACAGTGTGTCGTGCAAGTCTGTGTCTCTCAACCCGTCCGCAGGGCGGCGGCTTTGACCCATCAATGTGCAACATAATATAAGAAACGAGATAAATGGCAAATTGGACTGTTGGGCTAAGACTTCGGGTTAAGCACCAGTATATAATATATATGTCTGGCCCTCGAGTCCTCCTGACCGAACGGCGGCAGCCGGCCGGCAACAGGTGGTCTATGTGCACACAGGCATAGTGTTGCAGTAGCTACTACTATAATATATCTTATATTATATTGTTATATTATATATCTATACACGGGCGTTTTGCCCGGCGACAGACGTGTCTCTCTCTCTCAATGTGTCTTGCGCAGAGCACACGAACAGGTGGCCTAGGATCGGAGGCACGAGCCAGCCGTCTTCTCCACCTATAATAATAATAATCATAATGATAATATAACCGTCGTCGTTTGTGTCTTAACACATAGCGTAAAAACCTGGCCATATAATACATAGGCGCATAATAATATAATAACCGTCGTCGTCGATTTCGATTAAATCGACGGGCCGGCTGTTGTTGCCGGTGTTTAAAAAAAAAAAAAATACACACTTTAACCAAAAATTAATTTATACGCTTAACAAAAAATTTTTTAAAAAAAAAAGCGCGCGGTTTTTGCGTGGTGTCCGACTCCTACGACTAAAATGTGTGTATATACCTATATATATATATATTTTTTTTTAAAGATAATAATTTTATTTGGAAAGCGCGTTTCCGTTATAATTATTCATTTTTTTTTTTTTTTATCGACACCGCGTTATAATATATAGAAATTAAATCGAGTCATCGACGACCGTCCGCCCCGACTGTACGTCCATACAACTCGAACTCTTCGAGTCATCAAACTTAAAAAAAATATTGTAGGCATTTCGAAAAGGGCAAAATTTTGAGTTTAAAGGTTTTAAGCATCCCAAAAACACCCCCTTCCCACGGATGTCCGCCAATGAATTTTAACGGGTGGGATGTTAGGTTAATTTAAGTAAGGTATCAACTCTACTACTTGAAATACTTGAGCAAGTACAGTCGGTGCTTAATTAACGATTTTTGGATTTTTTAAAAGTTTTTTTGGTTTTTTTACCGTTGCAATCGTTTTTGTTAACGTAATACAACCGTCTGGTCCGGTCTTCGACGTCGATATTGTTGTTGTTTTGGTAATTGTTGTTGTACTGTTGTTGCTGTTGTTGTTGCTGCTGCTGCTGCTGCTGTTGCTGCTGTTGCTGGTACACCGACGTCGCGCCGGACGCCGGAGCGGCGGTGGTCAGGCGGCTGGCGGCCGCGGCGGCCACGACCAGGTCGAAATACCCGGCGGCCGTGTAGCTGTTGGCCTGTGGGCCGCCGCCGTCCTGGGCGTTGTTCAGCGCGTTGGCCTGGTGGTGCTGGTTCCGGTGCTGTTGTTGTAAGAGTACCATCATTTCACTCGGCCGGGCGGATACGACATGCGCGGCAAAACCCGAGAATTTTTTTTTTTTTTAAAGTATCAATAATATGAAGAAAAAAAAAATGACAAAAATCGCCGGTTTTCGTATATCACACACACACACACACACAAACGTACACGACCGGAAGTGTAGTGTCGTCGGATGAGGACACGCGCGCTTTAGCAGGAATATTAATATTATTATTATTGTCTACACACACACACACACGGACAAACAGACACGGTGGTCGCAGCGAGACTACTACTACCGTGTGTGCGGCGAATACACCACGACGACGGCGGCCACGGCGGCGGCGTCCTCTGCTTCTCCCCCCCCCCACCCCGCCCCATTCTCCTCGCCCACCCGCCCACCCGACGTCCCCTGGCCGCCGACGAATTACCTGTGCGAGGTAGGGCCACACGGACTCGGATCGTCGTTGGTCCCCCACCGCCGCTTTACGAGGGGGGACCCGGGGAGGGGGGCTCGCATTATGTCTAAAGTGATGTGTACCTATAATATATATATATATATATATATTGTAAATATTCAAATCGTACCGTAGACAACAACCGTAACACAACGCAGTATATATTATATATATATAATAATATTATAATAATATAGTGGATAAACAATGATAATATTTTTCACGTTCCGGAACAATAGCTGTGACAGTAGTTTTACAATAATAACAATAAAAAAATATATATACATACATACATACATACATACACATACATACATACTTACGCCGCTTTATTACGAAAATTATTTATCATTATATATTTACAGATATATATGTATATTGTAGAATACATTAAAAATCGTCTATTTGGTGTACGGCGACGACAACATCAACAACAACAACAACAACAAGCCAACAACAACGACAGGATTGAAGCTAACAACTGGACTGAAAATTCAAAATTCTAAAGACAATAGTGACAAATCGAATTCAACATATTATTATAACTTAACCGTTAATATTTTTTGACATGGATGAATAGTCTTATGGCTGAGAGTCATTTTGAAAATAAAGTTATCCACACTTCATGCGGATACATCAAGTTGCAGGGTATATAAGGATATATAAGGATATATTAAGGATATAATGATATAACCACGGAAATTGATTTATGAGAAATGTTAAATATTGATAAATATAGCCAGTAGTTAAGTAATTTTATAATATAGTAAAAAAAAAACAAAACGGTCTACAAGGAGAAACACTACAAAATTGAAATTATCTCAAGTCACATTGAGTGTGTTGTCCTTAGTGAATCATCCTGTAACTGCTTTGGGATGGTATTGTAGAGAGCTCGAAAAAAGTATAATTCAACTAATCCAAATCATATCCTTCCATAAGGTCACCTATTTGGGTAATTTCAGGTTTTCTCTATACGTCAACTATTCCACAGAAATTTCCTGTATTTCACGTACAAATTTAATTGAATTAGTTTCAAACCAATGGGTTAATGGGTTACAATACACGACACCAAAAAACTTTACAAGTAAGTTTAAATAGCGTCCCAATTTATATTATTAATTGTTAATCTTATGTTAAAAAAAAAAAAAACGTTAAAAATAATTACAACGGTTAGGTTACGTAAGGTTTCGTTAAATATTAAAATTCAAACCTTGGATCATTTTTAACCTTGGAAATGTTGTTTGTATTAGAATACCTAATTTGTATTTAAATTTAAATTCAAATTAAATTTAAGTGATAATTTTATTTTAATTACCTCTTTAACTATCAAGTGCGGTTTACTTAATAATTAAGTAATCCTATATTTATACAAACATACATAATTATTGTTTTTAGCATATTTTACAGTTGAAGCGTGTGAATGCACAAATGAAATGTAGTATCTGCACTTTCTCACCGCCAGTTCATACTTAAGCTCAACCCACGAGAGAAGAACTGGTTATCGAACGGTCAGTTGTTTTTTCACAATCCTGCTTTTGATAGGTAAACACCACAATGTCCATATCAAGTTTTACCACCCCTCAACATTACCCTTTTTAAATCAAATTTAACTTATAATTTTCTACCATTATTATTATAATTTTTATAACTTTCATGACTGCGGAAAGTCAACGTGGGGATAAAAAAATACTTAAACGAGGAATTATGCAATTGAACGCCTTTTACCCCTCAGATACAGGGTGGATATCATTATATGTTGATCTTTTCAGGCGTTTGCATCATAAATACAAGCACCGTGTAAATCGTACAATACAATACACATATTATTATTATATGAAGTGCCGGTGTCGTTGTTGGTAATGTAGAACGTGCTCGAGTTCTTTTCATAAAATCTATTATTATTATTACTATTATAGGCCGCAACCCCCGCCGCACTCGAAAAGAACCTAAGACGTCCTGAAAGCAGCAGCAGCAGCCGCCGGAATTAAGTAAATACCTTTATACTATTTCTAAAAAAAAAAAAAAATAGTATATATTGTACACCTATAGGTAGGTGTACGATATTGTTTTGTCTTCGGGAAAAAGACGGGCAAAACTAATAGAACCGAACCGGAAACAAAGACAATTGATTTGCCGGGTCGATTGATTTCCAGTTGATGAGAGTACATTATTTTCTAGTGGAAACAAAAATAAAAAAATGGTCTAGAAAATAAATAATTAGCTAGTTATACAAACTAAGACGACACGGACAAAAAAAAAAAACAAATAAAATAATTTCTTCTGTGAAATCATCGTTTTTTTTTTTTCATTCGCACCGTTTTTCAAAGTAGTTTTAAATAAGTGAAAAATGACAATTATTTTGTACTTTTAAATAATTACCGTTTATCATGTTTGCTCTAAATAAAATCAGTAAAACTATCGGAATGCAAAATAATGTACATTTTCACTGAGTCACCTAAGCGGAGGCCCAAGTGTATAATACAACATGTAAAAAACAGATGCTAATGGGTACTTAAACAGTGGCAAAACTAAGAAAAGTGACCAAGTCGCAGCCCTGTTAAACCGGATCTAACCGAACCTAACCAAACCTAATCAAACCAAACCAAACCTAACCTGTAACTGCTTTGTAGTAATACCTATAAGCTGCCGATAGCTCGAAAAAATGTAACTAAATTCTAAACGAACCCCCAAACCGTATTATACCTTGGCTATTTCTCCTTATCCCTGCCCTTTGTGTGTCACGCAAATTTTCGACAGACCCTCAACCCCGTCGTAGTAAGACGTTCGTGTCAAAAGAAGAACAAAAAAAAAAAAAAAAATCTTCTCGGTTTCTTGTGCGCGACCGCCACACCCAACGCATGCAGTGTTCAATGGGGTTTTTCTTTTCACCGGGCTAGAGAGGTCTAGACCTAACCGGATGTGCGACCTTAGGGGCGATGGTGGGCGTGTAAGTACTACTACTAGTAGTAGCGGTATAGTTTTATTGCACGCGCGCAATTATTATTCTTTTTTAGCCCGTGCCTATTCTCTTCTCTCGATATATAATATAATAAACTATACATGTAAGGGGCACGAAACTTGAGACGAAAGGCGTACCTACCTACCTACCTACCTACCTTGGCTACCCCTATTCACAGATGTGTGTGTGTGTGTGTACGCTTGTTGCTTTACCATTCATACAATATATAATATTATATACAAGTTCTTTTGGGCCGCGCGCGCGCGCCACCACCGACGAGCAGCACCTGGAACCACCTCTAACCGGGACGCAGCTGCTCATAGATTTCTTAAAGACACACACACACACACACAACCGGAACTACCGGTATGTTTAAGATAGGCGGTACACGACGTTGTTAAACAATAAAATATTATATTATACATACATGCAGAGCTAAGGTTTCTTTTCGGTCGCGGTCGCGTTCCGGGGGCGTTTTCGTATCGTACGAGAGCTATTTGTACGGTATAACATACTCGAATAAAAAATATATAGCGCACATACTCGAATAAAAAAATAATAGGTTACCCATATTTTGTGCAAATGTTTTGAACATTACACCTAAAAAGTTGGGTAGAGATAAATTGTGTACACCAATAGTTCAGCGATGCAGAGAATTGTTTCCTCCGAGTTGAACAGTGTTTTTGGTTAGTTTACACTCTCAGCAATATTCTGCTGGTCGTTTAGAGCTTCCTTCGTCGTTTTATGTGCCTATTTGTGGTCTACGCTGTTATGATTTATCTCTTGCAAGGTATCAAAGGTTTGACATTTGTCAGAAGCCCAGAAGAGAAGTTGAGCACTCTCCAAAACCGAAGAGTAGGTACTCTTATGTTCGCTGTCTACATCAGAAGACCATCATCATCATCGGCTAATATATGATAGTAATAATACTAAATACCGCTAATAATAATAATAAATAATAATAGCTACTCGTGCGGACTACACACAATGAGCGTCAAGTGCTCGGGAAAAAATAAGTACTTTGCCCCGCGTTTCATACGGAGCGTCGCACAGGTAAAAATGGGGTGTTTTTTTTTAATATTATTAAATAGTACGACTCCCCGCAGAGCCCCGCCGGGGGGGATCTCGGGGATAAATATTTTGATCAGCATACGTCTTGGTACAATACACGGTCAGCGGGCGGCGATGAAACTTACATTATATTATACATCATAGACAACGGCGGTTAACTCCGGCACAATATAATATATTTAGTATTTATACATGTATGATATACATGACAATGGACCGCAGCAGTTTAAGCCGTCTCGTCCAATTAAACGATATCGTGTACCTACACCACGGCGGCAGTAGAGTATATTATTATTGTTGATGTGCATTTAATCGTTTGCACATCGTTGAAATATTGTATAATACAGTTTTTAATACCGTTTTTATTGGACGTGCGCCACTAGGTCCACCACCCTCGGTATCCTAAATACCGTGTCTGTTTTCAATACTGGCAATTTTACAGTTGCACGACAACCGAGACTCGGAGCGTCTTCAGAGTTTTGCCCATCTCCTCATCGGGTATGGAAAATATTTTACACAAATTACTACACTTACCGGCCGTGACGTTTTGACTGGCACCGCCACCACCACCACCACCACCACACCGGTACTGATTGGGCGGACGGTTCTGCTGGTTTCGGGCGCCTTTCCTGGCCGGCGGTTGCTGCAATCGAATCCTCTCCGTGCAAGCCGGATAACCGCCGTTTTCCGACTTGTTGTTGCCGTAGTCGGCCGGGGCGTACACCCCACCGTTGGCGGGTATGCCTTGCGAACCGGCGGGCATGGTAAAGCCGGCCGCCACGTTCGAGGCGGGTCTGTCGACTTCTGCAAAGCACAAGAAAAGGCAAGCGTTAAGAGAAAGGTTAAACGATAAACATCGCGGACAAAACAATAACTGTTCACAAAAACGGTAGCCTCCTACTACGGGCAATACGCTTTCCATGTATATTGAGTTCAACGGGGCTATTGCTTATGTCTACACCTAACCCGTCTGCCGTCAAAGCCAAACTCTGTACACGTTAAACGTTGGCGACGACGAATCAGATTGGTTTAACCTGACCTGACCTAACCGAACTCGTACGACTCTAACCTCGACCTGTCAGCTGTCTTAGTCCAATCCAAAACCGAGACCCTACCGAGCCTAAACCAAACCTGACACTGATCTGATTTTGTGAAGGAACGCTTTTCGGAAAATTGGCGGTTGTCATTTTACATTTTTTTTTTTGGAACATGGGTCCGGGGGTCTCGGGGTAGGGAGGCTATACACAGGTGTGGGATTTGCCCACAGAAGTGCACTTGTGACGTAGACGACATCCTCGGGCACTTGCCTACGTCATGTGCAGGGGGCGACCAGCGAGATGCAACTGCAGCGCGCCGGGCAGGATATCCTTTGAATGTAAACACAGCGGCGGTCGTGACGTATCGAGCGCGCCGGGTACGCAGGATATCCTTTGACCGAGGCCAAGGCTGACTCGGCCAAAGGATATCCTGCTTATATTATTATAATAAATAGTTTTCCTGTTTTTCTACACCTATTACTAAACACTGTTGTACACCGGCCGCCGGCTCAACGTTATCGTTATGTTCGGCCGTTCAGTACGGTTCTGCGTTCACGACGGCACGGTTGCAATGTTGAATTTTTATTTTTCGCGAGCGTGTGTGTTTTTTAGTAGGTAAATTTAAAAAAATAATAATAATATATTATTCCACGATGATAATTATATTTTGTGCGTGGTTTTTATAATGTTGAAATTATTATGCGCTATCTGTGTATCTTGCCGCCGCCGCCGCCGTCCGACCTCGGTCTCGAAGATAATGCCTACACGTCTTCTGCTATCAGCTATCGTGCGGTGATAATAAACGATAATAATATTATATACCAATACAGTCGAATATTATAATATATTGTTGTTGTTTTTTTTTTTTTTTCTAATCTTGACGCACAAACGTTGTTGTTTTACACATACATATAATTTTTTATTTTCGTTCTACGAAACGCGCGCACGTTGATAACGGATAACGTTATCATTGGTGACAAACGATAATAATATATACATATTATAGTAGAATAATAATATTATTTTATTCCAGATTAAACGAGTTATTCGAATTTGTCTGGTTTTTGTATAATATTATATACTTTTTTCGCTCTCTTGGCGGTTTATTACAAAACGAAAATAATGGAGAAAAAAAAAACAATGGTACATCACATGTAAACGACCGGAACTATGGTACACCGAGCAGCAGGAATTTCTGTAACAATCGTCGTGCCCACTACACAATATATAATAATATATAATATACCTACTTGTATTTACAACGGGTAAATCTAGGATGGCGCAGGCCACGTGTGTCCCGAATATACAATTTGCATTTGCAGCGATTGAAACTATTGGTTTATACCGGATCTCTATGAACTTTTACATACTTCTAGGGGAAGAACTTGTTGGTAACAAATAGAGAAGAAACAATAAGGCGTCGAAGCGCGACGGCGGTGATGGGAATTTTCAAAAGTAAGTAAAATCGAAATGTTTACTTTATAGACTTTAAACGATTTAACACGTTCTCGCTCGATAAAATTAGCATGTACAGTGGCCATTGTTGGTCCCAAGACACGAGAGAAATAATACTTTGGTTTTTACTAAAATGGGAGAAAAGAGAAACCCCCGAAACACCCTAGATTTGTTGTAATATTACTTGTTATCGCAAACAATGTAAAAAATCAAACTGTCACCAGCGTTATGCTTAAGAAATTAAAAAAAAAAAACACTTCATCTCTATCCGTCAGATTTACATATAATGGGTCATTCCTTGTTTACTTCATCATCGCATACAAGCTAGTACAGCAGGTTGAGTCATTAAGGATAAGACAATCAATATATCTGAAAATAATATTGCAGTGACTGTTCCATAACGAGTCTCGATTTAAAAAGCTATTCAATAAAGCTGACATTTTTTTAGGAGTCTGAACGAGGAGTTTAGAACGATTTGGAACTACCCCTTCTAGTTTTGCCATTATTTTAATAGATATCAAGTGTCTCCTGTCCTCGACAGAATTATCCTGTATATTATGCTACGCTACGTTAGTCGGTATCTTTATATTACTACTATATATATATATATACTCTAATCGTGTTTACCTCTGATCATGTGCTCCAAGTGTTCCCACAATATGTCTCCTAGGTTCGGCCGGGCTTCGGACACGAATCGCTCGCGGCCCATCGCCAAAAGTTCTGCGCCCATTTTGCAGTAGAGCTGATTTTTCTTCTTGCCATCGTCCACCAGCACCACGTTGTCGTCGTAGTCGTCTCCTTCTTGTTTGATGTCTTCGGCCGCGATCGGCCCCCCGCTGCTGCTGTCGCCGTCGTCGCTGTCGCTGGTGTAAGTGCTGCTGTTGCTCCTCAGCCGACGCCTGGGCTTTTGCCGGACCCTCTGCTGGCCCCTTTGCTGCTGTTGCTGTTGCTGCTGCTGCTGCTGCTGCTGTTGACCAAAGCGCGCCTTCAGAGGCGGCATGGCGAAAAACGATCCGAAGCCCAGCTTCCTGACCATTGGCGTTAACGGTTCGTCGGCGAACTCGCTGTAAGCCCACCGGAACCACTCGGCTGTGTGCGCGGCCGTCCACTGTCGAGGATCTACACGAATGAAATAAAATCAATTAAAAAAAAAAATCAATAAACAAACAACCCATACACAAAGTAAGTACAACGTTCTTTTACCTCTGTCCGAGTACACCCCCGCTGCTATGTAGAAAACACAAATAACGGCCATTTCAATACAAACATATCATATAAATACAATTATTACTATCTGTACACATTGAGTCTAAAAGGGTCGATCGCACATCCACGAGGCTCTGTGGAAGCTCTGGCGTTTTTTTTTTTACAGTGTACATATTGTGTAAGAGCGTTTTAGTTTTCATGTTTAGTGGATTGTGCCGAAAATTGACCCTTTTACACCAAACGTTCAGCGTTGATTTTAAAACACACAGATAAGCGGACTAAGAATGACCATTCATCCGGGTGCATTGTCAGGAATTGAGACCTAGGATAGTGGCTTTATTGTACGCCATAGGACCAGACTGTATGGATTTGTATAGGATTAGATTTTAGGAGAGAAAGAGTTTATCGATAGGTCTAAGGCAATGAAGCCGTTAGTCAGTTCTATATGTGAGTTCCAAGTGTGTCCAGTATGTCCCAACTCAGGCCGAGGTACTCAAATGCATTAGCTGTGGGAAGGATTTTGGTTGTTAACTTTTAATTGCCAACGATCTGAAGTGGTCTAGTGTATATATATAATTCGGCTGGCTACAATAGGATTTTGGCGAGAAGCTGTTTTAAGGAGTGCATGAGAAGCCTCTGGCATATCTTGGGTAAATATTGAACAGACGGATAAACGAAGAGATTTGTAGGTAATAATTTTAAGATCGTCGGTAGGTAATATACACAAAAGTAAATCTCCACCAAAAAAAAAAAAAAAAACACTCTCACTGGCACAAACAAAACGCATAACCCGTTTAGCTTATTACAATAATAATATTGTACAATATACATAATAACATTAATGTGTGTGTATTATATTATTATGTTGCACCGCCGTCACGCTTTCCCCCTCGTGTTATGTAAAAAATAAAAAAAAGCAATTTGAATAGAACTTCTCGAAAACCAGTTGATATCGTCTTATGTACATACAAAATAATACGGTTTTGCTTATTGTAAGTACACCGTCCATTGTCTATTGCCACGCGTGGAACGGCCATTGCGGTCTTGCTTTGTATACACACACGGGCACATTAAAATATATTATTTGATCAGCAACAAAATCCGTTAATCGGTTTTTTAGAAATGTGAGTGGCCAAAGGAAAATTGAAAAAAAATTTTAAATTCCTAATTTGTTTAGATTTTCGACAAGCTCTTATGAATGATGAGCTGACAATCCACTCTTTCTATCTCTTATAGTTATCTACCTGTCTTACAAACCTAAGACGAATATCTTTTCACTATTGGCGTGTAGCATTTTATGTTTGGTTTTCTCTATTCAAGGCAAGCCATCTTAGAGGCTATCGACATGAACGTTTTTGTTTATTTCTTCAATTACACCTTTTTATTTGGTTTTTAATCGAGGAAGTAAAATTAAATAAATGTATACAAAACGTTTTGCGGTGACATCGTCTGTAATAATAATATAGTGACCATTGCCCGAGACCGTGGGAAAATAAGTAAGTATATATAATGTTATATACTTAAAAAAACAAAATACACGCCTGTCAGTGTTCACACGGTCATAGGCCGTATAGAGAAGTAATTAACCGTACACACACACACACCATACAGTCATCTCTGTACAAACATATTTGTACTCGCACACCTATATTTAATAATCGCCGCACCCAAATACACCTATATATATATATATATATATATATATATATTATAAAAAGATAATTGTCCGTTTGAGCATAGGCTACGACGCAAACACATATAGGTGGTATCCAGCAGAAGAAAAAGTATTGGAAGTACACAGCGATATAAGTTATACAATAGTATACTAAAAAAGAAGTGTTTGAAATAGTTTCACACTAAAAAAAAAAAAAAAAAAATAGTCGCGCCAAAGACTTGGCGCGTTATTTGTCCAACAACGACACATACTCGCGAACCGTGGGAATTATATACATATATTATACTTGTGCTAAGACGTTTTACGGTAATTTTTTATATACCGTCCACGCGAGTAGATACGATAGTAATATAATAATAATTAATAAAATAAACGGCGTATTTGGCGGTGGTAAAAGACGGAATAAAGACTATAGTGATTTGGTTATTATTACAACAATAAGCTTAAGCATAGAACACTCGTAGCACATAACCCTATCCTAACTGGGTTAAACAAATTTAGCATCACATTCCATATCCATTCCCCGCGGGTCACATGATCACGTCCCACGATGGCACCTTTTACTCTGTGTACATATTGTATAATCTTTAAGATTCATCTCCTACCGGCCGATGCGTTCATCAATAACATCTTATCACTTATCCAGGGCCCAACCAGGTTGACCCTAACCTTAACGCCTTACGATTGGTCGTTGTCTCTCGAATCACGGATAGGAGCGCTAGCAGTCAATCGAAACAGATTTCCTGGTCGGCTGACGCTCTTACGGATAATAATATGTTATCACTTGACCGGGGACGCGAGGAGTACACATCTTTAAGATGCGACCATATGAAAAGGGGGCCGCCCTACGGATTTTGTATTATTATTATTATTTTTTTTTTTTTGAAAACAATTTAAATACCTTTTGGCACTCGGAGACTGTGTCGTACGCTTTCCCACAGGGCGAACATGCCCTGCAGCACTTCGGTCATGGTTCGGTTCGTGCCCGGAGTCAACGGGGTCATAGGCACGCCGGGAGTCAGCGGTATAGGCGGCACCAATTGCTGTTGATTGCCTGCTGCTGCTGCTGCTGCTGTTCGGATGGGCAGCACCACCACCGGCGGTGGCCGAAGACGGTAGCAGATGAACGGGAGCTTGATCTGCAAACACAACAACATAATGCCGATGTAATAATAATTGTGCATAATATCAGACACGTATAATAATAATGTGTTTTAACGTTTTTTTTTTTTTTTGTATGCGCAAACGACCGTTGGGGCACGGTGAAAAAGATTTCGGTTCAACCGCCGTGCTGCGATTAAACGACCATCGCCAGCGAAATGCGCAGCCTTGAATATTATATAGTGGTT
Source organism: Adelges cooleyi (assembly GCF_023614345.1). NCBI lineage: Eukaryota > Metazoa > Arthropoda > Insecta > Hemiptera > Adelgidae > Adelges > Adelges cooleyi. The sequence goes on along the minus strand of NW_026095827.1, from coordinate 462,554 downwards.
TTTTTTTTTTTTTTTTGTTCACGTTGTCGGCCGGCTCTTCAGATTAAATATTATATTATTTAATAACGGCAAGTCCTATACTCGGTGTATAATAAAATACACCGTGTACACGTCGTCGTTACCGTCGTTCTCAATTGGACAGGGCTTTTGTTAACTTATTAAACGGCTCACAAGGCCTGACGTACAATGTGATGCGTTCGATTCATTCCCCTTGCATAGCTTTAGAACAACACGCTGGCAGTAAAAACACATGGAACGGGATCAGCCTTCGGAAGCGGCCAACAGTGCATATTTTAATATAATTAAAGAGACGCTCCACTGAAAGGGTATATCACGAGTAAAGTAAAAGTCATATATAGTTTGGTTTTGCCCATGAAAAAAAAAAAACCTGCAATCCGGAAAACGTTTTCTGCATACGGCGGCCACGCGGTGAAAGTATGTAAAGGAAATATTATGAAAATGTCAAACGCAGCGGAAAGCAATTAGCCGCGAGCAAATGTATTGTCATGACAGATTTTTTAGATAGGTAAATACCTACTTATTTTGCTATCTATTATAGAGTTGAGCGTTGACTAATGTTTAACAAGCACAAGCAGATAACGATGGTAAATAATATGTTGAGCAACAATTATAACATTGTTTTGCTTTTTTTTTTTTTTTTTAATAACTACAACGACCACAGCAAACGTACTCACCACCCCCGGGGTTTAAGTTTAATACAAAACTGTTTTTATTTTTGTTATACCTGTTTCGACCCCCCCCCCCCTCCCACTCTATTTAACCGATAGTTTTTAATGAACAATGAATGTGAAACTAATATTACAAGGGCATTCCAGTACAGAGTTTGTTTATTATCTTTTTTGCCAATTCTAATTGTTTGACAAATAACAATGTGTTTATTTTTTCTAAATTTAAATTCAAAACGAACGAGTCCTTATGCCAACACTGCCACGCGGAGGGAGAGGGGATTTTCAAGCATGTATCTATATTTTTGTTTGACCTTATCGGATATAATGCGCCATAATGCGGATTACTAGTGATGGTATTTCGTTTTATTGAAATCTGCAATCCCCTAACAAAGCAACTGTGCTCGACCTCCCTGGCTAACTTGTATACAGGGGGAAAATAAATAGAAATAAAAATCATTTTTTAATTTCCTAGCCCTGCTGAGCTTTGCCAAACGATAATTTCACGTCATGTTTCAACTTTTATCACATTTGCACACAAACCGTATGGATTGTAAATATATTTCTCTGATAATAGGATGGGGGGGGGGGAAGGAAATATGTCAGGTAAAATTATTTGTATACCAGACAAACGTCTCGAGTACAATATAATAGACTTGTAATTCGAATAATCCGGGTGTTTAGAATATTCGAATATAGTGCATGTGTGTGTGTGTACCTCCTATACCTGTATTATAATTTATGATGATGATATTCGGGTATAGGTGTGTTCCTATCGAATGTCGGACAGGTAAAAACGGGGATCTCCGGGTTTACATAATAATATGTATGATACAATATGTATCCAAGTAGTATTTTTTTTTATCTTCTACACAATGATGCCATTGGACGGGGCGTGGACGGATCACACAGGTGGGCCGTGCCGTGATTCACACGCACCCATCGCCGCGTTTCCCCGGTAGACAAAAATACAAAAAAACCTCAGCCTACCTGGTGATGACGATATTGAGATATTTTATTCTGTACAACCGAGATACATAATAATTTAATATCATTTTTTAACCTCATCCACCCGGGCAAAGACGACGGCGGTTTTTTTTTTAACTCTTGTGGCCCCTAGCTAGCTAGTGTACACACTAATACACTATAGCAGAAGCACCATTGTCTAGCGTCGTATCAATTTATACAAATTATAATACACAAACTCCACAACATCACATACTTGACGCGCCGGGCACTACTATATATATATATGTATATATATATAGTTATACGGTAGGAACAAAACCGATTAACAAGTAAATTGAACTAAATACTCGGGCTATTATGAGGAATAACGTTAGATGCGGGTCACGACCCACACACTGTGATTAACACACACACACACACAGAGGATAATAAATAATATTAAAGCCAGCTAGACGTTGTCGATGGAGACATTATAACCAGTTAGTGCCAGAAGAGTGCAAGTACAAAATTTGTACTGTTTATACACACTAACCGCCCCGATGATCTCCAGAGGTCATAGACAATCATCGTGCTGGGGACCCCGTATGTAATACCGTCCAAAACATATTTATTACTATAATAATATTTATACTTTTTCCCATTACAACAGAATCCTTGGCGGGACGCGTTATACCTCCTACGCCTAAAATTGTAGAGAAAAATGTATTACCGTTCCATAAACGGTAGGTAAGTATCAAGCAAGATAATGACCATTATAGCCCCACTCTAGATCTAGTTTCGGTTTAATTTTCAACCCTTAAGCCTTAAAAATTCACCCTTTCTACAGGGGAAAAGGTTTATGATACTTTTTTTGGTTTGTCAAAGCGTATCGGTAGTAGCAGTACTATTTCTAAATAAATTTGCAACTAATTAGACTAAATAGAGCGCGAGTTAAGATGAAAATTAAAGTACTTGTGTACAATTTTTGGGTGTTTTTCAAGATTTTGAAGGGGTAAGGGTGACATTTTTCAATTTTGGCCCAACAGAGTACCTTTTAGCTACGGTTGGAAAAGGGGTACAGTTTTATCACGACATTGAGATTTTTCATTACCTATAGGTACCTAACCGCTTAGTAAATAATATGAGGCATGACGTTGTTGTCTTAACAAAATATTATACTGTGCTGTGCGACTGTGGGTATAATTCGGTATAACTCGGTACTACATTAGATATGCAAAATGTCACTGTAGGTGTCGTGTTCCGGGGTCAGAAAAGTCGCGATTCGAATAAAAAAAAAATAGGTGTCTATATAAACAGTTTCATTTGACCGTAGTACAAAGCGTGAAACAACACCGTAGACCATATTATTATTGTTACTATTATTATTACATTGACCGTAACCGCATAGTATTGTGTTGTAGCCGTTATGCAGCAGTCATTCATACTGGAAACACATTTTGATGGATAAACAAAAACTGTGAAACATATTTTGGACATTAAGGATTTATGTTGCGCCAAATTTCCACTCCTAGAACCGCAAACTATAGGGAAGCGGTGGAGGGGGGGGGGAGACTTACCAAAAGAGGTGATTTTTTAAAAAAAAAATTTTCGGTAGCCCAAAACCGAATTCCTCACTAAGCGTGACCGTTTTATGGTTTTCGAAAAGTTTGACCGTGGGAATCAATTACGGGTTTGTAATTTGTATACATCATCATCGTCGTCGTCGTCATCGCATATCTATCAATGACCACAAAACATCACCTGTCCCCCCGACCGTCCCCTCGTGCACGTTACAACATTAAAAAAGTACAACACACGGTATATAGTTTTAATTAATTTTCCGTAGGCATACACTTGCACTGCGCTGTTATACCTATAACGTTTTTTTTTTTTTTTTGGTGGGAGGGGGAGGGAATAACACTGAAATTCACACGGTTAAAAGCGTGCACGCATCGTTGGCTATTTATTATTGTGGAGGAAAAAAAAGTACATACACATTATTGTATAATATTACTATATAAACGACGCATGTGACGTTGTCCAGCGAAATAAAAAGGCAACAGGTGGCGCATAAATAACGGGCAAAAGGTTAATGTGCATTGTCCGTGAAACTATACCTATATACATAATATGTACCTAGGTATAATGTGAACGCATTTGCATTAAACCAACATTTTGATGTATATATATACATATATAGCAAAGCGTTAATTTATCATTTTTCGATTGCTGTTCCACACAACGATCGCGCCCCGTTGATAGTATTATTATTCGAAATCATATTTTTAATTACTCGACAGCTTAAAGTATAGGTAGTAGGTATAGAGCCACAGTTAGAAATTAGAAATAACCGTTTTTTACATACAATTTTACTTGAAAAAATATATAAAAAAATTGTTTAATTCTCGCGCCACTTTACTTATTTAAATTTGTCGACACCAATTTTTCAAATTTATTTTTAACCAACAACAAGAGTTATTTAATTGTGCTAATTTGACAGCTTTTCTTAAACAAACAAGTAACTTAGATCTTTTTATAAATACAATTAATAATTCATAAACGCCAAACGGGATTGCGTGCAACAGAATGACATGCAAACCAAAACTACTTTACCAATACTTTATTGTGACTTTTAAACAATTGCCTATAAATAAAAAAACATAAATCATCAATAGGAACTTTTGTACACAATGCTAGTACCGATAAACCAAAAACAAATATCATAAATCCTCTCCTCTAAAAAAGGGGTGGAATTTTTTTTTATCTTTATTTCGGTTTTTTTTCAGGTGAAGATTTTAGGGCTTAAGGTAATTTGAAAATTGCACCGAAACTATACCGCCTAGAGTGGGGCTGTAACAAATAACATAATAGAGAGTTGAACGCAGCAACAGATACAATAACAATAATATGTTGTCTCATTGTTTTTGGACAATTATACAAATTACACAATTGACAACAATAATGATTTTAGAACGACGACCAAATTACATTACATACATTTGTTTTCACTGAATCTGATTTTGGTCTCAGAGTTTCCACAGCGCGTCCAATTACTGTTTTAATCGCCTCGAAAATTGTAAAAGAAAAAAAGAACACCGTTTTGTGGTATTTTGTACGTTTGAACAAACTTTTTTTCAACAAGAGTTGTTTATTCTATATTTTGGCTGGGAAATCCGGCCTCAAAAGTATAGTAGCATTTTTTTGTTTTGTTTTTAAACCCAAAAACAAATGATAATTTCTACTTTGCAATCGATTTCAAAGACAAATTAATGAATTTTAATAAATTCTAATGATTTGATTTGGATTATATAGGCAAGGTTTTGGGCGAGGTTAGATTAGACTTGGGTTAGGCCTAACCTGAATTTGGAACATCAAGAGAAGATTTTTCGGCGACATTTCTAGCCCTTCAAAGCGTTTCCCATTTAGGTATAGGTGCCATAAAAGACATATTCATGATCCCATGTTATTCTTTCAAGGCAAAAAAATGAACTAGAGGTATTTTGTAGTCCAGTTTTTGTTACAAGGTAATTATATATAATGTATATTTTTTGGCCAGCGCGTTAAGATTAACTGTTTTTGCACTATATATATAGAATTCCAAAATAAAATACTATGTAAAACGAAACGCAGAGTTAATGATTAATTATACAATTTAATTAGCATAGAAATAATTACTGAATTTTTAAGCTTGTTGTTTTTTAAATCCCATCAATCTCTCGAAGGTGTTTGTTTTTTTTTTATGCGGCTTTGTGTGCGAACGCGGGCATTGTTGTTTTCTTACCTACTTATCATAAACACGGCAACGTACTTAAACGGTAATTACACCCCCTTTTGAAACGCTACAATTGGAATGGGTAAACCCATTTAAAATTTGTTTTCTTATCAACAGCGTTATCACAGTACCGTCGCACAAATAATTTACTTGAAAAAATATATCTAAGCAGATTGTCAATTTGACTTGCTACCCTCAACCGAAATGGCAAACCAAAAAAAAACATATCATACCATAAACCATTTCCCCTAGAAGATAAGATGGGCATTTTTATATTGGACTATACTGTTGGACTAATAGTATCCAAAATTTCGGTAAACCCGTGACCTCCCAGTCCCCCCCCCCCACTGTTCCATGGGGTTTTTTTTATTTACAAAAATAATAATAATAGTCGATTGAATAAAATGTACTAAATGTATGCGTGTGTGTGTGTGTGTGTACTATTTGAACAAGTCGCTCGTAAAACGACGCCCAACCGAGTGAAATAATTACAACGATTTCCGCCAAAGTTGCTCTCTCGAAATGAAACGGAACACAATATAAAAAAAAAAACATGTAAAATACCATAAAAAAAAATCACTATACAGGCACCACCGCCACCGCCATAGGTACACTCTAATATACCTACTATACTTCACTATTCTATATACACACTACACTATACACCTACCGACCATTAAACCGTGCCTAGTCATAGTGACCATTAGACCGCAACTACGCGGCACCACTCCACCTACTCGCCCCCTCGTTGTTAATCGCCAGCCGATGGAATCGCATGGACGACGGCCAACAAACAATACAGATACTAATCTATAGGTGTGCACCACCACCCACCACCACCACCACTATCTAGTGCTGTGTAATAATAATAATAATAATAATAAAAAATGACTTGGTTCGAGTGTAATTACTTACAGCTAGGGTCGCGGGGGGATTGTAGGCGAGGGGGTCAGGGGGGATAATAGTCAGACAGGTGCTCCTGCCGTGGGAAAAACACAAATACTGCTGAATTAGATGTAATATTCAAATTTAAACGAAAAATAAATAAAACCGAATAATATTGTTCTAATGCCACGCCGGCGGTTAGTTAGGTTCAATGGGGGGATTGCGCGCGGCCTGTTTTTAAGGAGTTTTGTATAGGCAAAATTAACTGTCATTTGACTTGCCCGTTAATTTGTCAAAAAAAAAAAAACCGTCCGACCGTTTTCAGTCCCACTTGAAAAAGTAAAATGCACATACATTAGGGTGTACCAAAAAAAAATTGATTTTGTTTTTTTTGTTCTTCTCTTGACATAATGTTCCTTGGGGTAAAATAATATTTCTCTATTTTTTTCAGATTTTTAAAACTATTTTTAGAGGTTGCGAGCATCAGTTTTCCAAAAAAAAAATATTGGTGTATTCCTCTTTTTTTGATGATGATTTAGTATACATGCAACATTTGTTTAAAATTGATATTTGTACCTTAAAAAAACTAAAAACTAAAAAAAATTTGTTTTGGAAAAATGATGCTTGCAACCTCTAAAAATAATTTTAAATTCTGAAAAAATAGGGAAATATTATTTTACCTCAAGGAACATAATGTCAAGAGAAGAACAAAAAAAAACAAAATAAATATTTTTTTTTCAACAATCAAACGGATAACTCGGTCCAGACTTTATATTTTTTAATTGTAATGTAGGTATGTACACAATTATCTTGAAATATATAGTGTAATAAAGAATCCTTTAAACTTCTTATGAACAGGATAAAACTGAACAGACTTAAGGCATTCAGATAGTAGACCAATATAGTGGAAAGAACATGTGTATTGCATATTTAAGAATATACCTATCTAAAAAAAAACAGGCATACTTTTGCTTACCCACTATTTTTCTTCTCATGCCAAACATATAATAATCTGGTAAAATCTAAAATGATAAAAACTGTTTTGTTTGTATAAATGTTTAATTGTCGTTTCGTAATTGGTCTCGTATTACTTTATGCAATTCGCGTTGTTTGACTAAAATAATTAATTTAACAAGACTGATATAATCTTTATAAACCGTTGTAACTAATTCGGTAAATGAACGCACATGTCCAAACAATTAAGTATATTTAATTAGATTTTAACCTAAAGATCTGTAAGCGCTGTTTATTTATAATTTTTTTATTTAATACCACCATATAATAGTATTTCTCTTTAAAGTATGGAACTGTACATGTGACAATTGGAATTATGTTTTTAAATGAGCATTTTTAGTATGTAATATATAAATGCAAAAATATTAAATGTTTTTTTAATAAAAGCGTATTATGTTTGGCCATATTTTGTATCAAATGCCAAAATGCATATTATTTTATATGACTTCATATTCAAGCATTGCAACAACAACAGATCCCCCGACAACTAGAGTTAGGTATGTTGAGTTAAAAATTATATTACTTTAAGAAAAGGATAAAAAAAAATGACCCCAATTGAAATACAGTTATTATTTTTTAAAACAAGTTCGTGTAATTTATCAATATGACTTTATAGTTTTTAAAAAAATTAAAAGGTGTGCATTATAATATAATTAGGAGGTAACAATACAAATCCTAATGTATTATTTTTAGTGAAATTCAGTTCACTAAATAGACTCTTGAAAAGGTAAATAATCTAAAATTAAGGGTGAGTTTAAAAAATGGTATACGGAATTTTATGTCATTCATCTCACTTTGATACCAAACTGGGGTGTTAATTAAATAAATAAACAAAATTATATTTTATTTGAACAAATATCCGAATAGTTATTATCGAGTTTAAAAAATAATTAATAAATGATTAAAGTAAATTTTAACTAAAAACAATTTTGCATATACATTAAAAAAAAAAACAAGAATAGTTTCAATTGAAAAAAATATTTAAAATCACACAGTTGAATATAAATGTATTAATTTAATCAAATATTATTTTGACAAACAGGAAGTACAACAATCTTTCATTATTTTCAAATTAGTATTTTTGTTAGTAAAATAGAAAAATGTCCAGATACGACAGGTCTTTTTATTTTATGACCGTTTAATTAATTCAACATGAATCATAGACACAACGAACATAACTTGAGCAGTCAGTAGACGTCATTGCCATTAGGACATTATAATAATAATTGGAAAATGTGCACGGCATGTATAATATATATATATATATATATATATATATTTATTTTTTAATGGTTTTTAGCGCTCACACGCCTATTTTAATACCTATTGTGCTTATATTTTATTCGATGCTTTCGAGTAACGTTGTGTTTATTTTCAGAGTTAAATTAGCACGGGTATGAGCATAATTTTATTATTATTACCACAAGTACATTCAACTGTATCCAACTGGATAAATCTGTGCGGTAGCGCCATCTAAACGGTCTCTAAATGTAAATCATTAATCTGAATCGCAGCGCTACCTAGCGAAGAAATCCATACCTGGGTTATTGAAAACATCCGGTAGATGGCTGTACTTGCCACTAGCAAGACGGTTATTAGATCCCACACAAGGCCAATTGTTGTTGTTAATATCTTTAGGGACATTTTCCCCTCAGGAAATATGTTTTCCCGTTTACAGATTTTTTTTTTGTATTTATTTTCTTCTTCTTAGACTAATATTCGTGTAGCCGTTCCTTGTCAAAAAATCGCCTGACATTACATTCCACCTATTCGTATACTTTTAGTTACTAATACCTCTTTTTCCTTAAATATTGCCTATATAAAACCCCTTAATAACCGTCCGCTTTCAATGATATTTTTCACACGACCAGCAATATTATTATTATGAATAGTTTTGTAATTTTTCAAACATTTATAGTTTTACTGCATTTCAATTTTTTTCTAGAGGTTGTATATTTATTTTTTTTTTTATTTTGGGCGTTCCCTATTATTTTAAGTATGGATTGTTTTTTTTTTATTATTGTTTACATCCGTGTGTTTAAAGAAAACTATACCTTATGCCTTCGGGCGCTCGTTAAACAAATACAAATAAATAATATTTTACAAATAATATAATATATTAAAAAATACAATTATATAATACATATATATAATTGTGGTTTTGTAGTTTTTATTTTCGGAAATACTTTGGTTAATACAATATTTAAATATTAATTTTTTTAAATTTTTTTTCCCAGAGCTCTACCGGACTTTTTAAAACATAAACAACGGTAACGTGTAAATTTGATTATTTTTTTTTTTTAATTTGAAAAATATGCTGAACAACTTAACAGGATAACCAATTATAAATAATAACTTTTAAAGTTATTACATTTTAAAAGCAATCGTCCAAAACCGGATGTCGACACAGTGAAAGTGTTTAACTAATCATTCTTAATTTATAAAGTTTCAAAAAATGTATAGAGCTTTGAGCAACGGTGTATTTACCGAGGGTAATAAGATGATATACCCCCTCCTATTTTTTTTTTCGGAAAAAAAAGCTACATATTAGATATGTATTTAATACAATAAATGTTGTAATCATAGAAAAGTATTACCACTAATAAGTTTTGGACGATATGTCGCAAAAAAAAGTGCCGTTTTATTTATTATATTATATTTAATAAATATATTATTTTTTTATCTTACAGTCATTTTTCAAATAAAAAACAAACTTTTGAATATGGACTTTAAAAACATTTTATCTATTGATATTTGAAAACAACAAACTATATAATTGAACAAACAGTTTGTAGCGTTGCGTTTAAAGCACAAAGCAAATACCTTTTTTTGGTTTAACCTATAAGGGCAAGATTAATAACGAAGAAAGTTGTAAACACACCACTGGCTCTGAGAACTACTGAAAAAAATGAAACCAACAAAAATACTAAACAAATGTATGAGTGACTAATATCGGAAGTGAACTTAACCGATCCCACACGTTTCAAGACAGGTGTCAACCGAGTCAATGTTTTTCTCGATCCACCAAAAAGTTGATTCTCGAGAACGCGCCTTCTTAATGTGTGATAGTTTGCAATTTGCAGTGAAGTCCCTTTAATTTGCTTATCTTGTCCCCCCCCCCCCCCAATGGGAGATATGGACCCGACCGAAAATAGAGTATATATTTTTTTTTTTAAATATATTTTTTAGATTTCACTCACCCATATCCGGCGAGTAATCGTTGTCGGAAGACTGCGAAGACAGGTCGCTTAACGATGGCACTTTTCTCAGCACCGACGACGAAGAAGAGTTTGTCATCACGGCGTTGGGTTCCTGATGTATTCCCGGTTCTTGTTTGATCGCACAGCCGTTGTTGGTAATTTGCATGTTCAAAGCCGGATCGGTGGCGGTCAGCGAACGGCGCCTATCCTGAGCTTCTAGCAGCGGTTGTGAGAATCCCGTGTGTTGTGAAGTAATTTCCTGAAAACAAAAACAAACGACATAAATATCAATATGAACTAATTGTGTAACGTCCTGCAATTTCGATAAAAAAAAAAAACTAGTTATTTCCTCCTATCCGTGGAAAAACAAATTTTAATCATGGATATCTCTTATCACTTTTCTCTTATCATTTATCCCATATCACTTATTTCTTATCTCTAACCGGAAGTGAAAGTGTAACGCCAACGCAGGGCGACATGAAATATTTCTTGTATCCAGCCCAATAACATAATGTCCGTGTTAAAAATACAAACTGTTTAAAAAAAAACATTATGGATATAAACATGTAATAATAGGTTTCCAACTGCTGTACAACGGACTGTGTAAAAAAAACTATCCAATCGATAGTTGTCTATTCAAATAACAAAATCCCTGAAAATTCTAAAGGTACCCCCGTTCAACCAACTCTAAGTACTTCCTGGTGAACTATTTCTTTTTTTTTTTTTGCCATTTCATTAACATGAGACATTTCATTAAAAAAATTCCAACTCGAAATCTAATCAAAACTTTTACAATTAAAAAAAAAATATTCTCGAAGCTGAAACATGATACTCGCGAGTTCGTCTTAAGATATTTTGTGATAACTCTTTTTTTTTTTTTTGAACAACATGTCAGGTCATGTTTTTTATCAGTTTCTTCAACGGGCTGTAACGTGATACACGTGATAGCTAATATATTTATATTTATACTATGAACACAATTATTATTATTATTATTATTTTTTTTTTTTATTAGTATACCCCGCTGTATAATGTATTGATCAAAGTATGCTGTGTCGGTTGGCAAGCCTAGAGTTAAAGGTAGTACGCTAATTTTGGTTGTAAATGTAGAAGAAAAAAAAGACAAGTTATTCCTTTTTAGCGTTTGATTAACATAGGAAATTTTTCGTTTTAAAAAGATTCCAGCTCGAAAACTAATCAACATTTTTACAGTTTGAAAATATATTTTTAAAGCTGAAATATGACGCATCAAACCCACTCAGTCGATATTTCACAATACAAATATTGTTTTTATCAAGTCGCAGCGCTCATTGAAACCGATAACATGCATATCATCTTGTAATTATTACATTATTTCATATTGGAAATATTAAAATAAGTATGAAAACTTATTTTGCCTATGTGGAACGCCGTAGAAAAAAAGATTAAAACACATATTATAAAAAGGGGTTTGTATAGGCAATTTTTGAAACCGTATGATTACCTTTTTCCCTCTTATTCATTTTTGTAACTAAAGAATCCCTGATAAAATAACCAGTTACATGAAAATTATTTACATTCTGTTGCACCAAACAGTAAAACCGGACCAATACTTACAGAGATATTAAATGGGAGAGTGGACTTTGTTTCGACAGTCCTGAACAATTTAAAAAAAATAAAAAATAAATAAATGTAGATAGCGGGTTATTGCACCGGACCCTTCAATTTGTATTACTGCTATGTACGTATAATATAATATATTATGAGAACGGAAATCAATGGTAAACGATCAGGATGATTTTCAAACACAGTAATTTATATGTATAATTTATATCAAACAAAACAGATAAAAAAAAAAAAGCAAATAAGAGACAACACATCGTATTGGTATTTCAATATTCACACATCATTGTACTACTACTACTACCTGCTAATAAATAATATGTCATAGATAAAACCAATTAATTCCCCCGGTGCTAAAACCTTAGCCAACCGACTTTCCCATGGATTTGTCAGCCTAGTGTACTTGTATGATAATGTGTGCCGCCGACCACTTGAGTGTCAGCTAGTTGTTTAACATATTTTTATTATACTCTAATAAAATATCTAACGCTATCGTTTTAAGAGCCCCGTGTGAGATCATTTAAACAAATACAACAATAACACATAATATTTGCGTTTAACTAGAAATAATTGAACGGATAATCTCGAATGGGAACCACACAAACACTCGGTATACATGAGGCAGACAAAAAAAGTTAATAAATCTTAATTTAAAAAATACAATACTAAATGTACTGTAATACGTGTGCTATTATATTATAAACATATGAAACAACCTCGTGAAAAAAGAAGAGCATTTCCAGTTGAACACACCTCTCTCGTTTGCTTTTAGGATAATTATTGGTTTAGCATTGTTATTTGAAAAGCCAATTAATGTCAATTACCGGGATTATGTTTCAAATTATTTTCTATTGCAAAATTGTAATTATTTTCACAGAAAATAATGCAAAACGCAAGGCACATTTTATTTCAACTAAATACATTGAAATAGTTAATATATCTAAAAATAAACAATCGTTAATATTGTCTTTTCTTTTTATTTCACCTTTTTTGATGATATAAGTGTAGAAAGGTCTTATATATTTTAGAGAATATATTGTTAAAATATTCATAGAAAAAAGGATATATCCGAGTTTTACTACTATACACATGGTGTGTTTTTAAAAAAAAATAATTTGGTGTTTTGTAATGGCGTTTTTAAATACAACAGTTTAGCACATTGCCAAAGATGTTAGCACACAAAAATTCTGTTTATTATAATGTTCAAGAATTTTAGGGCATTTTAAACTATGTGTTATAAGAAGTATTATCATTGTGGTAAACAACATTTAGAAATCGATGAGCCATGTGAAATTCGATCCCTTTACACGATAAAAAAAAAATAACGTTGAATGTTAAACGTGCGGCACAAATTGCACGTTATAACAGAAAAACGGTTCTAATATTATTATTATGAAATGTATTCGAGGAAAAAATAATTTGATTAATTTACCCTTAGATAAGAATCATAAAAAACATGGTCTAAGGTTGCCTATATTTTACCCCTTTCGGCATTTACCTTTGTCCATCAACACGAGCCTCAAAACCATACTAAGTACCGAGAATGTTCCCAAATTATTCTATTATTTAAAAAAATATTAACATGTATAACAATTTTTAAATGTGTAATGTAAAACTAGCTTAAAATGTATTGTAATTAACTAACCAACGTCTAGCTAATAGTCTAGTTGCTGAAGCCATAATAAAAAAAATTAAAAATAAATACTTGTAAGCCGCATGGGGTATTTTTTTTTTATACAAAGGACTTTGGAAAAACTGAAAATAAATCAAAGACCCTCCCCCCCCCCTAGAACTCTAGAAGGAGTAGATTTTTTTTCTTTACTTTATTTTTTTGGTTGTAGTTTAGAGGCTGAAAATTAAACCGAAGGGATAAACTAGTGTAGTCCTATAACGATTGGCATATACTGTTTTATTTATTTTTTATTTATAGTCAAACAGTAATTTTATTATTAAAAAACCCCAAAAAAAACTATTCCAAACTTGGCAATTTCTTTCAAAATTGATAAAGTTACCTGTTGATGGTTAGTAGTTATACTAATAAGATTTTTTTTTGATATTAAAATTTTTCTTTTGTCATATAACTTAATGTAAACTCCTTTTCTTTTTCTTTGTAAATAGTTGTATATTTGATGTTTTTAAATAGTTTACAATATTATACCTATTACATTTTCTAACCGACTGGTCATCATTTTCGGTAGATTATTCTCAATTTAAGGTAATGGTATACACACGGTGTAATTTTTTGATTTGAATTAATTTGAATTGATTCGATAGGATCTGAAATCACACCGATTTTATCGAGAAAAAAAAACGACACTATATTCAAAACACGTCGTGTATTGTCTATAAAATAAAAAACGCATACCTTCACTTAATAGTTTTTTTTTATCATCTTCAGTTTGGCATCGAAGCGTTTATTTCAAAACGATTATCACATTCGGTTATATTGCTGTGCTGGCTTTTTTCACTAATGTTTCTAACAAATTATTTAAATATGTATTTTGCACTTATAAGACTAAATATCTATTGCTATTTCATTTACATTATTTAAACGGATTATACAATTTATACGAAGGGCAGAGACCTACCTAATTTTTTTTAATCGAATAGGTAAAAAAACAACAATTAGATACTCTGGGATATCTTTTCAGTTTCGGCTGTCTTATCAACTGCATCTGAAAATCATGATAAGCGGGGTAAACGCCATAGATGATAAAATAATGGATAGGACACGCCAATACTAGAACTGCAGTATAAGGCAAGGTTTATATGTTAAAATGGTATTAAAAGGATAAAAGGTATAAAACTATAAAAGGTTTTATCTAATAAACTTTAAGTATGAGATGACTGTCTTTTTTGGGGAAGACAGAAAGGTACATAAGTTATATTGGACTAAGAGTAGAAAAATGACGAGAGGCCTTTTTTGAAGTTATGGGTACAAAAATTATTGTATGATTAACACATTAATATATAAGCTGTTTTTATAGCAACCATTGTACAAAATAACTGTATTATTTACCTATTTGTTAATTGGTCAATATTTTTAGATTTCAATAATTTATAATTATTTAATATTATGTAAATGTATATTATGAATATAACCACAGATTAGATAAAACCAGATGGTGCACTTCTGTGTTTACTGATAACTCGAACTTGCTTCAGTGCGTGTGACCACATACGACGAGGAATTAAATTATTATTGTTCAGCACCTTTTACTATAATTATTGTATGAAATAATTTTTAATACATGTGTATTAAATATACACAAGTGTCATTGGACATTAATGAAATTTCAAAAAATCAGCCAAAATTTGAGCAGCTTTAATGTAATGGTTGTAAGTAGTAGTCGGTGGTGTTCATTTATCTTTTTAACTCTATCACAGATATTAGATAATTCGATTTTATCTAATCTGTGACTGTATGCTTAGTATGTTCATACTGTTTACACTTCAAAAAGCAGTGACTCCTTTACACGTTTTTAAGAATATTTTCCAATGCTTATTCGTTACTGCAATTTTTAATAAATGAAAATAAAGTAAATCAAGGATTGAAGAAATTAGGTACTTCGGGGAAACACTGTCAAGTTTGTACAATTTAAAAAAAAACCTATTCTCAAAAACCCCATTTGCGGGGACAATAGTAATATTACGTGCAATAATAACCTCGTATACAGTATTCGAATACTGTGGTATAACGGTTTTTACCGTGGTTGCGTTTCGACGTTTTGCCGCGTGGAACAAGTGCCACAAGTACGCCTAACGCCGACCGCGCACGGCCAACACATACACGACATTCGACAAGACAACAACAGTCTCCGGTAATAATAATAATAATAATAGTGATAATTGCTCGCGCGCATAATATAAACGCTATACATCATAATAATAATAGTAATATAACCTATTTGTATTAATATTTTACTACACACACTAAACGCGGTTAATGTGTGACACGGGGACCGACCGTCGTTACCGCGCCAGTGTTGTGGCGGGGGACACACACAAGGTTTGCGGACTCCGTAGGCGAGCAGCAGCTCTCCGCATAGTACAGAGATAATATAATATTATTATGTACCAACAGAACGCAACACAACATACGAACAGCATATTGTCAAGTATAGCCAAGTATACACGTTTAATATATATATATATATTTTCATACTGTATACATGTATATGCACAACTACACACATACACACGACTGCGGAGTAAGTGAATGGGAACACAGCTGCTGGTACTGCTGTTGCTGCTGCCTACACACACACACACAGAGTGCACGACGACCGTTGTGGTAGTGGTAGCCCGCCAGTCAGCAGCAACAGCAACAGCATGTTATTATTATATATATATAATATAGTGGTGGTAGGGCAGGTGCGTGTACACTGTACTTACGCTATATATATTATATTCTTCTACCACGAGACCGTAGGACCGAGAGAGAACGACGAAGACGTTAACGAGAGACGGAGACGGAGATATTATTATATACACACATACATACATACACACACACACGGCGCATGCACCAGACACACACACATACGCGCTGAAACGAATGAATGGGGACACGCCAAAGCTGTTATACACACGTGTTCGAACACTGGCGAGAGCCTAAAATATAATATAATGTAGTACTGACGGTGTGTAGACGGAGAGAGAGAGAGAGAGGAAAGGGTTTAACAGTTGCAGTAGAACAAAATAATAATATATGAATGAAGCGTAGGTCTACGGGAAAAAAAAAATAATAAACGCCTTCGTACCGATGAAACGGGGCCGACCTGCACCACAAGTCCAGCAGCAGGAGAGAGTGTTGACAATCTCACACCCTTGGATGTTAAATTTTTTTTTTGTTATGTTAAGTTAACACTATAGAGTACAATTTGCGTATACAGACTAAACAATTATGCCGCCTTAGATTAAATAATACGGATTTTTCCTGACACAAATTATGCAACGAGAGCGCTGACCAAAAACATAAAAAAAACTTTGGGTACCACCGATAGAGATGTAAAAAAAAAAAAAAAAATGTTACACACATGCCTCCCCCCCCTCCCCCACGGCCCATTAACGCAACAAGTGTCTAATATTGTACACTCGGGTTATGTGAGACGACGGCAAACCTGTGTATTATTTATTACACCGTTTTGTTCGGACAACAATAATGATCATCACTACAATGTAGAAATATTAGAAATATTAACTGAAAACCAAACACTGTCGTATACAGGGTGTATTTTCACGGAAAATATGAATATTTCGAAAGTTATTTGTAGGCGTGGATTTGGTTTTTTATTAAATGGAAACTTTGAAATTTAATAATCAATGTATGGACAAAAATTTGTTAAAAAAATGTTAGTGTTTTAATTTTGAATTTTCATCGATCTGATGAAATTTTTTGACATATTAATAGACAAGCGAACCTATCTACCTATGTACACAGCGACGGTGACAGTGTTATCGACGGGGTCAATATTATTATTTAATGGTAAACTATTAGTGCTATTGTTGTAAAAACCGAACGAATATTGATCTTAAATTTAAATCTTTACAACGTCACAGCAAAGTGAATAAGAAGATGTTGTAGGTACATATAGATTGTAGCTGGTCGACCCGGCGATGGAGATGGAGAGAATTGCTCAATTATAATATTAATATAGTGACTAAAATGATTTTTCCCCTATTTCCTCTACAAAAACTTTTCAGTTGGTCAGTTGTCATTTGTATTGTTAATTAATAACGCCAATAAGAGCAATAGCACAGTTCACAAATAGTAATTTTCATAAGTAACTAAAATCAATAAAACATAATATTCAGTATACCTAAATAAATTTACAATCAAACATATTAGGTATACAAATACATGTTTTTTATGTCATGTTTGTTAAACAAAACGGTTTTGACGCGACGTTCGTGACGTAAGTAAATTTACACATTAAAATGATTAATAATTTCATAATGTTTTTATTTGTTTTTTTTAATGTATACGACTCACTAATTGAGGAGACATAATTTTACAAGAGACGCAAAAAACTGTCCAAGCACGTTTGCGAAGGAGCCAAAAATGTAAAAATCTAGTTATTATCCACAAAAAAAAAACCCCCATTGGCATCCATCTTTAATCGGTGGACATATCCCTCAATTATACAACCCTATCCCTCATGTGTTGAAACCCTATGAACTTAATATTAAACTTAAATGGTAGCGTATATAACATTATCTCATCTTATTTAAATTAAGAACAATTGCAACTAAGAGTAAAAATAAGTAAATACACCCAAACTGGTTATCGACCAGTCGACATTTTCAGCAAATTATTCTTAATTTAAAAAGTCAATAAACCATAAGCGTTACCATTTCTAACGCACATAAGCATTTTAAAAAGTTTAATATAAAAAAAAATCTTAAAAGCTTAAAAACACCTTCTGAATTATAGACTGGTTTACAGTTGGTGAATAAACGAAATGATTAGACAAATAAAAAAAAAAACGCTCGCCAAGTCAGGGTAGACTTTCTACTTATAGATCTTATCCGCTTTCTATCTCACAATTATCTATCTTCTCACTACATTGGCGTGTATCGTTTATTTTTCCTTATTCACAACAACAGGCTGTTAAAGTTACCAACGTCAAATAAACTTAATTTTTTTTTTTTAATCGAGAAAACAAAATTAGCAAAATAACAAACAACATCTAATCTCCGTCCGAACAATCGACAGCGTTTGTCCGCCGGCAATGGCATGCCAATATATATATATTTTTTTTTTAAACAGTAAAAATCTCTTGTAATAATAATAATAATAATACTAATACTAATAGTCGTAGCGAAGGGGGAAAAAACACACACCGTCGGTTTGTGAATAGGCGAACACGACCCGCGACTCGGTCGTTCTAAAAATAAAAAATAATATATTTAATATTATCAAGAGCGCGCAGCAACACCAGTAGCGCTTACGCCCACGTTCGAATATCCGACTTAACCGATAAAACAATCGCCCCCTCCGGATTTTCTTCCGATTGTGTTAACAAACACAAATTGTGTAACAACAAAAGAGTGCATTTTTTGGCTGGGAACCAAAAAAAAAAAAATATATACATAAAATATACACAAAACACTTTTATTCTTGTTTTTCGACCAGCGTATAATGTGTATCTGGTGGTGGATTCACGACGACCGCCGGCATAATAAGAATAAGAATATTATTTACCATGGAAAACATGCGTTTTGCATACAAATCGACAACGGGCCAAGCCAAGTAAAAAAAAAAAAAAAAAAAACCAAAACGAAGGGTATACAAATCGTCGTTAATATGTTAACATATTAAACAGGTAGTCGACGATTAAAAAAAAAATTTAAAAAAACATATCGACTTGACATTCAAACTCTTATATGTTATACACCTACCTCTATCCGTAGAAGACGTTTGCGGTTGGATTTAATATTATTAATATTATTATTCAATATATGTAATATGGCGAACGTGATTGTTTTACACCACTGTATTATTTCGTATACTAGCAGAGGCACAGCACACGCTTATACAGTGTAGTCGGAAACGGAGACAAGAGAGAATTAAAAAAAAAAAACCTAATAATAATATTATTTTAACCCCTTGGCGAGAGAGTCGCTCTCGCTTATTGTCAAAGAAAGAAAACGGCAGCGGGCCAAATGCACAGCAGACAATACTCAGACACCGTCGTCCCTTTTGTTTAAAAAAGGAAATAATAATATTATATAGACAAATTTTATTTTACCGGAAACGCAGACGTTCAGACATTACACATTATTATACATAATTATTATTATAACAACAGAGTGGTAATAATAGTCGTGTAGACAGTAGCGCAGAAGACCGTAACAGAAATTAAAACGGTACACCAAAGAAGAAGAAGAAGAAGAAGGTTCACCCTTTTTACACCAGAAAAATCTCGTTTAAATCCGTTTATTTTTTTGTTTTGTTTCCCCGAAGGGAAAGTGTATCCTCTCCACCACCGCGTGTAGACTACTACTGTTTTTTGTTGTTGTTCCTGCTTCCTCCTTTTTACCTTACAACAATCGTAATCGTTTGTATACAACCCGGCCGACATATTGTACGTTATATTATTATTACTAGTAAGTGTACACCGTCGTTATTATTCACTAGTGGATACTTCCTGTCCGAGAAGAAGCCAGAAGGCGCTTGCCGCAGTGCCGTGGTCAGGTGTTAACCACCTGACTGCACTGCCGGTTTAAATTATAAATAAATAATAAATGACAAAAAAAAAAAAACACAAAAAACCGGCGGATGATCCCGAGGGAATTCATTACAACGGCTATAAGGCACAGTAAATGTGGAAATAACAGCCGCCCAAGTCAAGTGTTTTGTACAAGGGACAACGGTGACAATGTTTCAATACCGTGTAAGCAGAATATGTTTGTTTTAGTTAATTTTATTATTGTGTAGGTAATTTCTAGACACTTTATCTTAAAAAAATATACAGCAGGTTGAAAAACCTAAAGGTGGATAATTTGATGATTTACTAATTTTTACAACTAGCTCTTCTTTCCTGGTATTTGCCCAGACAGTGTTTAGTGTCTCCGATAAAATTTAATTTTATAGACATGACCCCTTTCTGCTAGTGTGTTAGCGGTAAACGGCCAGTAGATTTCACCTGTGCACATGTTTACCGCCATATTTTGACGGAATAACACATAAATATCTGACCAATAGTAATTACTAGACGATACCGGTGCATATTTCTAAAAAAAAAAAAAAAGAAACAACCTAACGCCCGGTTAAATGATGGGCTAAACGATTGTTGCTTAAGTACTTATAATGGTTCTTTTACAAATATCACAGTGACCTATGATACGACCATTAAATCGTAATAAACCGTTAAGTTAATTAATTTGTTGCGCGACCCGCCATAGTAATAAAAGTATTATAAAGCGTTTAACCGGCTAGTGAGACTACTATATACATGCTCGGATTACTCTATAACGTTATTACTTTATAGACTATCAACTCCAAAAACTTCAAATTTAAATTTTTTATGGATAACACAATATGAATGCGTGTGTGTGTGTATGAAAGAGAGAGAAACAAGTAAAGTGTAGTTCGAAGAATTTTAATTGTTTAAATTTCGTTATTAATTTATAAATTTTATATTGTCAATAAAATATAATTTATTACCGTGTTATACTATTAAAACCACGAGGACTCATTGAATCTGCACGAAAGGGCACATAGTAACGCATTAAAAGTTTTGTGTTGATAAAATTAAGTTATAAAAACAGAATAGACCATAAATAATTATAATATAACATCACACCTGATAACTCGAAAAGACAATAAGAAACTCTCTTGGTTTTTTTAAGGGTACACATAAATGATAATTTTATAAAAAGGGAACATTAAAACGGGCTTTTGTCGGTTTTGGGATTTCATATAATTTCGGTTTACAACTTAAGCCAACGATAAATATAATATAGCGTTGCCAGTTTTATACATAATTAGTCTTATCTGAAATAATGGGGATGAAATCCGCCGAGCTCGAGGGGACTTCAAAAAGTAATACAAAAATAGTAGCCAAAAAACCCAGAAACTCAAATTCCCAACTGTATTTTGTACCTTTTTTATACCTTTGAGAGTGTACCTTAGTACACTCTCGGGTATGCGAGTAACGATCAGTTGAATTAAGTGTTCAATTTTGAAAATAAATTGAATAATTTATTTTTCGGATAACTCGATTATTCATGAATAATTCATTGTTAATAATATTGGAATAATTTGTGAATAATAACAAATCGCCAATACAGTCGTATTATAGTATTATTGGCGTTTATTATGCAATGATCAAAATGGACGAGCCTATTTTGACTTTAGAAGGTATGATTTTAATTCGAATTTATTATTTGTGCTGAAATACACGGTTTAGGCGATACATTACTACTATTAACTAAAAAGTACTGCCGTTACCCTTAAGTACTTGTGGAGCCTCTTAGAGATTTTTATGATATAGGCAAATAATTAGTACAATGGAACCAGATTAGAAAATGCAGGATAGAAAAAACATACACACTCGGATAGAATTTCGAGTTGTTCTCAGAGAAAAAATTAAAAAAAACAAATTATTTTGATAATTATATATTTTTTTTTTTTTAATAAAATTCCATAAAATGGACTGTGTAAATGACTCGAATTATTGTCCCTATTTTGAATAATTTATTTTTTCGAATAAATAAGCGTACATTTGAATTGAATTATTCGATTCGATATGTTGATAAATTGTTGTTTAAAATTTGAATAATCGCACACAGGTTTTGTCCGTTAAGAGGACGTCTCCCATCGATGATTGTACGAATGGTAAAAACATGTGTGCGCAAAACAGATAAAAGTACCTTTCAAAGTGGTTTCTGACATAAAACGCCTAGTTAAAATGATTTAAAAATTGTTTTCTACATCTAATACTCGTGATATCTACGTTAACAAGATGAGTTCACTATTTAACCCAACATTGATTATTATTAATATGTTTTTCTTTTTAATAAAGGCTCTGGCAGAGGCTCAATTAATAGGGATGTAGGGGGGAGGGTACTTACACCAGGGCACCAGACTTCAAGGGTCACATTTTTTTTTAGCTACTTTGTATTATTTTTACAGCTACCATTAATAGAGAACGCATTGTCTTGGTCTAACAAATTGGCAACATGGCAAAATTACATTGCTGAGATTTTAAATATGGCGTTTAAGTCGAAATTAGAGTTTAAACACAAGTATAATACATTTTAGAGAAGAGAACAAATTTTCAAGGGCACTCCGCTGCTTTTCACTACAATATAATTATATTATACTCTCATTTCTCCAATTTTTTTTTTTAAGTATACAGTTTACTACTCACAGAACAGGTGTTAATTTTATTAAATAAATATGCATTTTTTATTTTAAAAGTTTTGATTATAATAAAGGCCCAATTTTACAACTATTAAACAATTTCTTAGGCTAAATTAAAAATAATATTTTATAAATTAAATCAATCCATTAGGTAAATGGTAATAAATTGGGCAAAATTATAAAGTTTTCGGTAAAAAAAAAAATATACCTAGAAAAATATTTGTTTGTGTCTTCTGAAAAACCCAAACTTTGAAATTGGACCCAGGAATCATATTATTTGAACCGCTAAACACAGAAAGGGCACATGTCCAGATTTTTAAATTTTTCATAAAAGTCAAAAAACTTAATAAATAATAATTTTGAAAGAAATTCAACTATACATTTCAAGATAACATATACTTATTTCCACAATTATTAATTTATTAAACTCTAGGCATCTTAAGGGTTTTAAGGTCGTGGACATATGCCGTTTATGCATCTCATTTATATATATTTTTTTTAATAATTGTAGAAACATGTATAAAAATATAATCTGTCTAATGCTATAGGTATTATTTAATTTATTAGTAATTACATTTTTTTTCAGAAATATTAAGATTTTTGTCTTAAAATCTGGACATGTGTCCATTTTGTATTTAGCTATTCATTTACCGATAAACAATTAAATTTCATCAGTTATAGCAGTAAACTATAAAAAAAAAAAAAAAAAGACCACCGAGTATTTTACAATAAACTGCAATCACGCTCAACAAGTTTGGTAACAATGGTAATACTACAACGGTAATTTCTGACAACAATACTTTTGGGTCAAAAGGGTCACTTGTCCAGACTCCAGAGGACAAGACGTGTGGAGTGCCTTTTCTGCAATTAACGAAATTGTTCATAATTTTGTTTTTTCCCATGGTACTTATATAGTAGGACACGTGTTCCGTTTGCATAGTGTCATATATTTACATAGGTATTGTCTACATTTGATTATGCAATAAAGCGATTTTTTAGCAGGTAACCCAAGCCGGGTTAGGTGTTTTTTTTTTTTTGGCGGTTGCCAATATTATTATTATTCCAAATAAGGGGAGGCGTACCTGGTGTTTGGCAAAGGCCGGATGGTGCCAACTTTTCATGTCTAAACGGCCGTTGTGCTGGAATCGGTGTTCGGGATAGAAAGCCCGGTCGGCCGTGTCGTCGTAGTACGAGTACTGGTCGTCGACCGCTGAGTCCATCACTGTTGTCCGAGGACTGTTGCCGGACAGATGATTTGCCTTGGAACATAAAAAAAAAAAAAATGGGAAAAAAAATAAAATAAAAAATGATGTCATAACTCTCGTCTTTCGCACACACGCGAACGCGAACGCAAAAAAAAAACAAAACAAATACAGTAATAATAAAATGCGGATAAAAAAAAAATCCGTATCAGCATAAGGTTTACAAAAAAAAAAAAATAATAATAAAAAACCAAACTCATCGATGTCCCTTTTTACTTTTCTTCGCTTTTTTTTTTCTCCTCATGGGCGGTTAAGATGTGATGGATATATTTTCATTTATAATAATATAATATTATATGCTCTCACGATTCTCGTATTGCCCCGTAGTGCCTCTCTTCTGGGCAACGGCACAGACACACGGGTATCTCACACTCACACACACACACACACACACACACACTATACAAGACGGCGATCAGCAGCAGTATTGTACATACGACAAACCGGTTTCCGAACACGTTGAGAACCACTGGCGGACGAGGGATTATTATATTATAGTAATACGATACCCGAATAGTGAATGGCCGCCACCACCACCGTGGTACTCAGACACAGGCTGAGATATCTTTTTTCTTAAGTTTTTCTCTCTCTCTCTCTCTCTCTATAGCATAAACACCATGCGATATAGGGGAAGAACGCGTACACACACACACACATACATATATACCTTCCCTACAGAGTGTGTACACCAGATGACGGGGGCAGCGTACGGGTAAAACATCATAGACCGTGTGTGTATATGTGTGTTTTATATTTTATTATACAGCGGACAGGTGCACGACGTGACGTCACACACACGGCGTAAAAATATAGTATTACAAAAATCGGGTGGCGAGATAAAAAAAAAAAAACAAAGAAACATTATTATTAGGGAGACAATATAACACACACGCGACGACGGTATCATTATTGAGGTGTGCGAAGCAAAAAAATAAGACTTGACCAGAGCAAACGAATAGGGAAAAATACAAAATTTTCACAAGGTGGCCGCACAGATTGTCCAGTAGGGAAGCCCAGGCCGGCGGTACTGATAACGATTGTCCCCTGACATTTTGTGTAATTTTACCGAAGTTTCCCTGCCGGTTGATAACAATGATAATAATTGCTGGACACGACAATAGCAACAAAACGAATAACGTTATCTTTATCGTATCGTAATATAGTAAAAATTACCCATTTTTTGGCCCAAAAGAGATGATACGCCGCAATACGTGCTAATGTTTTAACAACAACATTTATATATATATATATACGTATATACACGTAGCCTCCCTTTGCCGGGGTAGGTATGATGACCAAAAAAAATAGTTAGATGGAAAATAATAAAAATAATTCTCGACGGTACAGTCTCGACCGGTGTAGGTAGGTAAGTACACCGGTGTAAAAACCGCATCGCCCGTGTGGGCAATGTACCTACATAATATATAATATTATTATTACCAAAGGCAACAGTACTGGTGCTGATAACAATAATTATTACAAGATAAGTAATATTAATAAGTGTACAACATAATAATAATAATTATAAATAATTCACCTCTCTTTATCTAAACGGGCAATGTGTCGGTATTCCACGGAAAAAAATACACAGGTGATAACACACCACCGCCACCACCACCACCACCACCGTTACCACCGCGGTCAACACTACTGCACAACGCGCGACTCTTGTGATAAAAAATATTATAATATTATTATAATCGTTAACCGTACGTTTATTATCAACATCGTCATATTAAAAATAATTAATAATACAATTTATATAAATACAATTTTTAAAAAAATAATTGATAATTAAAACTCACATCGAAAATTAACAACACCGAAAGAAATAATGCGCGTTAATAAACGGAATAATAATATTGAAAGAAAAAAAAACGCACACACACACACAACTGCAAATTCGGTATTTAATATTATTATATTTTCTTTTTACTAATAATTTTGTTTCTCACTTATTTGAAACGCACAAAAATCACTGCGACGACTGAGAACAACCGCTTAACGAACACACCGCAGCAGACTGAGTGAATAAGACATATCAAGTGTACGGCGTCGACGTTGTGGTGGGAGTAGAAAAAAAACACACACATATATACATATACCTATTGGGCTATACCGTACATATATATATGTATATAAATGTATATAATAGCCTACACTCGGCGGGCACCGTCGTTGTTGCATGAATGAAACGCAGAGAATAATGGCCCCGGAGTGGTGGTGGTGGTGGTAGCGGTGGTGGTGGCGGCAGCAACACGCTGTTATTATTATTATGAATGAATGAATGAAGACGGTTATGAATGAACATAAAAAAAATATATATACGGTTGGTAGTTTGTACCGGTACGGGTACAGTTGCACTAAGTATGCAAGTGTTCCATATATAATACTCTTCTACTATATAGGTAGTAATAATATTATATAGGTATATACCTATCTATTTTAATCTTTCCCAACGATTGTAGGTACTATTATTTATTATTATTCACACCGGTTTTGCTTACGGGTTAGGTGTACGCGGTTCATCCTACGTCTGACCTGTGCATGCAGTATGTATGTACAGTCTATGGGTACTTAACACGGCAGTTATTATACTAGCATCTGAGAACGTATTGTTTTTCATTAATTATGTGTTTTTTTTTTTTGTATTTTGTGACTTAGAAATTATTACCCTAGGTACTCGTTGGGCTAAAATTAGAGTTGCCAACTTTCAAATTTCAAAGGACAATATTTTTCATGTCCAAAAAGGGGGGCCCAAATTATTTAGAAAATAGATAATTATATTTTTCAGTTTTCTTGGAGATTTCAAGATTTTTTCGGGGCTTAGACACCTTAAGTTGTAAAGTCGTTGAGTTATATTATTATTTTTATCGAGTACACTTATTTTAAAAACTTATTTCTAGGATTGTGGGGCACTCGATCCGAATAACAAAATATCCTTGAACCAACAGAATAGAATGAATAGAATAGAATAATATATACTTTTAACAAATAATCTTATGCATTTTATTTATATCACCTTTATTGAATCGTATTTATACTTTTGACTCAGATAAGTTCAACTTTGACTATTATATATCATGTAAATGAACAGTACATGCATATTTAAAATATATTTATAAATAACAATGACATCAAATATAATAATTATAAGAATCGACAGTATTATACATTTATAACAATTAAATGTTTGCCACTCTTATTAAATCTTAAATATACTTATCTACATCGGATACAGAAATAGGTCTGTGAAAAAAGTGTAACAAATCTGATGCAAGTGATTGAGCTAAATAATTGATAAAATTAAAAATAATAATAATGAAACATAAATATGTATTTTTTCAATTTTTCATAGACTTTACACTATATCGATGGTTGACAGGACGTAACCCTCATTCCTCAAAACTTAAATTTTACAGGAGACATTAAAATAGCATGTGCA
Source organism: Adelges cooleyi (assembly GCF_023614345.1). NCBI lineage: Eukaryota > Metazoa > Arthropoda > Insecta > Hemiptera > Adelgidae > Adelges > Adelges cooleyi. The sequence continues at coordinate 434,867 of NW_026095827.1, read as the reverse complement.
TATTGATTTTATGGACTAAAAAGTTAAATTTGTTTTTAATAGATTTAAAAATAGTTAAGTATAATTTAATGTATTACTTGCAAAAGTAAATAAAAGGCTTAAACACTTTATTTTACTCCAATGTGAAGTTACTCGTTGGTTACACTACTTGATTTGTCAAAATAAAAACTATTGTGGGATAATATTGTCATTGACTAGAGTTGGTTACTGTAATTGGAAATATACGAAGCAATCATTTATTATGGTAGAAAGATTCCTAAAACCCAATAAACTAAAACCGAAAACACATTCGATATATTTTAAAAGTTTAACTACTATTACTATAACAAAACTTAATTTCAATTTGAACATTGTAATTAAAATCAATGAAAATTGATGAATTTTTGTAAAGGGGCTTAAACTAATTGAACACTATAATTATGTATTTACTAAAAATACTGTATGGTTACGCTGTGGCTTACATAATTTGGAATTTTGTAAACTCATTTTGTCAGCGTGGGTTACATAAATAAAAAAAAAATTAAATGTTACATTTTAAACAGAAAAAAATAATGTGAGGGTTACAACGATTGGCCAAAATGTGTATTTCTATATATATATATATCTACATAATCGATTGCAATCATAACCTCAAAATCGAAAAAAGTGAGGGTTACATATATTGACTTATCAACCAAAAAGTTTAAAGCGTTTTTGGACGTAGGACAAATCATAAAAAAGTAGGTCTGTCCTGCACAAAGAAGGACGATTGACAACCCTAGCTAAAAATTTACAAATACCCAACAAAAAAATGAACATACTTATTTTTTCAATTTAAAATTATAGCGTTCTAGTACTTATTTTTTATAAATATTAAATTATATAGGAATATTCACTACATATAGTGCTAACGATAAACGTTAACAACCCGAGAAAATATATAATGAACCTTATCCCCCGGAGAGGGGGGAGGGTTATTTTTTTCAGGTTGAAGTTTTAGGGCTTAAGTTCTGCAAATTAGACCAAAGGTAGATCTAGAACGGTACTATAACATATACAATTGTCTTAAAAAAAAATTAATCAAACTTCTTCTATTAAGGGCCTCTACACTAACATTTATTAAGGCGCATTGCCTATACAATTTTTCACAAAACTTAACATTAAGCTACAATTTTTAAACGTATATAACATCATAGGAAAAAAGGATCTATTTTGGTATTTAAATTTTTTTTTCAACAAGTGTTTCTACTCTGAACAGAACTTACCTAAAAATACTCCGATTTAAGTATTAAAAAAACATTTGAATTCTTCTTAACAATTTCAAGACATCGGCTGTGGGGCAATTTCAGAATTATTTTTAGTTAATTAATTATTTTAATGTAAAAAACTTGAATTTTTAAACTTAAATAATTAATTATCAAAAAATAATTTTAAAATTGTGCCACGATCGATGCCTTGAAAAATGTTATGATGAGTCTGAATTTTTTTTCAAAACTTAAACCTAATTATTCTTAGGAACAGTAAGATCAAACCGATTCGTATCGACCCCAATAAGAAAACTACACTTTTAGCACATTTTGGTCATTAGGTACAATGCCTTTGTCGATATTTGTACTTCTACTACTATACCTACTGGTTTTCATTGAAGCGTTATCGTTATCATTTTCAGTTATAATAAAATCATTTATATAGACCGGTGACACCCCCCCCCCCTACAATATGTTCCATCCCCCCATACCTCAGAGTCCATTGTACTATTTTATTTTATTTATTTATTTTTATTTTGTGTCTGAACCCACTTTAACAGAAATTAAAAGCCTTACAACTCCTAGTAAAAAAAAGTTTCCATTACAAAACTTATACCAAATGTTCTACATACATACAAGAAAGTGCTGTGAAAATTTCAGAACTTTTGGTTCATGTCATAAAAAGTGATAGGCTCTTAAATATATCACTTTTCAATAAAATGCCAAGCTTTGAGGTTACTTGTACATCGTAAAAAAAAAACTGTCAAAAAAAATGTATGAATCAAAAGAGTATAGTATGATGTATCAGAATAAAAAAAAAAGTTTTGAAATTTGGACCTTGAATTAGTAAAAAAATTGAATGAAATTGATAAAATTTTGAATTTGTTTTTTAATTTTTAAGTACTTAAACATTTGAAAAAAAAAATTGTTCAAGTATATTATGAAAAAGAACGCTTAAATTAAAATTGTGCAGTGAGAGTTCTATTTCGATATCATAATTAGTCATTAAGTAACGTGATCGTGAACTTACGGTGTTTTCACAACAAATTTTCCTAAAGCATCGCCTAAGTCCAAACAATTTTTTTACCCATTTTTTCTTAATTTTTTTGGTTTTATGGGACTATCTGCATAGGCTATGTAAGTTTGAGGCATTTCAATAATCCATTGGCACACACATCAGGTGATTTGGCATGGAATGACCCTATTACAATCTTAACGCCAGCAGCTTAGCACATCACAGGAAGGTTAATAAAAAAATAATATTAATACAAACCACAAGCGCTCCAGACAGATATACTGAGCTGCGTCATTAACCATACAGGCGTTAAGAAGGTTGTGAGAAAACAATAATAATTATAGACGCATATATAACTTACTTATATACATTTCACGATTAATTTGAACATTCAGCGTATCATAACATTATATTTCCATTACCTTCCTTACCTTCTTATCTTCTTTTAATTTTAATTATTACACTTTTGTGACTTGCATGTCTGAAAATTGGACTGAAAGCAAATCTAGAGTAGGGCTAATTAACATGCAACGTTTTGTTTAAAATCTGTAGCGAAACTTGAACTGTTTTTTTATTAAAATATATAAACCAAAAAAAAAGAAAGAGGAAAATCACACTGATATCTGAAAATATTTTCATTATGTCGTTGATTGCGATATCGGTATGGGTTGGTGGTAATTGGTAACTGGTAACTGGTAACTGGTAACCGGTAACTGGTAACCGGTAACTGGTAACAATGACAACAAATTAGTATAGACAGACGAACGACTAATATATAAATAAAAAAAATTATTTAATACCCAATTATTAAATACATTGCCTTAATAATGAATTTTTTTGGTAGTTTTATTTCAAAACTTGTTGTAGAGTATTATAAATTTCTTAATCGACTAGTCAAAATGTTCATTTTGATTATTCTGAACTCAACAAAAATAAAAAACTGTAATAATTGTTTTTTTTTAGGAAAACTTAAAAAAATAAATAAGAATTATTGTTTATAAGATGATTTATCGCTTTCAGCTACCTATGAAAATTCCTAAAGAATTGTGTGACCTCTTTATGGAAATTACAATCTACATATTATTACTTTTATTAACACGATAGTCAAGATAATTAATGATTATTTTAAGTAAGTATGTATTAAAATTATTGTTGGGAGTTACCAATAGCGGATACAACACAAGAAAACTAAATGTTTGCAACTTTCCCATAGACTATAAAATATTTTGTTTAATTAACGTTAACGAGAATCGACCCAGATAGATTTTTTCTATCATATCAAACATTTTCAATTGTTCAAATTTTTATTAAATAAGGTAAAACTAGAGGCAGAGAGGAAAAATGATTTATTTAAATTTAAGCAGCCACGTGTATAAAAAAAATGTATTGTATCTCCGCTTCTGAGTGATTATTTAAATTGTCCATTTATAGTGTTTTTAGGCTGGTTATTGTTTAAAGCTAATTTGAACTTTTTTTACTTTGAGCAATACTCCTTGTTCATTAAGACGTTCGGTGTGGGCATTATTTGTAATAAAGACTTTGTCCTTATTCAAAAATACAATTAAGTGTACATTTATTAATTTAGTAATGACTTGTTAATGACTCAATAATGGTTATAGCTCATTAGGAACTATGGCCATTATTTTGGTAGCATATTGGTTGTCATTCATTGCTAGAGTAGTTGTTCATAAAATATTAAACTATCTAACAACAATAATTTATTTTCGACATAATAACTATGTCTTTTGACAAATTTATCAAAATACAACAAAAAGTTTTTGTTTACGTTTTTTTATAACTTGTATAACTTTTTATACCTAATATGTATTTATCAATAATTATTATTATCGACTCTTAATACATTTTCTAACACAATTAAAGAATTGTACAACGCACTAGAAAAAATATCGTCTCTAGACTACATTTAAATAGCTTACTGTACTTTAAGGGTATATTTCATAAGTACATACTACAAAAAAAAAAATAGTAATAAAACAGTAAACTTCATAATATATACCTACCTATTAGCAAATTAAACATTTTCAAACACAACAAGAAAAACTGCAATGTTTTTTATTATTAGAAAAAACGAGTGTTTTATCCTCATCGATTTAATGTTGCAACTTGATTGTTACATATATTTTGTCAAATTTTACAGGGGGCCAATCATTTTAGTTTTCTTTTGCTCCACAAACAGATTACAGAGGTTTTTTTTTGTACAAAGCTGTTGAATCACATTCTGCACTATCTGCTGGTATATTTGAGAACTAACTATCTAACCTATTGCAATCCAGCTGGTCTCAATGAATGTTGTTACACAGAAAAAAAAGGCTTTGTCAAGAAAGCCACATGCAACGCTGCCCTAGCCACTCCTTAATTATCCTGGTCCCTGTGTACTTATAGAATTTATAACATATAACATATAGTGCTAAGAATTGTAGACTATATGGGCGATTTTTGGATTTCGTTTATGTCAACTTACTTGTAGCTTTATTTGTAATGCCAAAAAGGTATCGCTGAAGAATACACGTGTAAACAATATAATTTAAACAGTCTGTTCATATATACTTTTAAAAGTATATCACTACAGTTATGGTTATTAAAAAAAAAAAAAATCGTTTTATATTATGATTTTAGCGTCAGAAAATATTTAAACAACTTGAAAACCGGCACATGAAAGCATATTATTCTTGTATTGTTACAAATTCCAATAAAATATGAATATCAAATAAGGTTAGGAAGTGATGCGTTTTGGTTTTGTGCATAGGATGAACTGGTCTATCAAGACAAAAATATATATATATATATATATTATTATTATTTTTAATTAATAGACAAAAATTCTGGGTTAAGAATTTGATATATTTGCAAGCGTTTTAGGTCATATTTAGAACATAATATAATATTCATCGCTTTTTTAATTAATTTTTTAAGGTGTTAGAGATCATCAATTTTAGAGCCATAATGATAAATCAATTATAAAAATAATATTGTAAATTAGTCTTTTGGTTAGACACTTAGTATTATTAGTAAAACATTTTAGATATATACTGCGTTATTCAAAAGTCAAATCTATTGTATTAGGTATCTACGTATAAATCCTTATTAGGAAACACAAACTTTTGATTAAGTTATTATATTATTAAGTTATTATTACATTAGGTTTGCTTTGAGGGTATAAATTATTATTACAAGACGCGGTATAACAATATTATACTTATATTTTGACTATCAAAGTCACAAATGTAAATGAAAGTCATACAAAATCAATTTTTGTTCTACTTTTAAATATATACATTGAGGAAAAGTAGGTACAACTTGAATATTTTGAATAATTTTTTACTATAAATATGTTCTATGTAAAGTTTGCTAAACGAATAAATCATTTAAAAAAATATATATGAATATATTTGCTATAACGAGTGTGTAATTGTAGTAAGGTTCTTTGAATTTTGAGATCATATTATCTTGCCTAATGGGAAATACGACTCTAAAGGTTGTTTAATATATTGTAGTTAAAAAATACTCTTCACCCTTCACACAAATTATTGTAGTGGTGTGTATTTTTAATACCATTTATTTTATTGCTTTATTACTTAGCTACCTATTAGGTTTTATAAAACTAAAAATTAAAAATTAAAAAATAGATTAAATGATTAGTATGAGATAATATGATATGCTTATCACTGCTGTTGAAAACTTCTGGAATTGAAAACGTGCACATAAGAACCGTTTAAGAAATAATAGGTTACATATAAAATATAGGTAGGTAGGTATTTTTAGCACGAAAATAATAAGTAGGAAATTGGTTCCAAGAAAAAAATCAAGACATTATAATATTATCACAAAACTTTAAAACATATTATCAGTATCATTTTTTTTTTTTTTTTGGAAAAATATTCGGTTTTTTAGAAATGGGAAACTCGGTTCATCTTTAGCAATATGTCTTTGATACATGACTTATACAGTATATTATACTACTTTATGCCATCTGTGTTCGATACGTCCTATGTTTATTTATGTATTTTGTGTTTACTAATATTTGATTTATTTATTTTATCTTACTGGACTCAAATAATTTATTTATAACTATAATTGATGTAAGAAAAATATTGGTAATTATGCTGCGTCGTTTGGCATCCGGCATGGTAGGCAGCTTGCTTTAATAAAACTGTACCCCTCTCTATATGTATTAGAGTTTAGACTGATTTTGTTTTGTTTTTTTCTGTGTCTTACCCTTTCAATTAAAAGTAGCCTACTACAAAAAGAAACCCCTAAATTATCAGATCTCAGCTTAACTAGGTTTTGGTGTTTTTTTGCATTTAATTGGCGTGGAAAATTGTAATTATTCGTCGAAAAAGTTCTTATTTCAAAGCGAATTAAAAATTTGTTTTATATGAAAACAACTTTCTAAAGGGGCCTCGTGACCTTTGGCATTTCCATCAATCCAAGTTGTCATTTGAAACCGATTTTAATTCTGAAAAAAGGTTTGAATTATTCCTCATTATCTCTTCTGTGATTTGGCGTGTCGACATTAAGCTGTTATTATTTTTCAAAATATTAGAATAGGTTAAGCAATTTTTTTTTTATTACAAAAACTATTTTACAATGATAACAAATAATAAAAAAAAGTAGGCACGCGATACGTTAAACCATAGAAAAGATGATGATGAAAAATTCGAAACTTCAAGACCAAAAAGCCAGACAAAATTTCGACTACTTAGGATGGTCCGATTTCAATTCTGTAAAGATGGACGAGTTCTTTAGAAAACTTTACTAAGTTATGTAGGAAACAGATTTTTTATTTTTTGTTTTTTTTTATGTAAAAAAAATTGTGTTTTAATAACGCAAAAGTTCCAAATTTAATTGATTTAATTACAAGAATTTTGAAATAAAAATCTACTTCCTACATAACATAGTAAAACCTCTTTTTCCTTAAATATTGCCTATTCAAAACTCCTTAAAAATAAACCGTATGCAATTCCCTTAATATATTATTATCCAAAATGAACCTATCCAAAAAGCAAATATTTGTAATCCGAATTTTTTTTTTAAATATACCAGTTACTATATAGAAACTGACATTTTTAAATAAAAATCGGCTTTCTTCATAACAAGTAGCCAACGAACTCGAATCTTTGTACAGAATTGAAATTAGATCATCTTTTGTACTCGAAATTTTGTCCGGATTTTTAATCTAAAATAGACCAAAATGGCTTTTACTCATAGTGAAAATTATTTCAATTAAAAATAATACTTTGAAGCTTTTACAAATTAACATGTAAACGAACTGACCTGGTCGAAATTCATTAAAAACCTATTTTTCCTTAAATATTGCCTATACAAAACTCCTTAAAAACCGACCGCATGCAAATCCCCTTAAATGTTAAATTAATAAAGGTACAAGGTATCCTTGCTATTACATACATCAACCTCAATGATTAAGATTAAAATTAAAATACACGGAAAATGCAGTGGCCAATTATTAAAATCCAAACAAATATATTTTTGAAGGTTTTAATGTTAGGTTACACGTAAAACCTACGGAATGCATTCGTCTTTGTATTGTTAAATAAGTGGTTTCATTATGAGAAAAAAAAATGAATTAATTCGTTGTATATTTAATATACAAATTTGTCATGCTTAATGCATTTTTTTTTAGCCAGGGGGTATCCGTACATCGTGGACAACCATAATGAAATGAAACACAAAAAAAAAAAAAAGCTCCTTTCACACCCTCAACAGCTGAACATGTCAACCATGAACCGTTTTCGTGCAACCATATTGCATTGTCTAAATGCCACTCGAGTACTTTTTTGTTTACAAATCGCTCTTAAAGTCATGACCCATAGTATTCGGTACCCGAGGATTAAGTAAAAGCTCAAATTTAAATTATTATTGAAATATTGAAGTCGATGTTTTATATAAGAGAATCGCAAAGTTTAGGTTTTTTTTTTTTTAAGAAATAATTTCTCGTGTCCTTAATAGTGTTTGTACAATTAAACCTATGAAAATATAAAAACAAGTACTCGCGTATTGTGTACCGTGTCCGCGTTTTGTCAATCCCGTCTATCTTTCATGCACATAATATCATTGATTATAAATACAAAACTGCACTGTTTTTACAGCACATTTTGATAATCTGGTTATTAGACTCCAAGAAAAATCGGTTTGTTGGGGATTTCTGTTAAATTTGTGTTCGACTTTAGTCTGACCAAGGACGTCTTTGACCAATGTCCATGGGTGACATTCAGGGGGGGGGAGGGCCAAAATAATTGTCTTATATGTATAAAATACAAATTATATTTTTTTTTCTATGCAAAATTGTAATACGTATATTAATAGTATTTTAAGTACGAGTAATGAGGGAGGTGCATGTCCCCATACCCCCTCAAATACGCCCTTGTGTCGGACTCTTTTATACAAATACTCCTATTTGAACTGATTAAAAAATAAAAATGTAGTTATTCATAAAATGCCTACATAAAAATCATAATATTTATTTTATAAAATAACGAAGCTTAGGTAAATATCCGATCATAAGAAAAAAATAGCCAAACGCCAAACGTGTGTTGTTTCCTTGACCCATCCGCCCCCGTCCCCAAGAAAAAGTGGAAAATATGTCACTACCTGTAATAAAGTTTAATTTACCTGTAACAATATTGCAGCCTCTTGATTTTTCGGTTGGCGTGGTGTCAAATAAATCGTTCACAAGTTGGTCTAATAATTTAAAATATCAAATTTATTTGTAGTATAACGTGTATCATATCGGTGTAAGTATTTATTACTTTTTTGAAATTTATACTTTTTTACATACCTTCTGCAATAATAATTGATTTATCAAAGGTTTCTTTTGACGAATCTTCAAAATTAATGACCTCCGTATTTAATTCTATACAATAAATATTTTTGCTTTAATTATTTTTTTTTTACAATGTAGGTACATGTATTATGTTCCTGTTGCCTACACATTTAGATTGTAATGTTTGTAAAATTAATTAGTCAAATTATTTACTTGAATATTTATTAGGAACAGCATTACGAATAAGTCGCGATTTGGGATCGTCAGCATTTGAATACATTTTTTTTTTCAAAATTATCAGAACATATGTATTGTTTTTTTAATTTTTTCGGATCCAATGCTTCTAAAGATACGTTTCCTAAAGTTAATTTTGAAGAAATATAGAAATAATTTTTTATATTTCCCATTTTTAATTATTTTTTTTTTTAACTACAAAAACACTTACCAGAATTAACTATCCATTTTCTTGTAATTTCTGGATTTGATGGAAATACGTGAAAAACATTATTACTTGTCTTACGCGTTTTAAAACGATTTAAGTACATACATTTATCACCACCGGGCATGTTTAAATACAAAATTAGTGTTCTATTTATATTTTAAGCTTAAAATATAATACCGTAAAATGAAATAAATTACATGAACACAGGTGAATCGCATTACCTTACAAGCTTCTTTTTCCTATCTAAAGCCTTATTTTGGCGCTAAAATAAAAATTATGATATTGTATATCGCATAGATTTCATGGGAAAAAACCTATCAATCGGAACATTTTCTATCAAATGAAAAATATGGACAGTCCTTGTTATTTTGGAGTGACTTTTAAAATTATCGCGGTTTAGTATCGTTAATTTTTTTATGTAATTGTATTGACCATTGAAGCCGCCATAAACAAAATATTACCTTCTAGACGGAAGTGCCTAATCTATTTTTGATTTGACCGTTTCAGCAAAATTGTACGTTTATGAAATTATACTGACAATAGATAATAGACACGTTGATAGTATGGAATTTGTACTCATTGCACATCCCTTTTCCTTCTCGGATTTTGCATTAAGTTTTGTTTACATAGTACTTATTAGAAACCCTCATCAGGGCCGTATTTAAAATTTTGGCGCCACAGGGCATGTAACTTAAGCACACCGCATAATTATCAATATTACACTTAATTCATCTATGACCGAGATTCTTTAATATTTTCTACACATTTAATGTTTATAATAATATTATTTCATTATTAAAATTTAACAATTAATAAATAAAAACCGTTTAATAATTAAAAAAATGTAATTCCTTTTTTGTATAACAAATACAATATTAAATAATATAACTTTTTTTTTTAAATTAATTTCTTCTTGCTTGATCATTAGCGAAACCTTCAATTATACCACTATAATTAATTTTAAGAGTTAGTTGTGATTCAATGTGTAGAATTACCAGTGCATTTAGTCCATCAGCGTATAATGGGTTTATTATTTTTTTAATTGCATTTTTTAAATTAATTTCTCATAAATATGTTGTCCCCTCCCCTAATTACGACCCTGTCCCTCATAGGAATTTTTTCGATTTGTTTCAAATATTTAACTCAAACCCTTCACAAGATATGGAGCATAATATGAATTATTTTTTTAAACAAGGAAGAAAAAAAGTGAACATTTTTTTGGTGACTACTGAATAAATAGGGTGTTTTGTCTGAATATTTTGTTAAATTAACTTTTATTTAGGTATCTTAAAATATTAGTTAAGTTAAATTATAAAATTATTACACGATTAAAAATGTATATCATTTAAATTACAAAATAAGTAACAACATACTGGAAGTTGGAAAATGTAGTAATAGGTATTACAAAACTTAACAATGATTAAGCAAAGTTAAAAACACTCGCCAGAATTCACAGATTCATTTAGTTATTATTTCATCAAAATCGGTTGTGTAGTTTAAGCGGAAAATGGGAACATAAATATTGACGCAAATAGATGGAGGCTTGGGTGGACTGACATGTTGATATACACATAAATTACACCTAAACACATAACCCTCCTCCTTCCGCAGTCGGGTAAAAATGTAGACATAATAACTATTTAAACAGGATATATTAGATTTACTCTGGCAACTAGATTTCTAATTGAATTCTTCAGTTAGGCGTATCACAAAAACAGTTGCAATTTATCTCATTTTACGGTAGGTACAATGGGATGTAGTATATACTAGCCGCTATTCGTTGCGCCGCACAGTGTTTTCAATTGCTATTTTAGCTGGTCAAAATTCGTTAATGATATAAAATTGTACTAATATGAATAAAAATAAGCCAACATCCTAATTTTATTAACAAAATTACAGTTAATTATTCACGATAGAATAGAAAATAAATATTGTACAAACTAGAGAACGTTAATGTAAATAAATTATATTAACATAATACATAGAATGCAATATTTTTACTGTGAGTGTTATAATAATTTGAACTAAATATTATTATTATTATATTCAATAAAAAAAAAGAAACATGAAGATAAAAAAAGTGAGTTGTTAAAATGTAGTTAAAATTAGTTGTTTAAATTTAAAGTGTTCTGCAATTAAGAGTTTAATTGCAAATTGTAATTCAAAATTAGCAAAAAAGCGGCGAGATGCGGCATTTCTAATTTAGTCGATTTTATAGAAGAGAAAATTTAGAACATGACCATATTAAGTAACAACCTCTAATAATTCCTAATTTTTTTTTGCCATGCTATTTGATTTGAGAAACATAGGTTTTAATACTGCGTTTTACATAATATAAATAATTACCCTTTCATAAATAATACTAATATCTGCACCGCGTCGCTCAAAAACGTAATTTTAGTCAATAATTACCAAATATATTGATCTCCATTTTTTGAAAAATAAAAAAAAAATTCTAGTACGGTCAATAAAAGTAATAATCTCACAACGTCCACCAATGAGTATTTCCAAAGAAGAAATGAACGATTTCTACATTTTTGTGACATAGTTATGCAGTATACGTGTAGTATAAAAGTCGATAAAACGTTAGCGAGTGGTAATTTAGCTTTCTAAAACTTATGAACTGTGCGATACTTACACTTAAAAATAATATCAGATTATAGTAAAATTCCATTTTTGGCCAGCTACGATAAGATTGAAAACACTGTGCGCCGGCCGGCGGTCGTCAGTGATCGCCGTTGCCCGCGACGGTCACCGACAATTGCGACACTAGTGATTGCAACCGTTATCCGTTGATACTAACGTCGTGATAGCAGCGCTCTAAAGCGGTATCCGATTTTTACGCGTACCGTATTTCGCATTGCACTTAGCTATCCGTAGTATGTATGATCAATGATAATATCAACGATAATCGTTTGCTATATTATATTATTTTATAGTTGAAATATTTATCATTACCCGATTATTACATATTCGCCGAACTGGTTGGAAACGGGCGGCGAACGAATGGCGCCACCGTAACGCGGACCGCGGTTCGTCTACAATCTCCCAGGCCTAACCAAAATGTACCTCCACTGTTGACGCCTACAACCTCTTTGGAACCACGGCTTATCGGTCAATAAAAAACATGTAAGCCCGCAAAACAACGATGAACGACATGCGCGTAGAACGGCGTTTGGCCGTATATAAGTAGGTGTAGGTGTAATTTTGTTTTCCGATTTATTTCCCTTCGACGCGTTCTCCGGTTCGGCTTGTAATAATAAATAACAGGGGAACATTAAAATAATATTATAATCAACGCTCGAGTAGAAGAGGTAGTCGTGATCGATGCGTCCGCCATGTGTGTAATTCTGTCGAACGACGTTTGTTTTTTTTAAAAAAAAAAAGTCGCCGAGTTACTTTCCGTCGTCGCCGCCGCCGTTGTGGGAAAGCGATCCGCGAAAAGCTGTTGTTTGTTTGGATAAACGCCAACTGTATACCTAATATGAGTGAAAATTCTGCGCTAGAATCGCCTACTTCTGGGCAAAATGACGGCACAACAGCAATAAACAAAAGAAAAAAGTGTACTCCGTCAAAAACCGTAAAGCAAAGAATAGCCGGCAGACGAGGCAGACCCGGACTGAGATCTAGTAAGTGTTTTTTTTGCCAATTTAAAAAAAAAAATAAGTACACGGCACCGTGTTGGCTGTTTTAGGGTACCTTCCGTGTCATTACGGTTTTCACTTCTCTGTTGTCGTGTCTTTAGCCTCGCATTCTCTATTGAATTTTATCGCTTTAATTGTTGCACGTTCAACCGTAGGTGTAGAAATCACTGTATGTATAGAAATATAATACAAAAAAATCATCGTCCTGTCATTAGTCGTGCTCACTCGATTTGCATTATAACCACTAATTGTTCAATTACACGTGTAAATCCTCGATTATATGTACCTTATGGCGTCATCAGTAAAAAATATCAACGAGAAAAAATATACACTCGAATGGTCGCTCAACAATGGACCAACGACAAGTTAATTTGGCATGGGCTCGAGCAGCTCTAATAGTTTTTCTCAAGTCCAAACACACCTCGGAAGAGTTCAGTTATCGTAACAGTTTATCAACTTTTATGGACGATAATTGATAAAAAATTTAGTTTTATTATTATGACACACGACAGCAATGGCCATTGGGTTACATTAAATTAGATTAACACGAATACAATACATTTTGGCTGTACATTAATTATACATTTGAAGAGAAAACGTTTAACAAATAATATTTTATTAACTATTTTTTTTATAAGTAATTACTTAGGCGGATTGAGTATTAAAATTTATAAGTTTGTTGATTGCTTTAGGTTGGGGCCCAAGTGTTGAGCCATTTGCCTAAACTTTTACTTCTTCTTCTACTCGCCTAAAGCAAATAACCTAATGTGTGTAAAAAAACAATATTTTCGTCGTAGTTGCCCAAACAAGGAGGGTTTTTTTTTGTCTGACCCGGTTAATTTTTTTGGGTTTTACGAATGAATAATAATAATTCATGTGTTTATAAGTGCCACAAAAAGCAACGCGTTCAAAATATTACCACAAAAACTTTTCCTGAAATGTATCGTTTTGAAACAAGTTATTTTTTGTCGGAAACTGCCAACCGTGTTTTTTCTCAAGAAAACTGTGAAATGTCTTAGGTTTTGCGGCCATACTAAAGTGCCATATTGAGGTCGTAAGTAGAGTTGAAACGTGCTTATACTCTTGGCAATTATGTATATCGTAAGAGGGAAAAAATATCAAACATATTTTATGTTTAAAAAAAAAAAAAAATACTCCGCAGAAAGGTTGTATGGAAAGGATGCTACAAAAAAAAACCTACAACTAAGTAATATTTGTCATCAAAATTCACACAATCTGTTCTGCTTGTCTTGCGATTTACAAAATTTGCCGAAAAGTGTTAAAATATAGTCGCTAAAGACAAATCCAATTTGCCCTTTTCCCGTCCACACAATAGTTCGAGTAAAATTTGTGTTCATGACAAAATAAAAAAATGCACAAACATACTTCCATGTTTTAGTAATTGTAACTATTACCTAGTTATTTCTGCATATTGCTTATCTGCTTATTGTCAATATACTTTTGTCATTTTTATTTTCCTAGAAACATACATACCCTATGTAAAAATTGAAAGGTTTGTTTTAATAGAGAGAAAACAAGAGGACACAAAAACTGAACAAGCGGACGATACTATCGTTGCTGTTGCTGCCGAAACAGAACCGCTAACCGAACTAATCGCCAATGCGGATGTACAAGAATGTGGTGAACTTAAATCCAAAGACCCGAACGATGATGTAGCTGTTTCGGACGAAACGGATTTGTCCGAGGCTGCTAATAATGAAGACGAGGAAAAAGAGTTGGAATGTGAAAAAGGCGAACATTTGATTACCACCACAAGTTCAGATTTCGATGAAAACAATACCGTTGAACGTAACGGTAATGAAACATTTGTGGCCAAATGTAACAGTGACAATGACGACGACTGCATACTAGACGAAGAATTGGATCACGAGGTCTACGTGGAAGACATTAAAAACGGAACTGGCGTTTTCGACGAGATCAACAATGATTTTGTAAGTTTACCTTATAAATATTATTTTTTTAGTTTGAACCGAAATCCTAATCGGCAATAAATGTATAAACATTATTACCTATAGGAACACATATAGATTATATTTTCATTTTAAATAACAATAGGTACAATCTTTTATCGTATGTTAAATTGCCTTCTACTTTTAAAGGAGATTTTTTCACATTTCTAGCACATCTATCATATTACGTTCGTTTTGTAATGATCGGTAAGTAGTACAAAATGTAACGACTTCAATGACGGATGTGTCTAAAAAAATATGTACACATATTATATCTGATGACGACTGATTTCATATGTAACTTTCAAAACACAATTGAAATTTCAACTAAATTACACTTATTAATTTTTATCGACATTTGCTTTAGGTGTAACAAATTAAGAAGTGAGAATTTTTGTTATTTTACTGGTTACTTTTCCATCTAACACGTCACTTTATTTTTTATTTCGAATTGTCATTAAGTTTACTGGCAATTTTCGTTTGATTAACAAATGACAATTTATGCATTTTAACCTTTCTTACAAAATATTATTTGAATAATATAAACAAAAAATTGTCTTGTTAGAATTTTGTGCTATTAATTAAATATACCTATTATTATTATTTAGTGGGGTGTAGTACATTTTTCATTGTTATTTAATAGTCATACCCCGTTTGTGTATAGTAATGTATGTGTTTGGTTTTTTTAAGGAAAACTGTATCGACGAGACAAGTAAAGACGATGTCGAAGATACAATAAACCTGGCTCTTGGCGATGATGATATGAAGTTATTTACCGATGAGGTATGTATTGTTAAAAAATTAATAATAGTAATAATACACCCTTAATAAAATTAATGTACATTTTGTTTGTTTTTAAGGAGGAGGATTCAGACACTTCCAAAGAGGGTGATTATAAAAGATTTTTATAATAATAGTTTTTTAGAAATTATCAGACTTTGTTGTGTATTTATTCTTACCGAACCATGACTAAGCTATGCGAAGTGTGTCCGCGTTCTCAACATACTACATATTTTTACGTATAACGTGTTCACGTTAAAACTGTGGTAGTAGGGTAATTTTTATTGGTTTGAGACCGAACTGTACGCACCAATACTATGCAAGTGTGTAATTGATGGTACTTTGTAACATCGCAAACAGAGAGTACATGGCTTGTCACTTTTAGAATGATAACGGATTGTGTTTAGTTAAGATTATAATATGTGTTAGCGAGTTACGAGCAGTTTAAGTGAACTTGAGCTGCAAATACAATAATTGTAACGATTTAGAAGTAAATGTTTATGTTTGTTTACTTAATTTAATTATAATGTTCAGGCTCGACTCGCACTTAATTATGTCATAATAGTATATATATATATATATTAGCGTATTATAGTTAATTTGTATTTTATCTATATTAATTTGTCTGACAAAATCTAGACGAGGTAAACGAGGGCCAAGTGTCGGACGAAGAAACTCGACCACCGGTAACCGTCGATAGTGAAAGCGACAGCGACAAAGAAACCGACAGTACAAGTAGAGAGGCGACTGAACATGAATGCCGTGGCAGATCAACCGCCAAGCGATTGTTTGACGCGGACAAATTGCAGAGAAGTCACCAAGGCGTAGACGACACGGACAGCAACAACGACGACGATGAACCGAGCGTGGTCAAAGTGGACAACAAAGACAAGACGAAACAAGTCGGAGACAAAGCGGACGCTGACGACAAGCAAAGGTTTGTTTCGCACTCGGTCACGACTTTACCTTTGTGTTGGACGCGGCCGGAAACTTATCGAAAAGACTCGACCGAAACAAATAAGTTCAAAACGGTCAACTGTTGTTTTCGGGTAATTTTGTCGTTTCGTAGAGATACGACAAAATAGTACGCCATTCTGGGACGACGTTGACAATTATGAAATTGTTGGTGTTATTTAATCCGAGCAAACGTTGTACTTACGGTTACGACTTAAGGGTTGACTCTTATTTTACTGTTGGCTGGGGAGAAAGTAGGGGCAGCTAGAGTGGGGCGGTAAAATAAACCATTGTCACTGGAAATATAGTTTGCCTTCTTCGGTTATGTTGGGTTACGCACTCTTCTTCCGTTGGAAATTAGATTAGCGATTATCATTGAACCATTTTTGGTCAAACCCAGATTTTTAAAGGGAAATCCTTAACATTTTTTTTGGGCTTGAATATAATTAACTTTTTTGTATGTAGTTTCAAGTCTTGGGGTTTGAAAATTAAACTCGAGCCAATTAAAAAAGTGGCTTGATCAATTCTTAAACACTCGTTACCTCCCTAACCCTAATTTGCCGTCTTTCTAAGTATTTAATCGAGTGACGGTAGTTTTTAATTTAACGAGCTGCGATGCTCATCAAACATATAAAGAAGTCGCTTGAAAAGTAATTGAGTGTGGCCTTTTTGTTTGTGTCTTTAATCAGAAAAATGCAAACATTCAAATTGATATGTAACACATTTGATCAAAATTTCAACGTATGCTAATTAGAATTTACACAATTGTAAATTATTCAAGCAAACGGCAATCAAGTGAACCAACGTCCGACTCAAGAACTGCGACTCGTGTTCGTGTGGTGGACTATTATTTGAAGATTGTAAGAAAAGAGACACGGACGGACTGCAGCCAAATATTTTTCTACCTGTTTTTTGCATCTTCCACAAAGAAGAGTTACCGTATAATTATTATCTCATCAATCGTTCATCGCGAAAGTGTAGTTTTTTTTTGTGACTTGAAGATACTGTGTGTCGACGACAAAGAAAACTACCAAACTACTAGATATGATTATACGGCAATTTTCTTTTTCAAGTGACTATTATAGTTTTCATACTACATAGAGTTTGTTACTTATTTAAAGTAAGAATTTCCATTAAAACGTTACCGTAAAAACGATAAACAATTGGTGCGATAAGAGTATCTCTTGGCTACTATAGGTGTTTTTTGTGTTGTACATTATCGACATAATAATACGAGTAATTATTTTTAAATTAATCGAAACTAATTTGTACGTGTTTTGTTTTACAGCAACGACTCTCGATCGCAATCGCCTTCGAATGATTTGTGTAAGTTTACATTTTTCATGTATAAAAGTATCTATATAATATTATAAATCTAAATACATTTTTTTTTTTTAAATTTTATTCAGCAAAGATAAACGCATCAGTTGTTCGCAGTGTTTGGGTCAGCAATTTATCGTCCAACACCAAAGCTACAGACCTAATGAAGTTGTTTTCGACGTACGGGAAGGTAACGTAATTCTATAGATTTACAAAACAAGTGTTTAACTGTATTCTGAAATCATATCTTGAATGAACAAATATAAAATTTAACCCCTATATCGGTTAATGTGATCGGATTGAGCAATGATATTTAAAAACTGTGTAGTTTTAACTTATTAAATGTTTCCGATGCTGCGGTCAGTGAAAATTGCAAATCGTTTGCTAACCGTGTGCCGATGTTTTGATTGATTAGGTGGTGTCCGCTAAAGTCATGATAAACCCGAAGACTCCAGGGGACCGATGCTATGGTTACGTTACACTGTCGTCGGCAGAAGAAGTCGACCTTGTCATCGAACGTTTGAATCGAACCGAACTGAACGGCCATGTTGTTACCGTCGAAAAGGTACGTACATCATTCGTGCAATAATATATGTCTAGTAGGATACTGCTCACTTGTTAGGAGTGTAAATGTGATTTAAACAGGTCAAACAAGAGAACGGCAAGTGTACCGCAAGTGCAGACGATACCAAAGAAAATGAAGACTGTGCTGAAGGATCGGACAGAGAATGTAAAAAACATGACGACAGACGAGAGGAGAAGAAACAGACTATCGCCGTTGACGGCGGCGACAAAAAGACCGAAGCTCTGAATGATAGTAAACGGTCTTGTACGTATAATAACAACAATAACAATATTATTACACTTGTATATTTTTGATGTGCTGTTTATTGTTTATGTGTTTTTTTAGCGTCCACGGACACCAAACCGGAATCGAAACGTTCAAAAATTGTAAATAACAAACGTGACCGTCTTAGCCGAGATAGAAGCGTCACGAGCAAAATCAACGATCGTGAAAGGCAAAGACTTAAAGAGATAGAGCGTGAGAAAGAGCATCTAGAAAGAATGAAAAAGAAACGGCTGGAGTTGTTGCGTTATACAAAAATTAAAGTAAGACAGACGGCGTTCTGTATTAGAATTGCTGATATGTTGTACAAAATCTATATTACGTATGTGCTCGTATGATTTAACAGGATATGAAGGTTGATAACTTGTAAAGCTAACATAACTGCAGGTTTTTTTTTGCATAGTTTTAATTACTGATTTAAATAGTAAATTATTTTAAATCATTTTTACTAATAAAATTATAAAAAACAAGTATTTAAATCATTTTTATATTTTTATTTGAATTGAAAATGTATTTAAAAATATTGTTTAACAACTTTAAAGACATTACAAGTAAAGAACTAAGTCTGCAAAAATGAACAGATCAAATTTTCATAAAAAGTTTGTTGAAAAAAAATGTATTTGATATAGAAAACATGGCATTGCCAATGACTGGATTATAGTTTCAATCACTGTTGCCATTACCCTATTTGTTATACTTTATAAGTTTAACGAATAACCGATATTTTAACAATTGAAAAAAAATCCATAACTAATATTACATTTATAAAAAAATAGTGTCACTTTTTTTTTAAGAGCTTTATTTTTTTTCTACTCATCTTCTTATTTCAGCATAATTATAAATTCATTACATATTAAATATGATAAAAAAATACAGTTAAAACGATACAAATACCATCTGAGCAATGTTTCGTAACTGGTGTTCGGTGTTAAATTATTCTGTTTAATATACTAAATCGAGTACATCAAAAACTTTATTATTGTAATTGTTTTGTTAATAATTTTAATTGGATTATACAAATAGGTATCACTGAAATAACCAACACTATTATTATAAACAAACGTTATCTACATAACCTAAATCATTTTTATTCGAATCATTTCTAAACAGCTTGTAAGTGCTTTTTTAAAAGAGTTATATTTTAAAATATAATTTTGTATACCAGTATAATATTATATAGGAAAATAATTGTTTTATTCAAATAATAATTTGCACAACTCTGATTATAAAAGTCTTCTATCTTACCACCTTGGACTACTTATCTTACTAATAGCTCTATTGAAAGGAAGTTTTTTATATATATTTTTTTGTTTCTTTAAGCATATTTTTATTACAGGCATTATTAATATTGTTAAGTGTAATTTTTGGGATGTATCCTGATGAACATGTAGTGCTTGCTAGTGGAATTTTTGAAGGTCTTACGAATAATCATGTTCTATCTATTATGTGTTCTGCGTTAAAGATATTCTTTTGTTAAGCAATTCTTGTAAGACAGCACTCCCAATCTTCTTCATTTATTTTGTATACATTCTATTTGCTCTGACCATTTCAAACAATAGTCAGTTAATTATACCTAGAAATACTTAAAAAACATAACCATCTCTATCGGGTTACAGTTACATTTGGTTCCATTTGAGGAAATTATACCACTTCCGGCCCTGAAAAATATATTAAATTCTTCTTTGATCCTACACATAAAAAAAAGTAATTCAAAGTAAATTAAAATGTCGAAAATTCAATTGACTTAAAATCTTTATCCAGAGAATGAAGTACCAGTCACGTTAATTTGTCTGATGGTGTCTATTCCCAGTGCCATCTAAATCGGTTTAGTCAGTCTAACCCGGTTGGAGATATTATATTGATATAAAATACGTGCAAAAGTATTTCCAATATTCTTTTTTTAATTTTTTTTTATTTAAGCATCTCGACTGATACATTTATCAATTCAGTAAAAACATTTTAATAATTTTGCAGATTGAACGAGAAAGACAAAAGCATAAAGCGCACGAGAACGCGTTAAGAGAAGAAAAAGAACGTCAAATGAATATCGACCGTAAACAAAAGGAGGAATTTATACGTTTAGCAAAGTTTGTAGATTGTTAATGTTAATGTCACACCTTCAAAAAAAAAAAAACTATCTATACTTATCGGTTTTTTCATTTTTCCCCTTGTCAGAGAAAGGCAACAACTTCAAATCGAACGGGAGCTTATCGAAAAGGAAAAAGCCAAACTGTTGGGTTTGGAACGGGAAAATCAACGTTTGGAACGTGAACGATTGCAGAGAGAAAAAGAAGAGTTGCTGAGAGCTCAAGAAAAACTCAAAGCGGCCAAACTGGAAGCGTCGTTGAGTTCGTCGTTAAAACGTGCCGTAGAACCGTCGACGACCGCGACGTCTGACAAAAAACAAATGTTTGCTGCGAGCACCTCGCGGTACGACAATAGGTTAATTTTATTGACTAAATCAATCTGCTCTAGTGTATGTTGCATAGTGTAAATACCGTATTGTATTGTTTGTACACAGTGATGAGCGATTGCATAGTTCTCGCAGCCGTCCCAACGAGAAATTTGTCAATCCGACCGTTGCTCTGCCGTTGAACATACCTACTTTTACACATTACTACGATACGTATCCTTCCGAATCTCGTCGATCGAGGCCGTCCCCGTCGCCGCCGCCGCCACCCGCATCGAGACCCAAAGATTCAGCAGTTAGCGCTAGGTAACCCGATACACAATAGTTGATAATATAGTCGACGCATTGTCGTACAGGCCTACGATAGAGTGCCTACTAGTCACCAGTAGCTAGTGACAAAGACAAATCCGGTTTCACGCTTACACTTGTTATTATGTTAAACGTAATGGCTTTTTTTTTTTTTTTATAGATACGGCGTGCCGTCATCGTCCGACCATCGTTACAAAAGCCGCGATGGCCAGTCCGACCGTAGGGATGATTCGCGTAGAAAAGAAACGAGCAGTCGACACGGTCATACGTCGCACGAGTCCGGCAAGAGTTGTAAGTGGATATTGACGACGTTTATTGTAGCGACTTGACGCTATAATTATACATACAATTTTCATTTACTGTAAAACTTCAACTGAAAAATCTTTCGGTCTTTTCCCCCCAGCCTACACGATGTCTCGCAGTAACGATAACAACGCTTGGTCATCGTTGCCGCCGCCGCCGGTGAACGGCTCGTTGTTCGAGGCGACGGAGCAACATTCGAGGCCCGATCCGTGGTTGACTAGTAGTGGTGGCCATTCGGAAAACGACAACCTCGCTTGGCAACATCCGCCTCAGCCGTCGTCGTCCGTCAAGTATGTGAATTTATTTCCTCCCTCCCCCACCCCCCCATGTATTTTTCCAATCGGTTATTATAAACGTTTTACGTTCTATCGGCAGTCGTTGGAACTCCACTTCGGCGATGTGCGGACGTATTTCTGGCAACAACGTCGTTTACGATCATCGAACCGTACCGCCGCCCAGCGTCGGCATGAACGTGTTGGCCGCAGACAAACACAACAGATACGGCAGCTACAAGACGAACGGCGTGTCGAGAAAATATTGAGAAACACGTAGTTCCAAGAAAAAAACATTCCAGTCATTTCTCGAGTACAAATATAGAAACACGTTCCTCGCGACAGTCAAACTAAGTTTAATAACATATATATGTGTATATATGATTTTTTTTTTTTTTTTTAATTGCGTTTAACGTATACGTATAAATATATTATATCAACCAAAATTTATATTACAGTACACATTTTTTACAGTTACGTTACATTTGTTTAGATAACGTAAAATTAATTTCATTATAATATTATAATGATAATAATAATAATGATATAAAAAAAAAATACCTCTATAGAAATTTTATTTGTTATTTTCCGAGGTAATTTTAATTTTATAATAATATTGTATCAAAGTGTAAATTTTAAGTGTGAAAAAAAATACGTGCATTGCGTCGTCGTCGTCGTGTAAAACGTAATGATTATATTATTTTGAAGAAAAAATGACTTTTACGACGTTCCTGTTGTGTGTAAAGCGCTATGTAATTTTCATTGCATGCTACGCTAAATAATAAAAAATGAATTTTTTTTCTAGTCTTTATAATTAGTGATTTGAAATAAATAACTTTTTAACACGTCGTTACAAAATGTTTTTTATAGAAACTTAAGTTGGTTTTGTTTTAACCTAACCGTGCAATGCAATGTACTTGATCGTAGCCTTTTTGGTTTTAGTATAGGCTTGGTGTAGTAATATATCTAAATAAATAAATCTCATAAATCTAATCTCGCACAATATTGTTTCACGGTAATTTTAATAGTTAAATAAACTTTTTTTTATTTTATGATATATTCTATAGTTGTATACAATTTATAGTATTTTATAAATTAAAATTGTTTTGCATATTAAACATTTTACTATAACATTGAAATAGCTATATTTTAATATCATTCTCTCAAATGAACGAGATATTTTTTTAAACAAATAATTTTTTTTTTGAATTGCAATCTAAAAATTTATCTCTCTGATTTTCAACCACTCGAAGTAGGTATTGTCTTTGCTTTTCATTGTTGGGACGAGTGCAACTACTATTGCAACTACAATGCTAAAATATAACGTTTGTCTTCTTTCCAATATGTTTAAGATGGTTTGGCCAAAGATCACTGAACTATATAGTGGGCGCATAGTGAAAACAAATGATTGTTCCCACACGGATTCCGCCATCTTGATTCCTGTCATGGAAAAAACGGTGTAACTAAATTTTTTCCATGATGACAATCTGACAACATCGCATCAGCTGTTATTGGCGGCAAATCGAAACCCGGTGACTATCAATTATTATTATTATTTAAAACGAATAATTATATTTCTATTCCGTGAAAAATGAAAAATGACATTTTTTTCCGTTGCTTATTACCTAATAATTATGTATTAAACGATTTTGACAGGTGTTGCAATTTAGACCCAGGTCGATAGTGGTTATTAATAATTATCTAGTAGTTCTTAAATTTAATAGGCGCGGTAGGTCACAGTTAAAATATTGGTAGGTGCCAGTTGTGGTGGCAATTTTTTTATTGTAAAATGAAAAGGCATTATTTATTTTATATTATTGTACCACCTGCCATGTATAGTAGGTTACAAAAATTATATGCATGTACACTTTACCCTTTCACCTGAAATTGCAATGCACAACTGATGCATACTTACACATGTGATAACGACTTAACTTATTTGTTTAAGGTTCGGATTATTATAGTGAGTACTGAGTATAACACTATGACTGCTCGAATACCATGTACATCAGTCAATATAGTATTACACCATTGATCAAATACAAAATATTTATAAAAATACAGTGTTTTTTTTTTTAAGATGAGTATTGTCATTTAGCGGACATTTTAAATGCGTTTCACTTTTTCATAACAAACTCCGGTATAAGATATTATAAATTAGGTATATTTATTAAAAATTTTAAATATTTTCATTATTGCAATAATATTTGGAGGGTACAGGGAAAAAACTAGCAAAGTCACTTTTTAAAAATGGCAATTTTTTGTTATAAAATTCGTTTTGATACAAAACGAATCTGTTCTTTACTTTTAAGCACGATTATAAACAAAAATATACAGTATTTTTAAAATTTATAAGTATTTCTTTAACATTTTAAAACATATTTTAGCATTACTTAAACGTGTTTTTCTTAGATTAGAAAAAAGTGACTGCTGGTTTTTTCCATACCCAAGGTGTTCTAAATACTTCAAAGCGCTAACCATGGGCGAAACAATGCTATATAAATAAGCATCAAAGCTTTTGTTTGAAAGTAATGTTATGACTATTATTTATAATAATTCCTGTTAACCTGTGACCTCCCCGTCCCTACTATGCTCCTACCTCACTGTACTGGCTTTTTTTTAAAAAATCTGATCATGCATCTCATATTTTGCTAATTTTTTTGTGTGCACCAAATGTTGTCATCTTTTTTCAATTAGTTTACAATTTGTGAGTTCTCCATTTGTGCCAGTTTCTTGATTTACTTCTTCAAATATACATAATAACGTGTCGTAGCACATGCCGTTCTGCCGGTAATGTTCACTGACTTTTCTTTCTATTAATCGCTATTGTTATAAGAATAACAATTAGTCATTAAATTGTAGGATAACAATTTGAAAATTAATTTGATCCTTCTATAATGAAATAAAAATGCCAAACTACCAGACATATTATGTGGCTTGCGAATTTTTTCAGCATAATAACATAAATTTCATAGTAGTTAAATTTTTGTTGTTGTTATTGTTTTCCATAATTGGTGGTTATAAGTGAAAACATTACTTACACTTTGTACATTGTTTAGCAACAATCTCAGCAATTTTTACTAATCATAAATAATAAGTACTTGTTATGCTTACACGTCGATCACCACTAGAGCCAGCACCTTGACATTGAAAAAAATACAATGCCACACAAACAAACAGTATCACGGTTTTTGAAAACAATTTAAATTATCAAACAATAAACCTCGATTCAAAATGTTTAATTATTTATTTTGGAAGTAAAAACTGTTTATAAAATATTCGGTAATAGTTCCTGTGAAGATTTTATAATTTTATGGAAATATTGTATTATTGCTCTATGACTGTGATTGAAATAGTGTTTTACCGAATTACCGCCGTACTTACCGCGAAAAAATATACTTGAGAAATAAAAACAGTACCAAGTTTGTAACTGTTGATCCGTGCTATTTGTTTTAAGCAACAGTTACTTAAGAACGTTTTTATTTGCGTTCTTAAAACTGTTTACTCATGTGCAAAATATATGCATATATTGTTAACGTTTATTGATAGCGTCCCATCTAAAGAACATATTTTCTAGAATGATCTAGAATGGAACAATAGCACAGACAAACAATATTTTTAAAAACATGTTGTTGACCCTTTTTTTTTTTAGGAAAAACTGTGAAAAATAAACCAAAACCCTAAAAAGAGGGGTCTCATATTTTTTTTCTTTGGACCGATTTACTTGAGTATCATCTCTATATATCCGGAATGGTTTGCGTTTGGTACTTTGGTGGGTCAAAAGTAGAAAAATCAACCGAAAAACCAACAAAAATCGAAAAAAGTTTGCCGACTTGAACTTTAACTCACTTGAACTTAGCGAAGAACGGTCGGATCGAAGCGCAATTTTTACGGAACTTAATTAGGCATGCCTTTATTTCCAAATTATATCAAATCCAATTTCGATAACCCTGCATCCGGGTTACCCCCACCCCGTAAGGGTTGAGCTTTTTTCATTTAAATTATCTTTATACGATTCTCCCTAGACGAGAAAAGTTATTAGTACATTTTGAAAAAGGTTTTACCATGTTAAGGCCACGAAATCTGTTTTATTGATCTTAGCCAAAAAATTTACGTCATTGCATTATTTTTTCAGCAGTTTTGTAAAAACACACCTTAGTGTTTTTTAGATGTAAATGGCCATTAAGCCGCTATTTTATATGCGTTTCATTTTTCTTATAGGATATTATAAAACATACTGTATTAAAAAAATACATGTATACTTTTAGTTAGTAATAATTATATTTACATTTATTACAATATTTAATAATTTGTATTCCTTTTTTTGTGTACGCACATTTATTATAATATTAATAATATGTTCCGCTAAATAAAGTAGCTATTATTTAACATACCTAACAAAATCGTTGACATCCTAAGCATAAAATGTTTTATACGAATACACAAGGATTTGATTTTGGTTACCTACTTTATAGATTTACGCCAACTTTTGTACAGACACTGACATTTTAGGACATATTTATAGGTATCATATTGTAATATTTAAATACAGAACTAGAGTACAGATATTTAGAACTCTGGATTTAGTTTAACCATTGGCAATTAATCCTTTTACTTATATTCATTACTGGTTTCTGATAATTCTATGGGCCATACTTTCTGAAAAGCCACTTTCACCTGTTGCTTTTTCGTACACAAATCCCAGGGTCTCGTAGTACTGGACAAGGAAAATTGACTTCATTTTTTCGAAGACAGTGTTATAAATACTCTTGGACACTTCTTGGCTTAAATTATGAAACTGTCTATACGGTGCTTCCTCGCGTTTGGTTATGGGGCAGTAAACATCCAAAAAAGTTGTGGTGTAGTTGCTGACTATTGTTAACCATTCATCCATACTGTTCAGTTGCATCCTGATATCTTCATCGTCGTCGGCAATTATACTCATGAACATCCAATACGGTACCGAGGTACTGTCATCAGATGGCTGACAAGAGAAATACGTCAGAAAAGAATTGAATGCCACTTGTGCTTTACCGTAGATGTCGGACGCATAATGTTCTAAATACTTCAAAGCGCTAACCATGGGCGGAACAATATCAACAATAATGCCAATAGCCTTTATCAATAAATTCTTGAAGTCAATGTGCATGTCGTTTTCGAGTCCCAGATTCGAGACACTTATGGTCAGGATATCTTTTGCGTTGACCATGAGCGTTCTCAGCGTCATCGTGTAAAAGCAACACAACAATTGAAAAACTCGACGAGATCTACTTACAACGTTCCTGGCGGAGATGTTCGGTCGTATCACTTTATCAATGGCCGAGGCGTACTCGGGTTTGCTGTTTTTTTTAATGATTCTCAAAATAGGCTTCCACCCCGGTTGAGCGACAAACGCTTTTAACACGGCTTCGTCAGACATAATATGAGTGAAGATCACGTCCATTCTTACAAACGTGCACGCGAGAAACGCTAATGAAGAAATATTCAAACGCATTATTTCGGTACGTTATCGGTATAGAACGAGCAACTGAAATGTTTTTAGGTATTTTAGGAGTCAAAGACGTGTAAAATTAGGATACGAAGCAAAATAAAAAAGGTTTACATCGGTCGATACATTTAATGTGCTACTGCATGTGCGCGCACTGTGCACATATCTGCTTGGGTGTAGTGTGTTTTGTGTAATATGTTTTTTAAACAAACACTAGATAACATATTTACTTGTTTTTTAAAAATCGTTGATGCGTGTACAGGATGATTTTTAGCTTCGATGCAGTGCGGCGAAGTAATTGGTTTTACTCTGATGTGTTTTTTTTTGTGTCTGTAAACAATGTAACTTTTTAAATACTGGACCAATTCCTTCGAGTAGCAACTCTATAAATCACAAATTTCATTTAGTTGGTACTTTGAAGGGAGTAAAAGTTGAAAAAGTTTACTTCTTCACAGTTAAAATTTGAAGAAAAAAAAAACAAAAACCATACGAGTTTTTAAGTTAACTGGCTATAATTTCGAGAAAAAGTCCCTGATAAATGTATCAGATAATGTTTTATATTGTAAGTTGTTTTGTAATTTAAATTTAGTTTAATATTTATGTGTGACACATTCATTTCACAATACTTAACTCAATGAATTTGGACTTTGTTGAATAGCGCCCTCGCTTTTCTTTTTAGTCAAAAATTAAAGATGTTTAACATTATTTAAAATTGTAGTTAATTTTCGGTTGTTTTCAAAGTAATTGATATTTTAAATAAAATATGCTACAATTGATTGGTAAATTGTTCTTGTAATAAAATTATTTTTTACTTTTTAGTTCACTTTTTACTATTTTTTTTTTTTAGAAAAGCATGTTTTTGAAAAAGTTTTTTTTGTTTATTATATTTTATTTGATTATTCAAATACATTTTTTTGTCTGTTCCCTAGATAGTAATTTAACTTCAATAAAGTTTTTTTTTCATCTGTATCTTACTTTAAAACCGCTGAAATGATTTACTCGATCATCAAAGTCTATCATCGATAAAATTGTGCCTAGTTTGCGTTTTGGGGAGGGGGCGTAGAATTTAAAAAAGTTTACTTCTTCATGCTTAAAAAAATGGGATCTCTATTTATTCCTCCCCCTCCAAAAAAAAAAAAAAAATAATAATTGCAAATGTTTCATCTTTCAATTTTTCAAATCTACTAAAACTCAGATTAGCTATCTGACAATAATATCAAAGTAAATTTAAATTAACTTTACTAATGAAGCAGTTATCCAAACATTTGCACGTGATCTATACTACTAAGACCTAGACGGTATCTTAATGAGCAGTTAAACTCTTTTACGTTATTAATTATTATTACTATGGTTCCATAATACTAACCCGTGTTCTAGATTAGAGCAAACAAAATAACATTTTCCAACATGTCGGATCATTGCATTTTTTTAAACCAACAAATTATTTATATATTTGAGTATTTGATAAAAACGTTATCCTCCTTAATACATATTTAGTAATATTTCATAACAAATTTCGGTCAAACGAAATTATATGTAAAAAAAGTTGAAATTTGTAAATTGAAAATGATCAATTTAATAAATATTTTACTTAATGTTACAAATACAATATCAGTGTGCATGTATTGGAATTCTTTGTAAATTTTAAGTGCATTATTAAAAGTTTTGTTTTTTCTATACTCATTATAAAAAAAAAAAAAAAAAAAAAAATGTTACAGTAAATCACAAACTAATACTTTTTTGTAACTTTTTCATATCGCTTTTCAAATTCGAAATT
The DNA here is from genome assembly GCF_023614345.1 of Adelges cooleyi. Lineage (NCBI taxonomy): Eukaryota > Metazoa > Arthropoda > Insecta > Hemiptera > Adelgidae > Adelges > Adelges cooleyi. The sequence goes on along the minus strand of NW_026095827.1, from coordinate 405,308 downwards.
TACAATAAATATATATATATAAATATTAATTTCCTAATTCAATTTAAGCTGTAGATACTACTAAATCGGCTAAATGTGTAGGTGAATACTTTGTTGTTGTTGCTTTCATATACTATCACCAGTGCAACAACAAACTACTGTTCAAACATCGGAAAAAAATTAAATTTTTATGTAGGTCATTGAGAAAAAAAACCATTTTTTCCTATAAAATGTTTGACTTGAAGACCGTTGTGTAAACAAGTATAACAGGCATTTTTTTTTGCCAACGGCCAAACAACTACTGTTTTTTTTATGGTTGACAGCCACCATTATTTTTCGTATATTATCAACGTAACACTGAAATCGCTTCGACGGAATTCATTAAAAAGAATACGAACCATTACAGTCTTAAGTTCCTGCAAAACATCGAGTGTCCTGCATCAAGTGTAAAAAAAAAAATAAAACCATGTATTTTAAATATGCTAATGTATTTGTATACTTGTTTGTTTGTTTTCAAATAGCAAACACATTTAACGATGAGGTGATTAAATGATCTCATAGCTTAATGTATGATTCATTAAATGAAAGAATGTATAATTATAACCTCTGTAAATCTAGTGAATAATATACTAGTAATAACTCAAGACACATTATTTTTGCAATAATATCGTTTACATTGTGTATTAATTATAAAACTATAATGATTTTAGCAACTGGAAACAATTTATTCTGAAGTCAAAAAGGTTAGTGCCAAAGCAAATTGTCCTTTTGGTTGTTTTGGATGTTTTGGAACAGTTAACAAGTTAGATACAAGAAGCTACTTAAGAAAACACTTGTCAGAATATAAACTAACTATGGAAAGCATGAGAGCGATAACAGAGGGCTTGCCGACGGGTACGGTACACAATAATAATTTAGTAATACATATTGTAAAATATGTGTATACACGTGAAATGTGAATAACTAATTATCACTTTGCTGTTTTTTATAAATTATTATGGTTAGATACATTTTTATAATGTGAATACTTTTATAATGATTTCTAGTCGATCGTCATATAAAGAAAAAGGCTTTTAAAGATCATATGAAACAAAATTTTAACCAGTATTATAAGATTGATAATGTAGTACCGTCCACAGGTAAGAAGTAATGTGGACGCTACAATCCAGCCGGTGTCGGATTTCTACATTTTCCACTTCTAGGCAAGTACCTAATCATTTTTACTCTTTTAGCAATACATTTTTCGGTTCTTTATAACATAAATGTTATTAGCTTTTAATTTTTTTTTTTTTGTAATGTGATAAATAAAAATAAATATTTTCGCATATTTTTGGCTTGTCTAAATGAATTGTTAGTTATCCAAAAATTATAATATCTAAATACAAAAATAAATGATACAATAAGGGTCGATCGTCTGTCTGAAAAAATGTAGCGTCATAGTTACTCATATTGTATCGTAACCAACAAAATAATGAACATTTTTTCATTACCTGTTGACTGTTGATTCACACACACATAGCAACCTAGAAACTGAGAAAGTGTAAATTTACCCTATTTTCGGGATTTTTCCTTAATAAAAAAAAAAACTTGACTACAGATTTTTGAGAAAATTGTACATGTTATAGTTCCATTTTAGATCTACCATCGGTCTAATTTTCAGATCTAAATCTCTAAAACTTTGCTTGCAAAAGTAAAATAAAGAAAAAAAATCTATCCCTTCTAAGGGAAAGGGTTAATGATATTTTTTTGGTTTGTTTATCGATAGTACTATGTTTGAAGAACGATTCACATAAATTTGGAACATTTTCGACTATTTTTCATCTCTAATTCCACCACTATTCTAAATTTATTCGGTACTTCAACGAGACATGAAAATGCTCTTTCGTCGTTGCAGACTTGGCTGATTTATTTAAATTTTCTTCCCAAGCAACTCTAAACGTATCGAAGTACAAAAATGCAATTGCACATTACTATGCGCATTACTGTCTTCTAGATCTTTTTTTTTTTTTAGAGTATCAATTTTAGTTATAACAATAATTATTTCTGAAGACCGGTGACTTTCTAGATCGAATGTTAATACGACGTTATATATAATGTTACACAATATACTGTGTTACTAACGCATTGTAAATTTATTTTTATATACATATTTCAGGGCTACAAAATTACTTCAACATCCTATAGTTGTTCACTATATTCAAAAACTCATACTATTTAAAGTATTTAATTTAAGTCTAGGTAATAAAAAATCAAGGTAATATGTTGTTAGCTTATTTTTTAAATGTTATGTATTTATTCTTAAAATTATAATGGATGTGAGAGTTTTTTTTTGTTTTAAAAGGTTACTGTATTATTTGTGTATTTTGTAATTAATGTTATATTCAAATAATAAAACTTCATAAAAATCACATTTTCTAGCTCGGTGATCATTTTATCGTGTTTAACCACTCAATGATTCTTAGGGTTTAATACATTTTTTTTTTTGTTTTATACAATTTGAGATTAGTTTTTCGCAATTTTTTTTTTTACCTTCCTTAAAAACTAGTTATTTATTATTATGATTTTGCCCATAACCGCAAAAAAGCTAACGCCTCCTCCGCATTTAGCATTAAAATATCTTTCCATATTATTAGATCTCTCTTATCCGGTGTTTCTTGTTCCGAGTTAAAATAATGCCAGTTCCTTTAGGTCCCAGTTAACTCTGGGATCATTAAATACAACTTGATTACATTGCTAGCTCAGCAATTTAGATCATGGAAATAATATAACTTAAAACATTAAAATGTTGTTTTTGTAAAATATGAGTGTTCATATAACGCCAAAACTTTTCTGGGTCGTGTGTAACCAACTGGTGTTTTGTTTTCTGAAAATATAAAAACCCGAAAGAAATAAGTAAAAAAAAAAAAGATTTGTCTTATACCAGTACAAAAAAATATGACTGTTCGTTTTTTTCTTATTTCAATAAGTCATTTTAAAAGCACAAGACAAATATGTTATTAGTAATGTTATTATTATGTTCCTAACGACTTGTTGGAACAACTTAAATCGTAGACAGTGTACAGATATTAATCAAATTTAGTGTCACATTATGCAATTGACATTGTTGGTAGCTTTAAAATAATAATTGATTTTATATTAGTTATAAAGTAGAACAAAGAATGTTTTCTGTGTTCCAGCGGTGCGAGGTGTTTCCATACACTGCTTATACTAAGTGTTATTTCAATAGAAAATAAAAAAACAATATATTTGGTGGTCTATACTTGACAATACATTTTCAAAATAAGATACTGCGTTTAGTTACTATCCAAATCTTTATTTATTAATGTTTCTATTACAAACTAAAGAAAGTATATGATATATTTTTACTATTAAAACACAGAGTACGGTACAACACAAATCTACAGTAATAAATCAAACAAAATTATTCAAGTAATATATTTATATTAATCTAATATTAAACTCGATTATTATGCCAAGTGAAATACAAAAACAGTACATTGCGTCCTAATTGATACAGGCATTGTTTAAAGTCCTATTGAAATATGATAGCGCATAATATAGACTGTAGCATAGGTTTTGTAATGGGACGTTTGCTAATCGAGCCTGTCAGGACCATCAATACCTTAATAAATTAATATTTATAAAGTTAAAATAGCACTTAAGCTTATCTATAAAAGACAACCGGTTAAAGGCACTTTATTGGGCGAAAAATTGAAAAAATTCAACCCTACCCCTTCAAAGTCGAGAAAGAGACTCACAAAGTTTACATATTTTTCAACCTATAATTACAACGCTTGATACATTTTTTGAAAATATTCTAATGAACTTCAAGTTTGTATGGAATATTATTTATTAATTTTTTGGTTTATCAAACTTGTAGCTCTGATTTTGTATAAAATATTTCATTATTTTATTACTATGTTCAAATTACGATATAATTAAAAATCATGAATCATAGTACTTTATATTATGATACTGCTCCTATTCTATTTTCATATTTAATATAAATGTTAAAAAGGGTATAAGTAAAAAAGGGTTACTTTAGTTTTCACACAGAATACGTAACTATGTATATAATTAGAAAATTTGACAAACATTCAATTTTGGAAAATCGGTGACTTAAGTCGATTTTGAAATGACCGATTCAATTTAATACTTTCTAACTTTGCTGTCTTACACTGTGCTTGGTTTGGACTGTACTGGTTTGAAAATACTAACTACCGCCGATTTGCATCGAAACGTTTTTTCGAAAGTGATTTTATCACTTTCAGATTTAAAAATTGGGGAATGTTTAACAGCTTGCGTACGAGTCTGCAACATCACGGGATACATTTTTATGTATCTAAGGTGCATAAACAAGTTTCTGGCTAATATTTTAGTGTTTTCAATAATATCTGGCCCAAAACAATTCATGGAGAACTTGGCCCCTTAAATTATTGAATTTATTATTCATTTCTATTTTGAACGTTGTGAATACAACACATATGCCCTCATCCCTATGCCCACCCCCAACCCCAACCCTCATCTCTACCCTATCTCTTATCAGATAAATGAACTGTTATTTCGTTATGATAACGGTGTCGATTTTCCGTTGTGTTCCAAAGTTACTCTTATCTCTCTTATCTATCAGATAAATCAGCTGTTATTTTTCGTTATGATAACCGGTGTCGTTGTCGTTTTTCCGTGTGTGTACCATAGCAAAGACATAAAAATGCCAAAATTGCTGTAAACCTGTGACCTCCCCATCCCTACTTTGCTGCGACCCCTCTACGTTCTGTTTCCACTACGCCCCGACCCCACTGTAATGTTTTTTTTATCTTAAACCGATCAATATCTCAATGAGTTTCATTAATCATTTAATTGTTTTTTTTTCCATAGCCATTTCATACAATGTGATATTAAATTTACACAGTTATTTTTTTTTGTTAATTCCATTCATCGAATAAATACGACGTGTAAAAAAGAAAAATATAATATTTAAATAATATCTGTAATTCTTGGTATGCGTGAATTCGGAATTTAGTTTAACCGGCTGTAGGTTGAGCCGATGCTTCTGCCGTGGTTTTGTTGTTTTCCTGACAACAGAAATGCTCGTACAATACTCTTCATTGTGATAGTAAAAACTAAATATCAGAGTAAACCAACAGTGGTATGTAACGACTTGATGTACTTACCTTGTACATTGTTTTCGCAAAATCGTCTTCGACGACGTTGGAATCTAATGTCACTTGAGCGGGAGCCTCCAAATATATACAACGGAAATCCTAACAGCATAAAAGTGTTGTTAAAAGTTAAAAACAAAAACACACTTGGATTAATTGAACTAACATTGCCTACTGAACTGTGAACGCCAGTAATACGAATGTACGACATCAGCCTCGGTGTAAATTGCAACATCTGCCAAGATCGTGTCAGCTCTTTAGATTTGTTCACGACCATTTCCCAATTCTGATTATCGACAGAAGCTTCAATTGTGTAACTGTAGACTCGGTCGTCGTGGTCCCAAAGCCGCATCCTGGCAAAAAATAAAAGTCTTATTTGAAAAAACCAATGAAATGCAACGAAACATGCAGTTTGTGTAAAAAATTCTAAGGGATTTTTTTGTAGACCGTGTATGAAATAAGGAACTTATCTCAACAATTGAAAATGATTACAAACAATTGTCTAACGGAGGCTTAAGTGAGCTTGTCGAACATAGTAAAAAGAAAGCTATAAATATTGCAAGGTATTAATTATACTATTACCTCATTGAACCAATTATATACGGCTGTGCAAAATGAATCACTATAAAACCAGATGCCAGCAGGTGATATGTATAGATGTATGAATTTTCACAGTGTTTATATAACAGCGACTGGCTTCTTGAACCATTACCTTTCATTACAAACGCATCCATATATCTCGAAGCGACATTATACTTAGGAACTTGAGTGAAATTAGTCAATTAGACAATTACGAGGTACTTTATTGGTTTTCTTACCCGTTAATCCGTTTACGATGTTCACCGAGTGCATTTCGTCCGAATTGTACGTGACTTTCAAAAATTTAAAAGTCACATTAGCAGTGCTTTCGTTTCCTACAATGTGTACTCGTGTGTACTTAACTATGCGCGGATAAATCCACAAACGTTGAATTGATCGACAATTATAATTCGAATGATCAATAACACGCGCCCAATCTTGCCCATCCATTGAAACTTCAACGTAGTAACTGAAAACCCTAAAAAAAAAAGAAAAAAAGAAACGTCTTATTTTTAAAAAAGTATAGAAAATTAAATATTAGCATCCGAGTTGTGCAAAAAGCTGATTGAAAATATTAATAAGTTAAAAACACACCCTATATATTCGTTATGCAGCATCATTTCAATATAGTTTATAGTCATTGGAAGACCGAAATTGATCATAGTACCGCCGTCAGTTGCATCGATAACCGGGAATCCATATTGAGGTTTATTAATATCCACGTGGTATCCTAAAAAACGAAATAGTCGAAACCACTCAACTCAATAGGTATATAATATCATGGACAAAACAATAACTGTACACAAAATGGCAGCCTCCTATCAGTGGGTAAATTTTCATGAGAAGCCGACCATATTATACTGAATACGTTACACTATTGTAAAACCTACTCAATTGTACACGATATTTAAGTTGTTCTAGCGGTCTAGTGTTTCTCATTTGTGCGGCATCCGAAATCGTATCCGAACCAACCAGTTGTGATTTCCTAACTTCGGACAGATCTTCGTCGGTCATTAACTGATATCTGACGACAGATAGGACTTTGATTTTAGTGTCAGGACTCAGATCGTTTTGGTTCTCTTGGATCCACTGAGAAACCGCACGGAATATATCAATTTCGTTAGCATAAACCGAGTCACGGTTCAGCAAATCTTGTATTGCTTCCTAAAAAAAAAATACAATTGTCTTTCACAACTAACACGAGCCATGTTGAATTTGGTCCTTACGGCCGACAGTAACAGTAAATCTTTGGATCGCAATGCATCTAAAGCGTAGTACTTAAGAAAGAGAAGTGATCTGTACTCGAGCTCTTCGTAATGATAAAGTCTTGCCATAGCAAACAACGAACATACATTGTGTTCATTACCGTTATTTTGCAAATACTTGGCCAATGGAAGTTGTAAGTTTGAAAAACTAAATAAATGCGCAACGCTAAATAATTCCAAAACCACATTATCCTAAAAAAAAAAAATGAATAATTTTATTTATCTCTCTGCATCAAACACATACTATCCGCCAGACGATCACACGACCTGGATAAACTTAATAATGTTTATGCCGTTTAATAAACGCTAAGCTACGTCGATTATGCTTTACCTCTAGAGCATTTAAATTCATCCGACCGGTGTAAATATACCGGAGGAGTATTTTAAACGAGATTACTGATATTTCTTTAATTTCCACCACCGACTCATTGAATTCTTTAAAATCTCCATTAAATAAGGCCCTATAAATAATACACAATATTATTTCATACGATAAAACAGTATGTGTTAAAATCTATATAAAACCTACTTTTAAATTATAATGACACGGATAGCTAATAAATTTCAAAAGGTAAAGGTTTTTTGTAGTAAAAAAAAAAAAAAATGATATTAAATATATGAAATTAAATACCTAAAATAATCACTACGCGAGGCTAATATATTACGATGGGCGGGAAATCGTTCTTCGTCCACGACCAAAACAACATCTGAAAACCTGTAATCAGGTGTTAAAGTTAGTTAATAATTCATGCCAATATAAAAAGTAACGATAAATATTATGTGAGTATAAGTTCTGATTAAGATTAAGTTGGCTCAACAAATGTTCTCAAAAAATAATTGTTTTGACTTTAAGTTACTAGTACAAAATCGCAAAAATTATAATACCGGAATTTCTCCCTCCCCCCGCCACGAAAACAGTGTTTCCCGAATCAAGGAATCGAAATAGCATTATTCTGAAACGATGTCTACACTGAAATTTTATATAGATATTTATCAAATATAAATTAATATCACGACTGATGGCTACACTGCTAGTGCAAATGGAAATAAATATAAGATATGAACAATTAATCCAATACATAATTAATGGATAATAATAACTATGTGTTCACAATCGAAAATACAAAAGAACGAATATTGATAATAATTGTTCAGATTTCAGCCACGTTTTAACAACGTCCGTTTGCCATATTTTTTTCAATGTACAAGTTTAACGATAGCTGTGCATGTATAATGTTTAACATCAGCCTTATCAATGAAAATAAGAATACAAATTCAATACCTGTCGTTTAGATACAGACTGCTAATGTCGCTGACCAAGAAGTGGGCGTGATCGATTTGCTCGTTACTGTCTTGTTTCGAAGACGACACAGGATCAAGACATGCTAAATAAAAGTGTAAAAAAAAGGCTTATTTTTCGGTTCGGTTGGTACAGGTAATAATAGATATTAAGTCTCTTAACCGTTAAGTTGATCACCCTGTTAAGGTACGACATAATAATATTATTGCATTCATTAAAAAGCGGGTATGTTAACAGATAAACAACATTATGGTATCAACAAAATATTATTAGGTGGCAAAACATGTGTGAAACTTGAAAACTTCAAGAGTTTTGACAAAACAACCAAATGCCAGTTATACAATATGGTAGAATGGAAATTATCCGTTATGATAAAATATGAGAGAAGAACAAACTATTGTTGTTTATTACTAGAAATCAGCACAGTGACAGACTTGGTTCACTTTTACCATCCATCATATATGTATTGAATTGATAGTACAAAAGCATGTTGGCTAACAAAAAGGATTGTATCGAAAAATTAGTTTCCACGGAAGGGTGGAATCTTTAACTAATCTTGCAACGTGCTTAAGCAAAAATGCTTTCAATTACTTTAGTCAACGATATTATTATGCAGTACAAATTATACATATATATATATTATATCTACCTGAATTAGACGTTAAAACGATAAAGGCTAAAAAATAAATAAACATATTTTTGAAATGTACTGTGTCGATGATCAACTTCTTGAATAGTTGATCTTTAACTTTGTCAATCTCGATATTGAGAACCGATTTGAATATGTAGTATTTTTATTTTAACAATGCACCGTTATTTTCTATACTCTATCCTATAGACTCTGTAGGATATAATGTGTTAAAAACGAATAACTGTGTTCACATTTGGTGTTGGTACGTTTTTTTTTTGTTGTTGAATAGGTACACAAACATGTTATTGTTGTGTATTGTTAAATGATAAACACAGGTTTAAATCTGACGTCACAGCGTTCATGGTTATAATATCCATGTTTTGTTTTTACAAACAGTTTTTTTTATATTTTAAATTGTACGCTGCAGTATACTATGTAGACCACGGTTTTACAAATTACACACCTAATATATAATTTTTATTGTACCATCAAAAAATTATACAATTATTATTTAAAAATACACTTTTTTTACTATTAATTATATATTATATTTTGTCTATCACATATCTGTTTATTATACAGGGTGGCCCCACGAAGATTTGACAAATTAAATTACATTTTTTCTAGTGAATATTTTTTAAAATGTGACAATAATAATTTCCTGAGCAGACAACGCTTTAACAGTAGACAGTGTTTCCAAATACTCGGCAATATCATTTTCTTCTCCGAGTTCCAATTCTTTCACCATCCTTAGAAATTCATTTTTCAATTCCACTTCTAAATTAACAATCTCTTCTTTCTCGAATGGCTTATGATCGTCCATCATGCAACGAAGTGCGGTCCAATAAATATAGGTTTTAATTGAAAACATCTGCATGATGTCTTTTAGAGGATCTAAAAGAGCAGGCCAGCATTGTTGTACACGGGTTTTAGACGGAAATGTTTTTCTGGTACTATCGAGTAGTTTTGAATTCGTATACGTCGTTAGCATGTCCATGAACAATTTTACATGAAGCTACGCGTGGAAGAGCGTTCTTACTCGAATGCAATTCAATAACAACGTAGGGTACCCGATAAAGTATTGCTGCAACAATGGCAAATTTCGATTGATCGACATGTTGTGCTTATTGAAATGGGTCATTTGCGCGATCATCGAATTGACGCTTTCCCAGTCCAGTTGGATTTCGAGCTTGGAATTATTTTGCGCCAAAGCCTCGTGATTTCCGTACAACCGAAGCAACATTACATTTTCTACTGTCATGAGGTGTGCGTACTTGTAAGCGCATTGTAACTTGTCGTTGTTGTATAGCGTTTCGATTTCCCACAAAACGCCGTAATCACCGCGGGTAATATCTAGGGATTCTTCCAAAAGATCAAAATCGGTATATGCGCGGTACTTGTAAAATTCACTATCGGATTCGACCGATTGAAAATCCACAGAAAGGAGATCGTTGAGGAGTACGAAAAATATGATTTGCCATTTGGCAGGTTCCCGTTGGGCTTTTTTTTTTTTTAAATACAGAACCAATGAGGGGGAACTGTTTTTCACATGACTTCCCCTCATTAGCCGTCTCGTTTATTCACATATGTACATATATAAATGCTGTTTTTTTGCAAGAAAATCCCCTTTACCCCTGCGGGCGGGGGGGGGGGGCTCACATTTACATTTACATACCCGGTTTTATACAATTATTTACAATTAATACGCAATTATGTCACTCTTCCTCTAAGGAGTCGCTCCCGTTCTCTTCCGTCTTTTGTTTTCGCATCCATTATCGTGCCCACCACGCTGACGAATGCTGTTTGCGCTTTGTCAGACGCCTCCATCAGGCGGCCTCTATGGCCACCCTCTGGAAGCTCTTCCACGTTTGGACCACACAGCAGATCTTCCACATCTTCCGGATTTGGTGGTCTTCTTAACAGTAGTTGTAGTTCTGTCCTACAATGGGCCCAATGCTCGCAGTAGAACACTGTATGCTCTACAGTGTCCATCGGATCCTGACAGTACACACATTGTGGACTCCGGGCTATTTTCCTCCTCCACAAGTACTCTTGGAAGCACCCATGACCTGTCAACACTTGTGTTAGGTGAAACGTGACTACTGGGTTCGGTCTCCCTATCCATCGGGTCGAACTCGGCAAGATCCGTCTAGTCCAGCTAGCTTTAGGTGAAGCGCTCCACTTTTCTTGCCACTCGCTAATTGTTCTAGCCCTTTCCTCCGTTTTAATGATAAAAGGTTGGGTAGTACCTTCTGCCTTTCGAAACTTAACCCTCTCCCGTTGGGCTACAACTAACATGGATAAGATGCGAGTTACATGCAAATGATAATGTTTCACCAGCATTTCTAACGAACTCCTTTCCTCGCTATCCGTTGACTCCGTCAACTTTGTTAGATTTTCAAAAATCAACACCATATACTCCCCGTTAACGCGCAGGATCGCTTCCATTAAAGTGTGATACTTTTTAACGGACTCCTTTTTGTCGGTACAATTTAAGACAGTTTCGCATTCAGACGAAAGCAAACGAATGTCGTTGTCGTCGAGTCCATACCTTTCCGAAGTTGACACATGGGTTAACGATCTAAAAAATTCCTCGTCGTACACTTCTTCTTGTCGACTCTCCTCTCTCCATTTCTATATAATACAAAATCGAAATTAAAATATATTTTTATGCGTATCAACTTAGTGGTCACTCGATGGTATAAATAAATACTTACTTGTACATGTAAAAATATAAAACATTCGAAAGGAGTATTTTGGGTATATTATGAAAAGGTTGTCGACACATTTAGGGTGTTTTAATTATATAATTAATATAAGAGTAACGGGTAAAGAACTGAACTACAAATAAAACTTAACGTTCTAATTTAATTTATATAACATCATCTCATAATGGTATCATTGGATCTTAAAGCCCTCTTCAGCTGATGATGATGATTTATTATAAGAAATAACGTTTGAAGCATCCCTCCGGAATTTTTTTTTTTTAAAATAACACTGCAAGTCTATTACGATAAAAAGAATGTTCTAACATTTTTTTTGGGATTATTTTGGCCATGGTTGTTGTAAGTGTTTTTAGTTTTTTCTTGACACTTTTTTTTTTATCATTTTAGCTTCGATGGGGAGCAGAGATGGTATTGGTTTTACAATAACGTGGGCTTTTTTTTTTTTTGTCCGTATACACTGTAATTATTTTAATACTGGACCATACCCTTTGAGTAGCAACTCTATAAATCACAAATTTCATCTAGTTGGTACTTTAGGGGGGTAAAAGTTGAAAAAGTTTATTTGTTCACAGTTAAAATTTGAAAAAAAACAAACTGGCTATAGTTTCGAGAAAAAGAGTCGGATCTAGTTGAAATTTATAAAGATTTCCCCTTAAAGGGAGGAGGGGGGTGCAAGTTTTTTTGGGTGTTTAAGTCGTAATTACAAGACCTTTATGTTGAAAATTTGTCAGCAGTTAAAACTCATATGTGTCCATAACATAGGTATTAAACGGTTAGATTGGTTCAATTAGAAAATATTAAATTGAGGTGATGTATTTACAACTAAGCATCAAAGTGTTTATATGAAAGTGATTTTATCACTTTTATTAATAATAATTCTTGTGGACTCGTGACCTCTTCGTCCTCTCTATGCGTTAGATGTCTATAAAACAACGTCATTTTTTTATTTAAGATTTAATGTGTTTATGTTAAAATATAGAAAGTTTGTGAAAAAACCCAGTAGGGTTTAACGATTTTTAATTGGTATAAATCTAATGCAGTAGGGCCCAATTATAGTGCTAAAATATTGTACTCACTATTTATAACAATAATGTAAACTGATAATAACTACTAATAACAAGTTGATGAATAACGATGGACGACGGTTAATAGTGATAATAGTACAGATGTCTGACAACATTTTTTTGACCACACTGTATAACATAAAAATTATTTTTTTCATTTTTTGGTCACACTAACATATGATATTACTAAAGTTTGTTTAAATGTTTTGATTTTTTTTTTCAGTACACTATTTTTGGTTTTATTTAGTCTGTGATAAAACTCGCGCAACGTCGAGTATAAAAACAAAATACAAAATATACAAAAAGCCTTTTGGCTTTGCATCGTAATCATTAAATCATTGTAAAAAAAATACTTTCAGTTAACAGATGTGGGCATATTGCAGCGTTATTTTCAAACTTTGCAACATTAATGTCAACGATTTAGTCAAATTTGCATTTAACCAACAACGTTTTCTCTAATCATATATTATTATATCAGATATAATTTACATTTTTTTTTTACGGTAAAATTTTTTTTGTTTAGAGAAGTAGGTAATGTAAAAGCGATTCTAAAACCGTGTTACAAAATCCCGAGGGACAAAGACAGAAGACATATTTAGTTTTACACTAGTGTCCCAGAACATAACTAGTTCCGCCACCGCACTCAAGTAAGATGTAAGCGTGGTATCTCATAACTAAATTATGTTAAATCGCACTTAAGAAGTACCTTATCACAAGACTTATTAGACGGATTGATGTATTTAAAAAATTTGAGAAAATTGAATTTAACCGTTTTTTGTTGTAACGTAAATTTAGGTTGTATAATATTCACTGTATAATTGTTGGTTCTGTGTTAGGTTCGCCGTTGTTTTTGATTTCCATTCGCAGCTATACCGTGCAGTGTACATACATTTTGCAAAATACGGTGTAGGTATCTTATGCGATCACCTGTAAACATAAAAAAAATGTAACGCTAACGAAGTAGTAAGACAACAAAAATGTGTTTTTTTTTTAGATATTAAAAAAAAAAAAAATTTGTGTGTAGTTAGTAAAAAAATAGGTTTAAATGTAGTCGTATGTGTAAGTTGAAACCATATTAACATCTTAGTTTCATTCTTGCATTAATCGATTAAGTTAGTTTCACTAAAAAAAAACGTGACTCAGTTTACTTCATCGCGAGAAAATGTTTTTCAACGTGTTAATTACTTTGTTGGTTTCAATTTTGGCATTTAAGGATCGAACATGTGTGTTTTGTGCCGACGACCCCGACACATTAATTAACGCACTTAATAAGCTTTTGGAATCACCAGGATGGGAGATGATACGTGACTGGAGAGTCCAATTCCCTAACACAACATTTGAGTCTTTCTCCGTAAGCGAACTATTAATCAGAAACGAAGATACCAAGAAAATTGTAGAATATAACAACTGCACAATAAAATTTGACCGGCTTATTTATTCGTTATCGTGTGTTTTTGCAAATGCGATGGTCAAATACATAAATTGGACAAAAATTATTTTACATATTGCCAAATTGGAAAGAGCTCGCATAAGTAAAAGAAAATCTGATCGAAAGGCACTCGAATTTCACCAACCAAATAAAAAGCATTCAACACGCAAAGCAAATAAAACAGCTAAGGAAGACAGTATTGACAAGATTAATAACACTGATAAACCGTTGTCTTCCATTAAAAAACTTGACGATTTGTGGAATCCTTGGAGAATGTTAAATTCTGCGATAAAACAATTTATGAACAGTCGGTTGATGTTTGACTACATGATTCAAGCATTGCGTTTTTTAAAAGGACTGGTTTCGCAAGAATATTATGATAGGTTTTTACCGGAGTTAAAAGATTTTGGTTACCATGTGCCGTATCATAACATACAACAAGTTTTAAGTAATTACAAAGGAGAAGACGATGATTGCTATAATAAGAAATATAGCAAACTAAACGGTGATTTTACCTCTTATATAAATTATCTTTTTACGATACCGAGTAATTTTGCAAACAACTATTGTATTATACCAGTGGAGGATAAAGCACAGATCGTTGAAAACGACGACGTGTATCAAACATTTTTCACAGAAAAACGGACGCGACATACAGTAGAAGACAAATTTGAAGTCGTACGACAATTGGAGAGAAACATTGAATTGCTTATACGAGAAGTCACTGAAAATTACTTTACAAATTTGGGTTTCGTGTATACTTCCACCAACCAGAGCGTATTACCAAAAAAATTAGACTTACAGTAATGAAAAAGTAATGTTAAAACTGTTCAATTACATACAAAATACATTATAAATAATTGTTACACTTTTATCTCAATATAAATTATAATTATTCATACTTCTGTAATATCACGTTATAAATTATTTATTTAATTCTAAACAGTATTTATTTTTTGTGCTATAGCGAAAATAATAATACATATATATTTTACTATTTATTCCGATTAAATCATTTAAAAATCGTTATATGTTTTTAATATGTATTATGTTTAATACATTTGCCTCGACAGTCTGGTTATTTGTCAATGTAGGGTTGCCTATTTTGGTGTGATGGCTATAATAAACGAGACCAGTACGAGTAATAACTGAACAATCTACCCTAGGAATATTGAACTATAAGACGATTTGTGTTTGGCGTTTTAAAGAACGTCCATTATTTAAAAATATAATATTTATTAGTATTTAAGCAAACAATAATTGCTAAAACTAACTATAAAATAGTTTAAGAAAAATCTTAAAAATTGCCATTAAAACAAAAGATATTTCGTTTGTCAAACCTATGTGGCACACCCTGTACGTTTAGTTTTAGGCCATCTACTATAATATAAATTTGTTATTTACCACTCTTGCTGAAGGTCCATTTAAGTAGCCGTTATATGCGCGATACATATAATACGCAGCAATACAAAAAAGTCCAATTTTCCAATACGTTTTTTTGGTGTAACGTAGTCTGCTTTCAATGTTTCAACACAATAATATATTGCAAAAACTTGAATGTTACAATAACGAGATGTTCTTAGTTAATAGGTTAACATGTGTTTATGCTGTTAAAGTTTGCACAGATGTGGACAGATGAGGCATTTCAAATAATGGTGTTGCATAGTGTTAACAATAGTCATATGGATACATTTGTTGGTGAATTCTAGAGTTCTGTCCACTTATGAACTGTAATTAGTAGTGTAAGTATATAATATTATCTGTTTGAAATGGAGAATCATTTTAATCTTGACTGGACGAAACGACCAGTTTTAAATTAATTATTTTAATTGTATTCAAATTTAAAATTTATGACGGGCAGAATGGTGGAGAGCAGTATAATTTTTTCTGGCCGCATTACATCATGCTTGCATTGTTCCCAATTCTAAATTGTATTTATTTTACATCTATGATTCATTTAAACGCATTAAATGATTTTATTGTAATATTTTTTTTCTTTAGGCGACAGCCACCCGTAAATATAATTCTAATTTCTATAACGTAAGAACGTAGGTATATTTTATTACGAACGTATAGTAAAGTATAATACAATATAATAGTATAAAAAATAATATTAATATTATCCACTACAAGATGTGGAATAACAGGGTCGTGTTAATTCAAAAGGCAGCAACTCTAACTGAAATTATTAAATACCTAATATCTTAAGCTTCCAACTATTGTTGTGTACGGGTATACTCGTAAAGGATACATACAGTAAAGTAAACTTATGATACTTTTCTAAAACTACATTTGGGTAGTTGTTTTTAACTTAAATTACAATGCACGGGGTTGCGTTTGGTTTTTAATAATGAAATATTAAAGAAGTCCAGAAACTCTTTTCAATAGCTAACTCTACGGTTGGTGCTAAAATTCTCCACGAATCTGTTCGGGCAAAAAAAAAGATGTATCTATATCTCGAAGGCAAAACATTGGGATCAGGAATATGTATTATGATCAATTGATTCTCCTTGTTTTCAAAATCGAAATGCTTCTCCCTTCATTTTCCCTTTCCTCCCTGCACTCACTTTCACATTTTTCTCATTTCCTCGTCCACTTTCACCGACACAGTCTTTTATCAAAACATCTAATTTTTTCACAAAACAAATTTAGCCGGAAATGTTACTACGTAAAATAACTGAAATATACAGGTTTAATAACAGTATTTTATTTTTTTTAGTTCAATGAAAATTGAGAACATTTATCCCATTTATCCAACCGACTAAAAAGTTTTACAAAGTAAGCTTCGCCTCAACGTTTTGGGTACAAATGTTTCGCTTACGTAATGTTTTTGCGGAGTCCTAGAGTTAATAAGACAATCTTATGAGAAA
Organism: Adelges cooleyi; assembly: GCF_023614345.1. Lineage (NCBI taxonomy): Eukaryota > Metazoa > Arthropoda > Insecta > Hemiptera > Adelgidae > Adelges > Adelges cooleyi. The sequence goes on along the minus strand of NW_026095827.1, from coordinate 388,303 downwards.
TATTATGAAAATCGTATAAATACAAAGTGATTCATTATCACCATGATATCTGGAATATACAACCTTCAAATTATAACTGAACTAAAATGAATTTAATAATTTAGGAGGTGATATTTTTATGAATTGTTTTAGGCCATACATTAAACACCAAAATATTAGCCAAAAACTTGATATGTTTACTAGTCACATTAGATACTAGCTTGTTACTGCTTGTTAATATACTATTTCATTGTGTTTAATTCACCACTATTCTAAATTTATTCTGTACTTCAACGAGACATGTGCCAGAGCTAAGACATCCCCATCCCCACACCCAACCCCCTAACCGGTAATATTGTAAGAAATGTGTAAAATAATAAAAATATAATTTATGACTTGTCAAATGTTTTAAATTCAATATATGTACAATACAATGAAAATTAATTTTTGTACCTAAATTTGTATGTAAATTAGATGGAACAAAGTGTTCCACCAAAAGTGAATCGAAAAGTTTAAGTTTTCTGAATAAGAGAATGTACTATAATTTGTGGTTAGTATAAATTATTGTGTTATTTATCACACATTTTTTAAATTTATTATAATTATATAATCTAAACAACATAAGTACAACAAGTATAAGTGTTTCAAGATATTAGAAATGTTGGCTAAATAAATTTTGATTTCTTCAATTGTGGGCTTTAATGGGGGAAGTTCATGTAAAAAAAAAATGTTTACATTTATATTGCTTTATTCAGATAATTAGAGTGACCTGTCAGCTGCACGGCGCAAAATCAAATACCAAATTCAAGAAGATGTAAAGCCGCCATTTTTCATTTTTTCGATATTATGTAATTTAGTTATAAAATACTTTGAACGGTTAATTTTATAACGCTATTTATTTCATTTTAATAAATCTTACCATTTTTTCAAAAAAGTTCAATTAAAAAATGCGTAAAAGGTGGGCTTTAATCAACAAGGACGGTTGCATTCCTTATTAATATCGTGTAATGTCGTATAACGGTCATACATACACCGTGTATACTATTCATTCGAATCGACATTACCCTAGTTCCAATATGATAAATTTAACTAAACTTCATATTATTATCGTAATCCTAAACTTTTAAGGACATCATGAGTAGATTTGAATAAAAATATTTAAAAAGTAATAATAATATTCATAAAATTTGGCTTAAATATGTAAATAAGATTTTAGGTAAAATTAATAAAGATAATAATATTGAATTTTTTCTTCAAGGTATCCTTCTATTATATTAACGCATGAAAAATAAATGGAAAGTTGCCTTTCCTTGATTTTATTAATAAAAGAATTTAGTGAATTATTTCTAAAAAACGCACAGTTTTAGGTTCATTTCCAAATTAAGCAAATTATAAATAACACATTACATTAAATACATGTATTTAAAGTTTTATAATAAGAGGTATAGGTCCGGAAGCAAAGCCTTAGTATGATTGTACAATAGGTTAATCTAAATTGTTTTAAACACAGTACTCGTCGATGCATTCACTTAATATGAATAATATATATATATATATATAATATTTATGACATCAAAGAAGTATAAATAAATATGGAGCTGAATATCTTTTAATTTGGTTAAAAGGAAAATATTTATTTAAATTACATATGTAAGTATTCTCATTAAAAAAAAAAAATACTATTATTTGTACAACTAAAAAAAAATACAATTTATTTTTATTGCATCTCATCAGCATGTACATGGTTAATATGGTATTCGAGAGAAGATTTTCGTGTAAACGTTTTCTCGCAAATATTACATTTATATGGCTTGGATCCAGTATGCTGGCGCTCGTGAACCTTTAGAGTAGACCAATTGGTAATCGTTTTCTTGCATACATTACATATAAATTGGTTTTGCACCAATATGTTGGCGCTCATGTCTCTTAAGATTAGAGCTTTGAGTGAACGTTTTATTGCAAACATTACATTTATATGGTTTGGATCCAGTATGCAGGCGCTCATGACTCTTAAGATTAGGTCTTTGAGTAAACGTTTTATTGCAAACATTACACTTATATGGTTTTTCACCAGTATGCAGGCGCTCGTGAACCTTCAGAGTAGAGCAGTTGGTAAACGTTTTCTTGCATACGTTACATGTATATGGTTTTTCACCAGTATGCTGCCGCTCATGGCACTCCAGATTAAACAATTGAGTAAACGTTCTCTTGCATACATTACATTTATATGGTTTTGTACCAGTATGCAGGCGCTCATGTTTTTTAAGAGAAGAGCTTTGAGAAAAAGTTTTCTCGCAAACGTTACATTTAAATGGCTTTTCGCCAGTATGCAGGCGTTCATGTATTACCAGTTGTGATTTATATAAAAATGTTTTTGAACAGACATCACATTCGTAGCGACCGTTTCTGTTTGCATTATTGATGTTGGTAGATGTTTCTGGTATATTGACAATAGGTTTTTGTTTTTTTAAATTATGTGGTTTTTTTAAATGACGAATAATTTTCACTTTAGTATTAAATGTTTTTTGACATAAGTTGCACACAAACAATGGTGTTTTGTTATTTCCTTCTTTCAATTTCGATACTATCAGATGTGGATTCTTAACCGGTTCCATTTTTGTATTGATGTTACAGCTATTTCTTCTCGTTTTGATACTGATACCATTGTCATTCGTTCCAGCACTAAATAAATAAATAAAAATGTATACATATATCAATTCAAAATCCAAAAAAGTGAATATTAAAATTAAAAAGTGGTAGACATTAAGTAAAACCAAAGTTAAAGGTAAATTTATAATTATTAAGAACTTGATATTACAATTTATATATCGAAGAAATTTAGTAGCATTAATAGTAATATAATTTTAAATTGCTAATTTATTGAATATGATGCAGATATAATTTTTAGTACAATTAATAGCCATTGCAATTGTCATGAGAAGCAAGACTGCCAGGCAAATCAAATTATTTGATCAAGTTTGGTTTATATTTCAGGTATCTCAAGAGGTTTAACAAATCTTAATAATTTACAATAAATTTAAATCATTCCAGTATGTACATTGGAGCTTTGGTTTCAAATATGTTTTAAAATAGTTTTAATAAAATGTTTTATAACAAAAAGGGGCTGGACGTAAGGTTTAAATATATTGGTCGTGCGAAAATTTGCAGTTAATGAATTAAACAAAATATATGATTCTCACCTGAACTTATTCCTTGAAATTTTTTTTGTGGTTTTATAGTTCGTTTTGTGGAGTTTTTGTAAGTGATGAATAATTCGCTTCTTGGACGTAAATGAATCATGACACATATTGCAAACAAAGATCTGTACTTGGTCTTTATTACAACTTGTACTCTGTAAGCTGAAAGGCAACTGGTTTTCAATTTCTATAGTCGTGACGAATTTCCATTTTCCCAAAAAGTCTATTTCCACTTTTACATCCTGTCCATTGTAAGTTTTGGTAACACTAAAAACAGTATACACAAGTAAAATTAATGATAGTTTGGTTTACATAAAATTAAATAAATTGTGGTTAAATTTCCTGCTTGCGAAATTCACTAAGTTGCTATATATAAGAATTTTTTTTTAATTTCAATTATAATAATAATAAAAAATGGTAAACATTTTTCATTCTTAAACTATTGTTATTTCGTTTAAAAATATTAATTTCGAAACTTAAGACCAATATTCCTTGTGAGAAACCTTTTCTTTCCAACAAAAGACAATATATTGTAATCAGACAACTCTACAAGACGTGAATGTGGATGTTATTACCATGTTACATTAAAAAGTAGTGGCACTTAGGGTCATTAAAAATAATGTGTCATTTTATACAGTCTTGGGATCTCATATTAACTATAGGAAAAGCCAAAACAGTGTGGTCATTGTGGAGGTGGGACATAATGGGGTAGGGCAGGTCACTAGTTTTTATTATTTATTTTAACTGAATCAACGCTTTGTTGCGAATCTAAAAAGTTAAAACTAAAGAAATCTATAAAACCATTGTATTGACATAATGGGCTAAAATATTTTTTTGTAGTTTAGTGGCTGGATACAATTAGGGTTAAATCGTCTGTATACATTTATATTTTGTTGCCTTTATATCTATTTATTTTAGTTAACAAAATAATAAAATAATTATGTTCAATACATTTTCATTCCCACCTAGCTTCTAGGTGATTAGTACGACAATAATGTTATTGTGTAACTTTTCATGACTTTTCGTCGCATAATAAAAAAGTGATTATTATTATGCTTTGGATTATGTATATAAATGTGTATTTTTGTATTAATAAAAAACAATAGTTTTTAGGAAATTAAAAAAAAAAATTGAATGCATCTGCATTTCAAAAATTGACATTATATATACCGTAGGTTTAAAAATGTATGCATGTCATAGTCATTTGTATGTATATTGGAATGTAATATGTATTGATTTTAAAGAGGAAAGAGTGAACTTTTCTACTTCTAATTCACTAAAATACAAATCAAAAATAAGTAACTATGACTTGAGAAACAAAAAAAACGAATCATTGTAAACGTTTTACCATTGATATGCATTTTTAAATAATATATTACACTAGGTACTACGGAAAAAACTAATGTTTTTGGGTTTGTAAACATTACTATGAATATAAAATTAAAAATATTCGAATTAAACAACTTTTATTGATAAATTCTATTACTTGTATGTATTATCAGCTATTATATTTGTAGTTTCGTCCTGTACTTATAGTAAAATATAATGCATCGATATTTTTATATAAATGCAAAAAAAAATTTAATTTAACACGTATTTTTAATTTTATATTAGTTGAGTTATTTCAAACGAACTTAAATTATATATATATTTTTTCATCCAGAAGAATTAGGTAAAAAATGGAGCTTATTTAAGATATTTATGACAAAGTTACATCCCGTGCAGCCCGTAAATATAGCCAACACTACTAAATAAAAAGGAAAGAATAGCTTTTAAATTATTTACTTCGAAAATCTCATACTTATTTGTATTTTCCAGAGTTTCCTTATGACGGCAATTTTCGGTCATCAAACAACCATTCCAAGATTCTTCCGGTAAATTGAGGTTTTCAACCTCAATAGTAGATTCAAAAAGAAAATCACCCAAAAGATCTACTTCCTTTTTGATAATCTGCCCGTCGCAAGTTATGTGAACACTGAACATAAACCAAAATGAAGAAATTATATAAATTAAAAATATTAGATATTATATAATTTCAAAAAATATACAATTCTCAAGTCACGTATTATATTCGATTCAACAATGTGCCTCGACAATATTTTCATTCGCATTATTAGTTAATTAATTTTATTTTTTGACAATAAATGTAAAGAGTTTGTAATAACTGAATGTAGTTTATACAATGTTTATATATATATATATATATATATGTTGTATTATATAATGTTCGATAAAAAAATTATATTTAAATTAGTTCATTGTTATCATTGCAAAAAATTAATTTTAATGAGTACCCGGACAATAACGGTTTAGTACATAAGAAAATAGGTTTAGCGATTAAGTATCATAAAAAATAAATACACACGAGACAGTTATTTATCTTATAAAAGTACTCCTATAAAACTTAACGTAACCGACATTTTTAATGATCCAGTATAATCTATAAAAAAGTTTAAGCCTAACACTCATAGTATTTATATAGTTATAGAATTACATAATAACATTTTAAATTAACACTCCACCATTAAAATATTATTCTCTAGTGAGTAGTGTATTTGTATTTCAGAAGCAATGTTACCTTCATTAGTGAATAGAAAAGACTAAGTCTCAATTTGGTAGACTGATAATAATATCAGATAACAATCATTATTACATTTTTTACCATGCCTGATAAATTGTTAACATGGTTAATATTTGCTTATACATACATTGTATATAGCCAGGTCTTATCGTTGACCATTTGGCTTCTTTTTGGACTTAGTAAAATTTCAATTGGGACACTCCCTAAATTAGTTTATTATATATAAAATAGGTTACAAAAGATTTGTGGTCCTAACACTTTTTTATTAACAATTTACTTTTGTAGAAAGGTAGTATTGCCCATTTTTCATAAAATTAAAATTTAGGCAAAATTAAAAGTATTCTATGGTGATTGCAGCAGTATGCACTTACAAATTAATTTTTCTCTTTAAATATTTAAAATACAAACTTTTTTTTTTAGACAAATTAAAAATTTTAATTTAAAAAAAAAGCACATTTATTTTTCAATGCAACCAAAAAAAAAAAAATTATTTTTCTCTTGATTATAACATAATATAGTGGGTGTATTAATTTCAATACATTGAATTTAACAATGCACCAACTATTATAATTAGGTTATAATTAATAATAAATGGCTTTTACTTATAGACAAAATTATTGAAATTAAAAATAATACCACGATGCTTATATAAATTATCCGGTAAATTAATGTACATGGTCGACATTAATTATTAAAACTGTTTTTTCCTAAAATATTGCCTATACAAAACTACTTAAAAATGGTCGGTATACAGGGGCCTTAATAAGAAACTAATATTTTTTTATATTGTCTTTGCTCAATGCGATTTCCACTGTTCACAATTTTTTGTTTTTATCCCTCCTTACTTTGTTTTTTTGACAGCAACTTTTGAATTTTGAATAGTATCGTATAATAAATAGTTGTCCAAAATTGGTTATCAACAAGTCAACATTTTTAGTAGATAATTCTTCATGTAAAAAATTAATGAAACATATACGTTGCCATTAAGTTTTAAAAGTTGTATAAAAAAAAATTAAAATTTCTTATTAAACCCTATGAGATATTGAGTGGTCCATGATAAAAAAATCATCCTATATATTATCAGTTAGATGTTATTATAATGAATTAGGGATCAACAAAAATAATCCAAGTACCCAATGACAAAGATTAGGTACATGTATTTTCAAGAATGTAATAATAAAATCAGCCAACAAACAATTACCTTATTATTTATGAGAATTTAACCATAATTTCTAAATGTTGACAACAGATTGTAATATGCTTACATAATATTCAGTTCAAGTAAGAAATAGTAAATACACAGTTATAAAAAAACTACATCTTGAAAACAAATTAATACAATATTTATAAATTTGTGATAAGTATTATCAACTTTACAATTGCTTTTTAAGAATCAATATAGTAACCGTGTTAAATGTGTTAAAGGCTTAAATCTAAATTGGTTTGAAGGGTAGTATATCAAGTAATGAATACTTGTGCTATATACACATCAAATAGAAGTATCTAAATCTGTGTAGGGCACACTTACTAACCAACTAAAGCTAAAACTATTTATGTATCTTTATTCTTAATTTTAAAGCATTTTTATCAATTAATTTTTTATCTTACAATAAATACTACAATAATAAAATAATGTTAATATAGAGCCGAAGAGAACGTTTGTAGAACATACAGCATATATACATTTTGCTACTAACGTTACACATTTTTATATGTAACGAGAAAACATCATACTTTTAGACAATAATATGTCAAAAATCACCAAGAGATACAGGAGGTAAAAAAAAACAATTACCAATTCTATAATATACAATAACATAGCAATACAACTTCCATTAGGTTTTAGAGCCTTAGGGTAGTAGTTAGAGGAGGTTTCTTTATTTCTTTTAAAATTTGATTTTGGTACGTACCTTGAAACACTCGATTGCGAGCTTCGGTCAATAGGAATTCCATTGGTTTGTTGTGTTGTCTCACGTTTTATCGACGTTTTGATCGAAACTTGTGTAAAAAAATCAATTATTATGATTACTGTTATTTATAATGGATATCATTCAAGTATGTTGTTATATTTTACCTGGATCTGACATCACAATGTAAGTTATCAGAACTATGATTGCGATATAATATTATTATATTTAAATGTTTTAAAATACTCAAACACTGTTACATAAAAGTTCAAAGAAACAAATTAAAACGCAAAATAAATAAATGCTGCAAATCGAAAATTTTGTCACGAGTTAGCATTCAGCAGCCGTTGCCCATTGATAGAATGATACATAAATCTACAGAATCTATATTGCATGTAGCATAAGTACTCGGGCGGGAGCACGACACGGAGCCAATCGACACTCAGCCTCACATATAAAGTATTTATATAAAATGCACAATTATTATTAATGTATGTTGTGCGTTCGACACCACGTACTAACTTTTACGAATCAAACGATTTTTCTATTATGTCTATGTATCACAAAGATTGTCCAAGCCACGCTCGTTTAAATATTACCTCCACTGCGTTCTACCTCCAGCCGATGAATAACTGTTATCTCTTATTGTACACAAATAAGACAACAAATTGTTGCCTTATAGGTTTTTCAAACTTTTCAATAGAAAATCTCAGATAAGATAATCTGTTTTATCTTATCTGTGATAAAATGCATGTCTCGATAAAAATTATTAATGACTTGTGATTTATTTAAAAGGTTAATTTTTGACTATATATACAAATTATATTATAATTAATATTATATGATGTTTGGGATTTTGTAGCTGTTAGTTGCTTTGGGATCTACGTTACAGAATTCTCGCCGACATTACAGTCTCTTTGCAGCTGTCTAATTATAAGTACTTATCGAATAATATGATCATTTATTTGATTGTTTTCTTTATATAACTAAAAGCAATTTGTGATGTGCTATTTAAGTAAATTTTCCAAACAATTTACATTTTTCTTAAACATATATAGGTATATATAAATATTTTTTTATTTTTTTTTATTGTAAATCCATTGATGTTACATGAAATAAGTATTACATAAATAACAATGAGATTATCTACCTTCTAAAAGCAAGCTTGTGTTGAAGGTAGAGAGCGACAGTTTAATTACAAATAATAATTGAATAATAATGAAAGAAAAATAAAAATAAAATACTAAGGTGTACATGATAACTACTTGTAAACGTATAAACAACTTATTCCAAGTTCAATAATAACCAGTTATTAATAGTTATTTAAACATTTTTATGTTTATCGATTATATTATTTTTAATAACAACAGGCATAGAATTAAAATAAGTAGGACCCAGGTAGTCCACGAATTTTTGACCAAAAGCTTTTTTAAAATACATCACTTTAACGTCGTATGCTAAATGTTCCCTTTTTGTTTTTTCATTATTTATATTTCTTCAATTATCTATATTTTTACCTACCCATTAAATGGAAATTTTTTTAAATAGTAAATCCACAGGTAATACATTCAAGAATTTAGAGTTTTGACTTGTTGAACCTTCAAGAGTAGGTTTCTGTAAACATATTCGAACAATTTGTCTTTGTTGGATTAATAAAGGTTTTAGAGCATTATATATTATAATATTACAATTTTGATTTACTTTATAAAATCTTTTACAGTTTATCTTTAAACCATCGTTATGTTGTAATAATATTTTACCAATTCAGTCAGTTTCTTCACTTTATTCCATAATTAATATTGTTTGTACAAAAATATAAGATGCATTATTGAAAATGAGTATGTCTAGATGACAAAATAAATAACTTTCACTATACTAATTATAAATATTCTTTCTTTCTAGCTATTTTCATTATACGCCTACGTATTTAGTAGTCAAAAGTGTGCCAAATGGGCAATAAAATAACCGAATAACAATTTTATTGTTTGGAAAACTTTTTTTTTTTGACAGTTTTAAATATTTTATAAAACACCTAAAGAAAATCTTGAAGACCTTCGAAATTGTGATTTTATTTTTGAAAATTCGGTGATAATTTCCGAATTACATTTTAATTTATTTTAGGCATACCAAAATTTAAATTGAAAATCGCCTTCGTAAGAAACCTAGAAAAATTGTCAACAAATGCATACATACTTTAACAATTAAAATCCAACATTGTTAAGTATGTCTAATTTAGCACTGCTCATTGGTCTAAAACGCATGAAAACTAGTTGTGCTCCGACCACCTTATTATGAGATTGAATCCGTTTAAAATCAGATATAGTCATATTTTTATTGATACCTTTTGAAATTTCCCACGTGGAAACGTTGCCCAAAAATAACGTACGGAATCGTGTTATGAAAAAGGTACCGCCGAAGCAGCGTACGCAATCGTATTCTAATCAAATTTTTAGGCTCTTAGGTCAGATAATTGGACCTAACGTAGATCTAACATGAGCCATGAAAACTTATACAATTTTCTTAAAAACCTATAGCAACACTTAATTGTTATTAAGAAAAAACAAAAAAAAACTTTTCTGCCGATTCTGCAACCACGAAAGAGCATTTTCATGTCTCGTTGAATTACCGAATAAATTTCGACCACTATCTCCTACCCTTACTCCTCCCCCTATCTCCTACCCCTATCTGCTACCCCTATCTTTTTTGGTTACACTTTTTTGGTTACGCTTTTTTTGTAACACTTTTTTCGGTTATGTGCCAGAGCTAAGACATGAAAATGTCAAAATGTGGAAAATTACACTTCCACAGTAGTCAATTTATAGTTTGCTATCTGTGACTGTATCATCAGTCAACCGGTATTTGAAAATATGATCATTATATATATAATTTTTTTTTCAATTTTGCATACACAATTTATCCCTACAGTTATATTGAAAATTAAAACAAATAAAGACAGGTTAGAACCACAATCAAAATGTATTATATGGGTCAAAATGCCAAATATGAACGAATTTTTGGAGTGACCCCACTCCGATTTTTGTTTCTGCTACAATGAAAAAAATGTTCTCAAATTTTTATTTACTATTGATCTGTCAAAAAATCGTTTTTGTATATTTTATATTTTTCTATTTGTTTTAACAAGAGAACTGTTAAAAGCCAGTATATTTTTCGTGACGCTTAACCTACAAAGTTGCTGGATCGCATTATATCAAATAAAACGCTATACTTTCTTGTACATTATATACATGTTTGTTTTAATTTTAATATTTCTACAACCAAAATAAAAAATATAGGCGCAATATAAATAAACGAAAATTGCCTTAAATTAATTAATTGCCTTTTTTATACGAATAATTATTTTTTATGATTACTTAATATGTAAGTGTATTTTAATAATTTGACAAATTACTTAACTGTTTTACTATTTAAAATATTTTTTTTGATACATTTTTTTTCAAGATAGGCATTTTGTTCAGATATTTAAAAAAAAATACGAAAAAATATCGCATTTTTATTCATCCATTAAAAAGGTACATTGATTTGAAAGCAATAAAAATTTGGAAATTTGAATATTTTTAACCGGTTCTGGTGTCTATAACGCGTGCTACTCCGGATAGGTTTATAACATTATAGAATGGATGCCATATTAAATGCATAGAGTAATTTTTACATTTTTATCACTTTCAATTGAAAATTCAACGGATTAATAAAAAGACGAATTTTATTTAAAAACCCTAGTTGTTTTCTCCGCTCTACGGAAAAACATTGAATCGTGGATATGTTTTTGCGAGACCTTGTACTTTGTAGAACATATTCGTTATTCAATTATTTTCGGTGAAGCGGGAATTTGTTTATGGAATTGTTTTTTAGTGGAAACTAAGACGTAGACTCCGCTTTATTAGATACATCAGCTTCATATTTTTTTATCCCGAAAATTCAAAATTTAAATATTATGTTTAAATTTCGATGTTCGATGGCCGCGTTCGTGTTTCAAAATATCCATGTTAAAACACGCTCCGCTGCCGTCGACGATTTACCAGGGATCCTAATGTAAAGAATGCTGTACATAGCTCATGTGGTGGTGGCGTATACGTGTGTTTTATAGTGCTCTGGTATGTATTGTATAATAAAATATAATCTCTGATTTTATGTCTACCTTTATGTCAGTCTTTATGACAATAATGCTAAATTCTAACACGAATTTTCCACGGAAATTTCGGAATGACGCCCAGCCCAATAACATATCCGTGTTAAAAATTAAAACAAATGAGTGCAATAAAAAACGTAGTGTTTATAGCGCAAATTATTATAAATTTATTTAAAAAATATATATATATCTTAACAATATTTAATAGAACAAAGTTATTTTATTTGTCAAATCTTTGTGGTATACCCCGTATGTTAAAAGTTATACAAATTTAAGAGAAGAACGATTTGGATTTTTCGTCGATCATTTTCAAAAACGATTGCACCAACCTGATAGATTGTTTTCCAATATAGTTTTGAATTGTATCGACAAATCTTTCGGCTACTGCAAAAACTTGAATTAGGGTTTTGGTCTGGTCACAATCGTCCTCTGTCGATTTGATTTTGGGTAAACGTTTATTATTTGTAATAACCTGAATCAACTCTTTAATGTCATTGTTAACACCTAACTTGCATTTTTCAAATTCATCCGTACAGGAAGTTTTCTCGTACGAAAACAGTTCTATGTAACAGTGAGTAAACTTTTCATAAACCAATTTGAATTGCTTGTCGTCGTTCAAAAACATTAAATCCTTAAACTTGGCTATGATTTCAACGTTGAACTTGTTCGCGTATGCTAAAACGTCGTCGGATTTGTCAAGTTGAATCGTATATGACAAAGTTATTTCCAACATTATTCTTTTCAACATTCCGATCACCCAATGCTGGTACTCTCCAAGTAATTCGATTCCCCTCAACCCACCTTCGAGTTTCGGAAACTGTACGTTGACAGGATCGGAGTTGACGGCCAAGAATTGGACAAAAAAAAGTTTGAATGTTTTCTCGTCTTGAAAAAGTAACAAGCCGTGCGATAACGATTCAGCATCTAAAAGTGCAATATAAAGTCCTTTATCCCGGTTTGCGTTGAAGTTTCTATGCAGTAAACGTTTGTTCCGTCGTATTGCGTTCCGTTGAACCGTTTTTTTTCGGAGACAAGAAAATCGTATCTTTTGCGGTTTTTCGTTTGCACATGACAAGTGTTTTTTGTATTTCATATTGAAATAGTTGTCGGATGCACACCCTTCGACGCGACTGTCTATTACGGATAACACGAATTCGTGCATCCGTTTGTTGTTCCTAAAAGTGTTAGAATCTACCTTACCGCCATCGACAATATACTTGAATAAACCACTTATTTGACGGGCGTATATGAAAAGTAACCATAGATCGTTTACCTGATCGTTTTTCGGATCCATCAACGAATCAATCATCATGGACGCTTCTTTCGTGAACGAAAAATCTTCAATTGTCTTATTAGTGAGGAAGTTTTTGCGAATTTTTAAAACCTTGTTTCTCGTCAAATTTAAATGCAGCTGAGCACTGAAAAGGTATCCGCATTCCAGTTCGTAATACAAGCGGGCTCGTTTATGTAGCAAATCGCAGGGCGGCAGATTTTTCAAAATTTTACGACCGTACCGGTTTGATGAGTTGTTGTAACCGGTAGCCAAATGCTTTAAGCGTCCTAGGTTTCTTAAACTATTTTGGATTTCTTCCTCCCTGCTACCGCACGACCCGTAGAGAAATTGCGTTATAAAAAAAAATAATATAACATACCACGGTTTTAACCCGGCCATTTTATCACCTCTTACAGTAGCTTAACCTGTGAAATATTATAATAAATTGGTATCAATTATTAACTACCATCGATAAAAGATGATCGCGTAAATTTCACTTGTAGATGTGGGTTTTAGTGTACTTGTGCGACGCTTCGCTTTTTTTTTTTATAAAAATACCGTTGTTGTTTACATTAAGCTCTTATTTGCACAAAAAGTCTTGCTATGCGCTTACAAATTATGGATATTATGTTTTTGAAACCTCGTGTTTATAGGTTGTTTGGTTAGTATGTGTTTGTCAGTCCAAACAATACTCAGTATCAACAACACAGTAAGGAATTCCAAAGTAGGGTACAAAAAAAAGGCGAAAGATTTATTCGTATTGAAAGGGAACCGGAGTAGGGTACAATTGAAAATTGATTTTAAACGCTTCGATGCGGATCTATATACAGGGTGATTCTTTTAACACCCTACACTACTTTCATCAAAAACTACTTGTAAGTCACAATGTAAGTCCGACTCCCTCTTCTTATCCATATTAAAAAGCGTCTGGCATTTGGCAGTCGCTGCCCGTCGTTCTCTTCCCCTGTGACTGCTCGACCAGGTAGAACTTTTATTTGATCGCTGCGAACACCCAACCAAATGGCGGAGTAAACGTTGGTGCCGATTTGGCCCGAGTGTCCACCCGACCCGTTAGGGTACGAAAACTGGATGAGCGTTTATTGTTTTACATATAGAGTTTTTTTTACTATTTAAGAGCTTTCGACGAGTGTCGTTAGGGAGGTCCACGGAAATGTGATCCCCCTAACACAAGTTGTGTTAAATTAATATTATTATGACCGATTTTTTAGAACTTTGGCTTTTCCGGCACATAACTTAATTATCGAAATATATATGTATATTACTTAAAAATCAAAGAACGTAATAAAATAATTTTAAAGCAAAAAAAAAATCAATATGTTTTTTTAAAATAAAATCCTTAGATGCTCCGTCGATGATTACCATGGTTCGGCTCTAAAGTTAGCGACTTTTTTTTGGTAATTGCCAGTAAGGTCGGTGTGTTTAACCGAAAATGGCTATCATACCTTTCAACCCATATTATTTTAATTATCACCGATTTTAGTTCCGTTAATTTTTGTCACGTCTCTGAAATTTTTCATGCATCAAAATAGTTTTATCTTCATTAATTGAATAAAATTCATTTATTCATCGCGCCTTACACGAATTAGAATTGTCAACATTTTCATTATCATTTTTATTAGTTAAAATTTCATTAGAATCATTTTTCAAAACATTTTCATTGTTAATTAGTAAAGGAAACTCGACTAAACCTTGCGGCTGACAAGAACGCGAATTGCCCTTACTTAAATTTGTATTTTAAATTAAGTTTTCATTGTAATTATTTCTTAAAACGTTTTCATCACTTATTAGTAATGGAAATTCGACTATATCTTGCGGCTGACGCAAACGCGAATTACCATTACCCAAATTATAATTATCATATAAATTTTCATCGTAGTCATTTGTTAAAACCTTCTTATCATTAACAAGTAAAGGAAATTCGGGAACAGGCCAATTCTATGTACCAAGATTGTGGGCAAGCTTTTAACAGCTGGAACGGGATCTGAGACTGGGACTGGGGCCCTTTAGAAAGAGGAGAACATAATAACTAAAAAAAGTGTTACAAAAACGCTGTCACGCTGTTATCTGGTAAGAGATAAGAGATTAGAGATGAGAGATGGGGATAGGGGTGGGAATAGGAATTATTTTACTCAGCCCTGGCAAACTAAATCTCGGACAACGCCGGGTCCGGACAGCTTGTTTATTAATAAAACATGATTGGCCATATCTATCATCGTATGGTTCACTGTTTAAAAGGTTTCCCCAAGTATACCGTCTTGTTCTATAGAACAATGTTCGGACTTAATAATAGCGTTTCCCGTAGCAGCACGTTTTTCATTATTTTTCTTTTTATAACAAACATCTTCCCCATTGTACGAATTGTTTGTGTTAAATTAGTCGGCTGATAATTAGCATAAGTTTGATTCTGAGATGGAGACCAAATATTATTACCGTTATTCACTTCAACCTACAGTCATATGATAAATGCCCAAGGTGATTACAAATCTTACAGCGTTTATTGTCCACATTAGATCTATTATTATTTAAATTACAATTATTATTGTTAGAATTCCCATTATTTTGTGACGAAAAATGTATTGTACTCCCTTATATGTAATTAAATCCTTTTCGACAAGTACTGCAGCTTGCATAGCACTATCGAGAGTAAGAGAGTTTCTTTTTGTTTTTACTTCAAATTTAAGTTGATCATTTAACCTATTAATGTAACTAATGCCTATGTTTTTACATTATCACTTATGATTTTCGCGTCTGACGCGGTTTTTTCCGATTCGAGTGCATTGCATAATTTTTGGTATATTTCGCCAACACGCCGATTATAAGAATTAACTGATTCGTTTCCATTCATTTTAATAATATTGAATTGTATTTGAAGGTTAGCAGCTGCAAAAGGGGTTTCAAACATGTCAACCAATGCCTTTTCGAACTCGGACCAATTTGACAAGTTATTATATTTGGTACAGTTAAATACACGGTCTGTGAGTTTTGTCAAAATAATCATTTTTAACAAAAGCGGAAGTTGATCTGGGCTAACGGAATAAATATTTAGTTCAAAACCATTTAAAAAACTGGTATATATCCCACCAGAATATCTGGGAATTAAATTTAACGTATCCGTTAAACTTCAGTCAAGTTTGTGGAGCTGAAGAAATATTTTTTGGTTGTTCAAGTTCAATTTCTATTTGACTAAATGTAATTATTATCTCCTAGTCTAAAACCTTAGCTTTTGGTTTCTTAATACCTACCAGTTCAGTACGTACTACTCTCTTTTATTTTCTAGTAGTTCGTCTAGTAGTTGGTTCGGGTAGTTCCCTAAATATTGCTTTTAAAAAGTGTTCCATGACGGGTGAGGAATCCTGACTAATAATAATTTCACTATCATCCAAGTTAAATAAAATTATTTCACTACTCTGAGATTCTAATGTAACTTCAGGTATATTGTTTTGTAAAAGTTCAACTTAATTTTTAGTTTGAAATGCCTTAGCTTGATTATACGTGCATTAAAAATTGCTTAACCAACTTAAACCTAACTTTGTATTAAAGGTTAACTCACTAGAGAGCGTTCATTATGATTAATTCGTTCAAAACAATGAAGTGCTTCAGAAATTGGTCCCTTTTGATTGCTTTCAGTGAGATGAAGATCTTAGGGATGATCGTCTGTCCATAAAAATGTATTGCCATAGTTATCCTTAAATTGTAGATAAAAATATAATGAGAATATGTCATTACCTGTTGACCGTTGATTCAATCACACATGACACCTAGAAATTGTCCACGGGCAAGTGTTATTTCCTTTTTTTTATAATAAAAATAAAGTTTGACTACAGATTTTTGAGAAAATTGTGTATGCTTTAGTTTATTTTATTCTACGTCTACCTCAATAATTTATGTAAAATCATTTTGGTTTTTGACATACAATAATATTTTATGTTATTGTAGTTTTCCTTCTTTGCTTTAAAATTTAAGGAGTTAACTTAAAACTCAGGCAGCAACCTATATATTATTTTAAATATGTAAGCTTAGCTATTTTTTAAACGAAATTTGTAGCGAAATTAAAAATCTATAACATCAATCAAAAACATTTTTCTGCTTTTATTTAAATAACAATATAATTACAAAATTTAACTACAAAAAATAATAATTATTACAATTTTGGTCATATATACTTATATTTATAAGCTCAGAAATACATTACGTTGTTTATACCCCAATACAGCGTGATAAAATGTTAAACCACGTAGTCTCTTTTTGAAAATTTCTCCTTTGCTTTCGATCGTGTGGTTTTCTAAGTAATCGGAAATATATTCATCATAAAACTGATCCATCGAGTAGCAAAATTGTTGATAAAATTCATGCGAGTCTTTGGCGATTTTCGAAATATTATTTTCGATTGCCGGAGACCAACTCATCACGTCTCGATCGACCCGTGCGTTTCTGTCGTCGTAGATTGGTTTTCGAAACTTGCCAGCAAGTCGAAAACGCCTTTGTTGTACACGGTGTCCGGAGACATTTTGTAAAAAAAATATAACGCGCTGCTCATGCGCATCACTAACGGATCGGCCTCGTTTAATATATCCAAGAATTTGTCCAAACAAACCGAATCCTTCGATTCAGAATTGAAGCATACTTATAGCTTAAAAAATTATGCGCGAGCTTCAGTTTAGCGTACACGTTCTCGTTGGTGACGATAACAGGGCTGTCAATGTGGTGGGTTGGAATTAAATCGTCAATTTCCGTCAGATAGGGACTTTCGCGTTCTTTGATTTGTAGCCATTTAAATTTCATCCAAAAGTGGTGAATTTTTAGCAGTTGGCTCATTTTTTCCACACGTACCTTAATGTTCGGGTCATAAGTCTGGATACGAGTAGTGTGCGATACGGGATCGTATTCAAAGCCAGAAGTATTGTCGTGTGATTTTGTGAAATTCATCGAGAATTTTTCTAATTCTCGTTTTATTTCCTCTACAACGTAATCACTGTTCGACCATTTTTTTTCGAAATGCCTAATATTTTTCGTTGCTAGCGAATAGCCTGTTTTTAGGTAAGAAAGAGCTAAGGGCCGGCAAAATGTTTTGTAGAACTCCAACAATTGTTTGAACGTGCGGAGCGCGTGCTGTTCGACGGCGTTGCATTCGGTGTCGATGGTTTGTTGGGTAGCCTGGTCGTTGTCTTCGGTTGGTCTGTCGACGGTCTTTTGCGGATAATATGTCGGCAAATCTACCAAAACTTCATACACTGCTTCTTCAAATTGTGTTTGGGGGGGGCGCCAAAACTTTAAGGGACCTAAGGGCGCCAGTCATGCGCATAACCATCGGGTGTTTATGCCTGATTACCTCTAGACAGTCGAACGATTTTGAAGCCGTGTCCAGGTTCTTGCAATGAAGCCCAATAGCTCTTTCATAGTCGGACACGTCCATCAGCAATCTAGAGTACAAACAGCTCAAGAACTGATGGGCTAGTTGGATTTTGTCGACCACGTTTCCTTCGATCACCTGTATTTCCAGGAAATTTTCCATGCTCAATTCGATTTCAGTTTGGTCCGTCCGTCGTCGGTCTATAGTGCAGATAGGGTAGCCCAGGCCGGGCATGTTTAGCCATCCGGAATACGACAACAGCTCGTGCATCGTGGTCACGGGGTTGGCATCACAACATAACACAATACAACTCAACACAAAATACGAATATTACATTATGCCAGAGAAATCGAACAAAAACTTCATTTTAGATGCGGATAATAAACGAATTTGCCGCTTTTTTTCAATGAATACGTGTATAATGGTAGAATGGTACAAATTGACAAGTGGCAATGTCTCAACTACGTGCCGTGCATCTAATAAAATGATATTCATCGTGTGTCGGTGTAAAAATAATTTCTCACGAGACGGGACGGGACGGAGAGGTTGACGTTTACTAGGTCGGCGTTTAATTTACATAACGCTACTTGTATACCGTATATACCTACTGCAAAATTTAAAAAAAATGTTGTACCGAGCTGCAAGCCTGTAAGTGTGATTCGGATACGACGATAGTTACGGATACAAGAGCCGTCAAAATTACTATTGTGATTTTTTTTTTTTTTGATAATCGTGGAACAATTTTAGTTTCGATGCGAAGCGGAGAGGGTATTGATTCTTAAATGATGTGTGTTTTTTTTTGTGTCTGTAGACACGATAACTTTTTCTTGTGGACTGATTTACTCAAATAAAAGCTCTATTGATCCCAAATTGCAAGCGATTTATACTTCGGTGAGTCAAAAGCAGAAAAAGTCAACTTTTTCAACCCCGAAACGGAGAAAAAAAATTGCGAATAAGTAATATATTATAGGTGTTTGTTGTATAGTTGTTGCAATGTTACTCTCTGAAGTAATTTAGAACTTTAAATAAATAAATATAATTAATAGTAATTTAAGAGGACGCCACACCGCCCATTTTTAAGAAATAAAGTATAGTCTTAACTTAAATGTTAATCTGTGATGTGGAATTGTTAGTTCTGTAGTTAGGATTTTGGTAGTTAAATTATTTTGGACTATCACAGCTCCCTTGGCAGTGATTTAAAAATAAATTCTGTCGAGTTGAGTTTTACGGTGATTAATGTTTCTTAAATTTAAAAAAATTGACATCCCTATCCCTGCCCCATCCCCATCCCCTTAGACATATCTCTAATCTCTTATATCTTATCTCTTTTATCCCTAAGCTCGTATCTCTTATTTCTTATAACTTTTATAGGGATGACACCACTTTTACCAAAAACCATGTTATTCCATGGTACACTTTTCCTAATCAACATTATTTTCCAGAGACCATTTTTTTTTGTTAACCACTTGTTCCAAACTGGAAATATAATAGATTGGAAAAATTGGTTATTGGGTCGTTAGTTTTTACACTTACAACAATATTTCCCAATTTTAAAATATCCTATAGAAAATATATTCGTAGGAAAAAGTAGATGTAAGGCTTATGTGTCTTTTGGATATTTTCATACTTTGGAAAATTAGATAATTAGTAATATAACTTTTATAACAATTTATCTTTTGTCGTTTTTTCTATTTAAATAATTTACTGCTTTTTTAGATTAATTATCTCATGTTTGATTATATTTTAAAATCATTTTCTGCAAATTCATAGTCATAAACATGGGCGCATGTACGCTTCTCAGCGTGGGCTTTAAAGCTTCGGCACTCACTAAATCCTAAATTTAACTGCTAATTAGTATACAGCCATAGCCGTCCAAAATTCACACTTATTCATTCATTAGCTCATTTTAATCATATTTCATATTGCATATAACAGAAAACAGTTAGACCTTAATTTGTTAATATTTAATATTAGGTAACTATTAGCGTCTTGAATGGTTTATTCATACATTATCAGAGCATTTTTCTTAACCCCATTTACCTTTCTACGTTGTCCATTATATGAAAACCGTACATCGCCGGACTATGTAGGTTCATCATTATGAGACTTATTCTTATTATCATATAATAAGTAAAATGTGCAAAAATTTTAGTAATAAGAAAATAAGTAAACCAAATCCATGGATTACACGACGTGGCTTAATTCAATCAGAACTAAGAGGACATTTTTCAATAAAACAAAAATACAACAATTCATTTTAATATGTAATAAAGTATAGGGATTTATTGAATAAGCTAATGTATATGGCAAACACATGTGTTATGGTACTAAAATTATTAATTCGCGAAATAATTTTAAAATAGTTTGGAATCTAATCAAATATTATATTATATTATAGAAAAATAGAAAAAATGTTAGTAAAATAATAGGTGACACAGTGAAGACTGTTGACCTTTCTCAAACTATTGTCGTGATGTCCCTCTTTAAATCGCATAAAGCGATTAGTAAAAAAAATAGTATTGATTTATTTGTTAAAAATTCGTTAGAAGCTTTTGTTAATTACTTAAATAATCCAATATTGTTTATCTTTATCTATTATTTTGTGTTGTTGAAATTCATTGTATTTGTCAGCTGTTATGTCAATCAGTATACTTTTATTTTTGTGTAAATTCTATGTTTATGTTCCTATTCTTCTTTTATTTGTAATTGGGTATTAACCCGTTTAAAAATACAATAAATAAATCAATTCCTTAACGATTACATTAAAGGGATTGAATGCAGGAATGCATGTTATCATGGAAGTCGATTGTTGAATAACTGATTCATTTACTTCGAAAAGACAAATTTGAGCAAATAAAATAGGACTTAAACTCAATTTTAAATGAAATATCATTAGTCGATTTCTACATTAACCTAGAAAAGTGGCCGATTTAGTCAAATATTTTTACATAATTGATATCTAACCATCCTGAGTTGGCCTGAAACGTCCAACAAACAGGCCACTTCAACCCCCTTAAGATGGGTAAAAACATATTCACTGGAATCAAACTTATAAATTTTACAACAGTTTTTGGCCACAATAAATTCTGACTTAACAGCATTTTCTTGGGAGGCCGTAAAGTCACAGAAAATATTGTCACGGACCGTACAAATACGGGAAAAAAAGTGTTGTCACGGACCGTACGAATTCAGAAAAAATATTGAATTGATTATTGCGGAATAGCCGGTCATTCGATAGTTCCATAGTTGATAAAAAGTATTGCTTTCACTTTACTGTTTAATACAACAAAAAAAGGATAATAATATTCATAGTGCACATGGACAACGGCCGTTTATGGCCATGACTCTCCAATTTTTTATTTCATATTAGTTTTATATCTGAGAAATCTAGAACTGCCTATAATAGTTTATTCACGATTTATTTACAATATAGTTGCTACATCTAAAGAATATTTAATCCAATAGATAACTATTAAAATATATAAATAATTTACATTTGTATATTTATTTATACAGATTATAAAATTTGAACTGACTACTGAAAAGTACATAATATTATAAATAATAAAACAAATATTGTTATCATACAAAAGTAAACAGTTTTATAACTAACTTTGGAAGTCAACAGTCAACCAGCATTCCATACATAGTCTAGGCTCTGGAGTACAACTACAATTATGTATGGATTACAAAATAAAAAATTGGGGACTGCATTGGGTTAGTATAATATATTATGGACTTTACCTATGCAATAGTCTTTATCTGATGACGTTTGTTGGTTTAAATATCTTCTGATTATAAAAATTGAATGATAGAACGCATCTGGCCATTATTACCGTGTTAGTATAAGTTATAATATAAATATAAAAAAAAGTCATCAAACTGTATAAACAATTTTAAAATGTAGTTATAATAATATATATGTATGCATTTGCACACGCATCAGTATGGATGCACATAAAATGGTACAATTTAAAATCTACGGGTCCGGAGAAAAATCACATTTTTATATTTTCTGGTATAGAAAAATCACCACAAAGATTTAAAAAATGGGCAACTTGTTGTAAACGGAACAATTTTGGTCCTGTTAAGTCATCAAAGACATGTTCAAAACGTTTTTCTAAGGATGATTTTAATAAGTCTCACTTAATGCGTAAAAAACGTCTGCCAGACACTAAAGAAGTAGTTAGATGGATACCGGGGGTTTCCCATACAATTTTTACTACTGGCAAAAATATTTCCAGCCCATCTACTTCCAGAGATTTAAGTAGAAGTAAAAGAATATCGAAAAAAAGGGAAATAGTTTTATGAATACAATTCTTGTTTCCACATACTCGGATCAAAATCACATAGACACTCGCAATAATAAAGGTATTTAATGTGAGTAAGGTAATATAATAAAACTAGAAACAACCAGTTTTGAATAATTATAACTCGGCGGAGTCCGACATATGTGCTATATGAATAATTATAAGGAAAAAAAAACGCTTGCTTATTGGAAAAATGTTACTTTATTATAAAAAAAAAAATAATACTGAGTTAGTAGGTAGTGTTATAATAACTATAATTATAAATATTGAAATAAAAGTTTTTTTCTAATGATTGTTTGAAATGATAAATAATGATTATTTTTTGTATAATTAACATTCATTATTAACATTCGTACTCATATAAATACATAGTAGATCGCAGTAGAATGAATATAACTTTTTTAGTCCACTATTAAATAATAAGTGGTGATATAATAAAAATAAAAATGGATAAGCCCCATCTAAAAAAAAAAAAAAGAAAAAATATTGCAAATGAAATAATTAAAGAAAGTGAAGAAACGCCGGTGTAATTGGCTGTAATTGGTGCCAATGTGATACACCCGTATCCTGTAACCTAACCTAACCTAACCTAACCTAACCTAACCTAACCTAACCTAACCAACCTAACCAAACATAACCTAACCTAACCTAACCGTATCCGTAACTATGAGTCCGTAAAATTAGGCAGGGTATTTTAGAAAATATGGGCTCTCCCTCCTTTAATTACACCTATGGGAAAAATCGCCTTCGATGATGTATCTAACCTATGTTTTCAAACACGGTTTTGAACTCAATTTGTATTTGAATTTCACAGTAATAGTTTTCAAAACCGATGATGAGTCGATTGAACAATTTACCAACCGCTTTAAAATGTGCATGTATATAAACAGCTATACAATGTGTTATACCTACGCTAGGAAATGTGTCAATATTTTTGTAATGTTCAGTATAAAAACTCTCATATATACATATACATATTAGTATCGTGAAAAGGCCTTAGCATAGTATGTATGTACTTTTTCGAATTCCAGCAAGTATAATAATAATTTCAACCATTGCATCAGCCCCTAACCTAACCTAGCCGGTTGTTTTTCAAAATTGTTCTCAATTGGCAATGTAAAATATAAACAGATATTTTATCGAGCGTTTCCATTGAATTTTTACTGGGTTTTCTGCTGTTGTTGTCGTTGTCACTGTTCTTATTTGTATAATGTGAAAATATTTCACTGAAAAACAACTTATTTTTTTGTTGTTCCATATAGTTCGTTGCTATTAGTTTTTATAACTTTATGCGAATTGTTGTTTTCGATATTCCACAGTATTTTTTGTCCCTGCGTATTATTTTTCTGCTCGAATATATATAAAAGCAATTTTCATAGATCAAATAGATTTACATAACGCATTATACCTTGGTAACCTCTACATTAAGTAAAATTTTAATTCCTAAGACTACAAATAAAGAAAAAAAGATTAAATTATCCCACTATTTTTCAAAACAATTATGCTTTGCTGAAAAGTTAATTTAATATAATATAAGCGCTCAATTATCCAAATTTTATCTGTAATACGTGATAATTACGAAGGGATTTATAATTATATATATTTTTTTATATATAAAAAAATATATATTGTATATTGTTTTTAAGGTCAAATTTCGATTACTCTGAAAATCGATATTCCGCCTAATTTGATAACGCCGATTACGAAGAAATTGATTTAAAGTGTCTCAAACTAACATAAATAGGGTCGGGCCTAAAAAGGGCTAAGTTTAGGCTACTATTTGTTTTACGGACTATTAAAGGCAGTAGTTGTAAATGAACAAAATATTTATGTGCGCAAATCGTATGTAAATAGTATATCCGATTAGGTAACATTTTCAAGTTTTCACTATTTGCTATGACCTTCGAATTTTCGACGTAAAAAGTAGCACTATGATGTGCACAAAATAAAAATTTGTAATTCGAACATCGACAATTTTATATACCTATTGTTTTTGTCGTTTGATGTGCTTAAAACGTATAAACATTAAAGGATGGCAAAAAAAATTACTAAAACATTCTCGTGTGTGCACGAGTGCCGAAATTATTGTATGCTTTTCGAAAATATTTTCGATTTATTATAACCTTAGCATTTTTAGCATAAAAATTTTACCAACAAAATTACACACGGAAAACCCCGAAATTTCAACAACCCTCCCTCCTCCTGGGAAAAAGGCTGAATGTTTTTAAAACTTGTTTGGCGCAATTTTAAGATTTAACAACTAACAAGTCAAATTAATTCTAAATTTGTGTGGAATTTAACCATTTTCCAATAGAAAAGATAGAATTTTTTTCTTTATTTCACTTTTCGAAGCAAAGTTTTAGGGATTTAGGTCGGGGAAATTAGACCGAAGGTATATTATCTAGAATGGAACTATAACATATAAAATTTTCTCAAAAAAAACTGGGATCAAACTTATTTTATATTAAGGAAACCCCCCCCCCCCCGAAAAAGGGCAAAATTACACTTTTACCGTAGTCAATTTCCAGGTTGCTATGTGTGAGTGAGTAAAATATAGACAATGAAAATATTTCATTATATTGTAAACAACAATATATGGGTTATTATAATAAAACATTTATATAGAGAGAACCTATTTTATATTTGTGACCAATTTATAATGATAACATCATGTTTAAACTCTGCACTATTTTTTACTTTTGTTCAACTCCTTGTGGAAGCAAGTACTTTAACGTGTAAAGCCTCAAGTTTAATTGTCATTTAAATGTATTGTAGTATGTAAAGTATGTAATAAGTGAATGTACAACTAACAAACTGAGAGCATTCACTTGTTTTTCGTTGATATATAACCATAAATGAACCATTTAATTCTTTAGTCACTCTTACATTATAGATTCCAGTATAGAAGAGTGGTTTTATCTAACGACTAATAATTGTTTATTTGAAATGTTTTATTAAATAGTCAATGTCAACTGGTTTCACCAGAGATAACAAAAAGTGAATACATTTAAAACGAAAATGTAACAAACGTAACCCAAATCATATCCACCCTTAAACTAAAAATTCATTATTAAGCACATAATTGACATTAGGTACAATGCTCTTATCGATATTTGTCTTTTTATCTGTGATCACTGGATTGCTCTTTGAAGCCCGAATTTGGGTTTCCAAACCATAATATGTAAGGTTTTATTTTATGCTCTGAATTTTCGTTATATGTTATAAATGCGTAAACAACACACGGTTAGTAATATTTTTTTTTTTGCGTTTTATTTACCTTAAATTTGTATCGGTATGAAAAAACATATGAGTCATAATGATACAGATAAAAAAGCTCCCTAATGGTAGATGTACTCAGATTTTTCCTACTAATAAATGCGTTAGTATATAAAAGGCCTTGGAGTTTTATTATGTTAAACATATTCGATATAGACACAAATGTTTGTATACCTTTGGGTAGAATTTACAGAAATGAGAAAATTGTAAATATATTTATAATATATTATTATTTATACAATATTAAAAAAACTATAAATTATCATGAATACATATGTTTTTTTTTATTGTATTGTATTTTATTTTTATCCACATTTCTGCAATTGGTCTTAGAACACCTGAAATTGTCTACATCCGGTCATAAATAATACAACTATAATTATTTTTACATTCAAAATTTAAAACTTTTGTCATTACTTTTCTAAATAATTGTATATTCACTTTCTTAAACGGGGAAACGTATCGAAAACACGTTTTAAGTTGTATTATTTATTTAAAATAAGAAGAATACTAGTTTTGATTTATCGTTATGTATGCTTGTTCAAACAGTTAAGAGTCATACACCAATGTCCTAAATAAGAAAATATTCAAAAACAAAAACAACATCTTTTATCATCGACCTAGTTAAATTATTTGAAGTCTCCAACGTTAAAACTAAATTTGAGTAAATTTGAGTGTGTATACAATTTATAATATACATTAGCAGTATTAAATAATGTTTGTGATTTTTTAGCTGTTAAGTTGCTCCAGGACGAACGTAAGTATATAATACCTATCTGTACATCATATTATAATATTTTGTTTGGAGTAATCATTAATTAAATACGTTGTGTTTAATAAATTGTGTAATGAACTTAAGGCTAAAATGATTTAAAAACTGACTCTAAGCAAATTCACTGGATTTTTATAATTAATATCTTGGTTAGAACAACATTCGACTATTGGTTACTGCTCATTTTTTTTAAAATAATTTAAAAACTTTGTACGTTATAAAATTTGGGGTATGTTTGCATATAGGTATATTTAATCAATTCATTTCACAAGGTCAACATGACTGGACAATACAATTGACATAATAAAAAAACAGAAATCTTACTGACATTGCAGGATTAAATCAAATCAAATACCTTGCGGTACACTAAATTAAGTTTATTGATATAGGTACTAAAAGTAATACCAATGTTGACGTTGTGCTTCATATTTTGTGTAACTCATTGCAACATTGGTCGGAAAATACAATACTCTTATAATCAATATTTGTAAAGCCCTAAAAATTATGATCTTATCATTTCCATTTTAACTTTGTAAAAATACAAAAAAATTATATATTTTATATAACATGAAAAATTATAAGCAAAATTGAATAATAATAATAAAAAAAGTTAAAATATTAAACAGGTAGTAGAGTAACTGGGATTACAAAAAGTAATAGATGCGGTCTAAGCCAACGTTAAGGAATCCCCCTAAAGTTCGACCAGAAAAATAGGGTAATTTATGGGCTAATAAATATGGGACTGGTGCATGTATGGTTTTCCGAAAGAAAAAAAATAAACAAGCTCAACAATCGACATTATATTATAATACTATTTAACATAAATGTTTACTCATCGAACAATTAAAATAGGTACATAATATGGCACAGTTTAAATGTAAGTTTTTGCATACAGACCACATCAATAAATGTATTTTTCATTATTTGGAAAAATAATTATTGGCTAGTATTTTAAAATATGTTGCATTTTAAATTTAAATATGATGTAATATTATATATATATATTTGTTATTATTTTACCCCCTCCC
This sequence comes from Adelges cooleyi, assembly GCF_023614345.1. Taxonomy (NCBI): domain Eukaryota; kingdom Metazoa; phylum Arthropoda; class Insecta; order Hemiptera; family Adelgidae; genus Adelges; species Adelges cooleyi. Next base: position 360,462 of record NW_026095827.1, on the reverse strand, counting down.
AACTTTTTTTTGATAGCAACTTTTGAAACTTAAATAGTAACGCATACATTTAATTAACTTTTTAAATTGAGAATAATCTACTAAAAATATTGACTGGTCGGTAATCAGTTTTGGATAACTATTTTTAAAGTTCAAGAGTAAAGAGTTTAAAAGTTAGGGTGGGAGGAGAAGTGCGGTTGGGAACTGCGCGAACATAAAAATAGTACTACACTCCACCTTTCAAAAAGTTAAGGAAATATATGCGTTGCCATTTAAGTTTCAAAAGTTACTATCAAAAATAAAATATGTAAAGAAAAAAATGAATTTCTTATTGAACCCAGTGAGATATTGAGTGGTTCACGATAAGTTGATCACCATGTATGTATATATATATATATATATACAATTTTTTTTCTTTTTACTATTTATATAAGTTTTTAACATGGTTTGTCACACTTTTTGTTGTTAATTTGTTTTAAATTTATCTCGCTGTGTTAAATCGATAATTGAATTACTTTTTTTTTATATATAACGTGATCTCAATTTTCCACAAAATATTATTTTCCTATTCCCTCTCAAACTAGATTTTTTGATAGCAACATTTGAAACTTAAATGGTAACGTATATCTTTGTTTAACTGTTCAGATTGAACGATTCGGGATGTCGGATGAAGATCGGTTTTATCTCCGACAAATACCGAACAAACCACCACCTCCGTAAAAGGGTCCAACTAAGTGTCGGCCGTGAACTTGCCGCTTACACTACTGAAGAGAAGTGCATGAATAGGTAATGATAGCAACCAGTGGCTTGATCGAATTAACGTTAACGCTAAAATGATGGAAGACTTCATAAGCAAATACGATTCCAAGCAGCATGTCGATCAAAAGATGTTTGTTTTCGACTTCTGCAAGGAGATGGCGCAGAGCGTGTTCAAGACAAACGAAAAACCAATACTCGTTTGGATGAGAACCGGACTAAAGTTAAACAAGTTTCGAGTGACGACGAAAAGCGCCAAAGAGTTTCGTGATCTAGTGTAATGCAGACGATGGATCAAGTCGTAGATATAGAAGACTCGGAGGAAAAGTCAATAGATTTGTAGCAAAACAAATGTACGAATAAAATAGCAAGTGAACCGATTTTGAAATAAAAAACGATGTTGTTTAGAGCCTGATAGAAAAACTAATTTGTGATACGACAGAAAAAGTGAAGGCTACTTTTAGTGTTAAGTTTAATTAATTGTACAATTAATTAGCCACACGCATTTGGATCGTTAATGGTCGACGGAAAATTATCTATTAAATTTTCAAGATAAATATTATTTTTTTTTACCGCTGGAACGCATCTATAAAACATTAGTAATTTGTTTTATTTTTCTCTTAAAGCGTGTGTGTTCATTAGTGTAAAACGTATGTGTTACCAACTCGTGACAATATACAAACTTATTTTTGTACGAATAAAATTATTTATGAAAGAAAACTTGCAACATATTGTGCACTTGAGTGGTAAAATTACAAAATAATTTGATATTAGTGCTGTGTAAATTCAATTTCTTGTAGAATCTAAGATGAAAATGATACGGGAACTTATAAAAATAGGTAATGATAATATATTATTTAAATACATTTCCAACCGAATGTCAGTAAATACCTTGTGAAGGCTTAGGATTGGTAACTAAAACAACAATTAGTGTTTTACATCGTTCATACGTTTTTGCCGTAACTGGATTTTATGAGGTCAGCTCCTTTTTCCGCCATCATTATAGTGACCGCGTTCGGGTTGTACGCCACCAAATGCGGTATGGCAGAACCGTCGATAACCCTCAGGCTTGTGACGTTTTTCACCCTCATTTGCGGGTCGACCACTGTTTTTGGGTCACCGACTGCGCCCATTTTGTTGGTGCCGGCCACGTGGTACAACGAAGTGGCCACTTGCTCGATGCTGCACAACCAGTAATCACGTGTGGCCCATTCGTAACCGTCGCAATTGGGAAACTTCAAGTGTTCCAACACCAAGCCGGCGTTCATCACGGCTTCGGTTTTCGACAGTTGCACTATGAAGTCTATGGCTCCCAACACTGTTTCCAGTTCTTCCTGGTGTTTCAAGAAGTTGGCCACGATTTTCGGATGCTCCAGCGGGTCGGCGCTTTTGAGCTGCACGTAACCGGTGCTGATTATGTTGGTGCACAGTGGCAGCATCATCAGCAAGTCGCTCTGCTTGTTCAAATCGTTGTACAGCGCGGCCACTTCATCGGTCAGCCCGAATATATTGGTCAGCATGTTCTTGCCGTTCCAGCTCTTGTCCAACATGTTGTACATCAACCGCATCTTCATTATTTCCACGTCGGGGTACGTTTGCTCCATTTTCGTGTTGATGAAAGTGATCAGTCCCGATAGCCCGAGGGTGCTTTTGCCTTGTGCGGTCAGTGCCACTTGTTCTGCGGAAAGCTTCGTGCTCTCGGCCTGTATCTCTTCTACGGACCGGTTCTTTCTGTCGGTGAATACCAGACCTAAGAACACGACGTGGTCGTGGAAGTTCGCCCCGACCTGCAGGTCGGCCACTAAACCGATGCCCATCTCTCGCAGATGCTCTGCGGGTCCCACTCCTGACAGCATCAACAATTGCGGGCTAGCTATCGCTCCGGCACTGACGATCACCTCCAGCTTGCAGCTGATCGCCATCTTGGTGCCGCCGGGCGTCAACACCTCCACGCCAGTGGCCTTGCGGTTTTCGTCGAACAATATCCTGGTGGCTCTCGTGTGTTTGGCCACGTACAAGTTTGGCCGCTCGCTGGCCGGCAACAGGAACGCCTTTAGCGTGCTGCACCGCAGACCGTCTCTGGTGGTGCTGTCGGCCATGCCGTACCCCAAAACCGGCTCTATCCGATTCAAGTCGGCCACGTAGTTCATGCCCAGCTCCTCCGCACCGGCCGAGAACACTCCGACGGCCGGGTCGCGAGACACGAACGGCGATACGGTCAGCGGACCGCCCCGGGAGTGAACGGTTCCGTTGAAACGCTTTTCGTCGACAAAGTCCTCGGATTTCTTGAAATACTTCATTGCCGTGTCGTAATCCCAGCCGTCGCAACCGGCTTGCACCCATCCTTCGAAATCACGCCTAGTGCCCCTCATGTATATCATGACGTTCATCGATGAACTACCGCCCAGCATGCGGGCCTTAGGCACATAAACGCGTCCGTCCTGCAAACCCTTGAACATAGTTTCGTCCGGTTCTGTCGAGTAGTTCCAGTCGACGTCGGATCGTAGAATCGTCTCCCACAAATTAGGCACCTCCTCCGTTTCCGGTGGATCGCCGCCCGCTTCCAAAAGCAACACGTTCCATTCGGCCACTTCGCTGAGTCTGGCGGCCAACGTAGCTCCGGCACTTCCCGCGCCCACCACGATGAAGTCGAATTGCACGTTGCTCTCGCCGTACTCCAACTCGGCAGCGTAGTCCGATGGGTACGCGATTGCCCGGGACATCGGCCAAGGTAACTGTAACAATTTCAACCGGTAAGTTAGGCTAGGTTCAACGTGGACACAGTGGCGCACCTAGATATTCTGGTGCCCTAGTGTACAACTAAATATCGGGTCAATCCGCGTGAAATCACCTAATGGGTGTGCGACTATAGTTCAAAAATGTTTGAAATTTTTATCATACATTCTTAATACATTCCTTAATGACAACAAAATTGAAGAAAAAATAATTTAAAACATAATTTGTTCGTATCAAATTAATAATTGTAAATTTCGAAAAGGGCCCATCTCGAGTTTTTATCAAAATTGATTTTTCCTCGTTTTTTCAAATTTACACATATAGACCGATATTTTACGAGCGAAAAGAGCACAAATATGTTTTTATTAAGATGAAAAAAACATCCTATTTTTTAGAAAAAATCATATTAAAAAGAAAATCAGATTTTTGAGTTTCCTGGAAAAATTTAATTTTTCGATATCAGCCCTTTTCGAAATTCCCAATTCAATTAAGGGGGCTCCATACAGACCATTTTTTCAGTAAAAACATATCATTTTCATTCCATCGCACAGGCCTTACCAGTAATCCGATAAGCAATCTAAAAACAGATTTGAATTTGTCATGAAGTTTACTTAGGATCGGTCGAGGTACTTTTTTCAATTTTTAATTTTAACCCTTTCTAAATTTTATTTTAAAATGTTCAAATTTTATAAAATGTCCAAACGTGTTTTATACATAGTAGGAATAAGATATCAAAAAAGTACGTCGACCGATCTCAAGTAAATTTTATGAAAAATTCAAATCGGTTTTCATATTACTTATCGGATTACTGGTTGAGCCTGTGCGATGGAACAAAAAATGTATGTTATATTGACTAAAATGGCTTTTACTCATACACAAAATGATTTAAATTAAAAATAATACCTTGAAGCTTATAAAAATTAACCGGTAAATTTATTGACATGGTCGAAATTTATTTAAACCAATTTTTTCTTAAATATTGCCTATACAAAACTCCTTAAAAATGGTCTGTATGGATCCCTCTTAAGCTATATGTTCTTATGGCCAATATCGTCTTTTAGCCAATTAAGTTTTTTTTCTATTATTTTACCGTTTCAAACATAAGTGTAAGTTAAGAACTGCCTAATTAATGACCCACAACACAAATGTGATTGAACCAAAATTGTCCAAATTCATGCAAAACTGACGTATAAGTGATTAGAAAATCTACTAAAAGTTTGGTGATTGAGTTAAAATTATTTTAACAACAGTAGTAAGGTTTAAAACTTTTTTGAATTTTTCAAAACTTTCTTTTGGGGTTAAAAAATTGCAATCGCCATTAGTAATAACTAATAAGAAATTATTACATTTTTCAGAATGTTTGATGAAGACCAGCAACTACTTCGTCGTATAACGAATCTGAATTGTTCTTTAAAAATTATGTGTGACCACCACAAAACAAAATATATCGATACATTTTTTTTGTATTTGGCAGACAATGTTTTGACCCATTTAAAAGACATAAAAAAATAGTTTTTAAGGGCCAAATTGAAAAGAGTGAGAAACAATGCTTAAAAATTTTAATTTAACATTAATAATGGAAAACCATTATGCAAAACGCGTGCACAGTTATTGAGTGATTCCGCTAATAGAATAATTAAAAGTGTTTAACATAATGATCCTACTTATGAGCCTATAGAAGATAGTTTAAAAGCATTGTTTCTCATTCTATTACAATTAGGCCCTTGTGAACTATTTTGTTATGTCATTTAAATGGGTCAGAACATTGTCTAACAAATACAATAAAAAAATGTATCTATATATTTTGTTTTGTGGTAGCCAAAAAGTTATTTTTTAAGAACAATTCAGATTCGTTATACGACAAAGTATTTGCTGGTCTTCATCAGACATGTCAAAAAATGTAATAATTTCTTACTAGTTATCACTAATGCCGATTGCAATTTTTTAACCCCAAAAAAAGGTTTTGAAAAATTCAAAAAAAAATTTAAACCTTACTACTGGTGTTAAAATAATTACTCCATCACCAAACTTCTAGTAGATTTTCTATTCACTTATATATAAGTATCGCATGAATTTGGAAAATTTTCGTTCAGCCTTATTTGTGTATAGCTTAAATTTGTATATAAATAAAACATTTTTTGAATTTTTTTATTTATTGACAACAACAAAAGTTGTTGAAAAGTTAAAAAAAAAAACAATTTCTCGGGGTTAAAAATATTTTTTTTTTTTTAAATATTGTTTAAGTACACTTAATTCGAATTTTAATTGTGCAGGTTTTATGTCTATACCGCTATCGGTGGTTAAATTAAGAGTCGGAAACATTAGGTGTTCTTGGATAATTTTTTTTTTTAAATCGAACTACATAGGTCCAAAAAAAAAACCAAAACGTATATTTTTTTCATTTTATTACCATTAAGGACCTATAAAGAATGTATGAAAAATTTTTTGAACCATAGTGGCACGCCTATTAGGTGATTTCACGTCGAATGCCCCTATTATGATGCCCTCAGTTTTTCCCCCTGGAGTTTATATCAAAGCTGAATTGCTTTTACATTACTTTTTCAAAAACATACTAGGTATATACATAAGTGATTGTGTTATATGATTTTTTTTTATCAGTACCATGAATACCTTTCTTAGATAGATTTATACTAGCAAAGAATAGTTTATAAAAAAATATTTGTGTAGGAGAAAAAATATTCAGGCGCAGACTGAGGCATGAATTTTTTATCAACTGTATCTTATTATTTATCAATTACATAGAAGCAGTTTTGGTGTTGAAAGGTCATGTTAAATAACCATAACAGCATAATAGTATATATTATTTAGAAGACAAATCATAAACTTTAACAAATAGTTTTAAATAATAAGTTACATTCGTGTTAGCTTTTTGCATTTTTTAAATAGCTGTTACACCTTAGTTTGATCATTTTTTAGAGAAAAAGTAATGTGATGACTTCGATAATGCTCTCCTCTTTAAATTTTGTGTTTTATACTTTCGACCTAAACGCCACAATTTAAATTCTAAATGATATAATTTAGCTACGTTGCCAGTTAGTAAGACTGGTATTTTCAATCATAATATTTTTTTAATAAAGACTACTAAAAAAATAAAAACATTAACATTACCTAATTATGTATTAATTATTGTTAATAATGTTAATTGCTGATAATATATACTAAACTATGGTTGAGTCGTATTATATTATTTCTGTATTAAATTGATCCTAATAAAAAAATTATAACTATGTAGGTACTTACATATTTTCGAAGTAGAGGCTCGCCTAAGTAAAAACCAAACACCTATAACAATAGAAATGTGTATTAGTTTTACACATAATGATTGAATAAACTGTTTTTTTTTTAATTAATTACATCCTGCTAGCTATATTGACCCGGCCATACTATTTTTAACAATTTGTTGTAAAATATAAATATTTTTTTTTGCTAACATAAAAAAGAACAAACACAACGTTGTAAAATACAGATTATCTTCTGAGCTTTGCATCGAAGCTTATGTGAAAAACTGATACTTAAAAAACTTATTTAAATATTGTAAGCCAATTGAAAAATTAAAAACGCTCGATTGTGAAATAATTAAATCGTACATTGACATTAGAATCTATGATCAATCTCATTTGCCAAACGTTTCTGATTGCATAACAAAGTTAAATTTCACATAGGTAATGTTTTTAATGTATTTATTAATTATATTTAATTGACAAATAATTATAATAATATTTATTGGAATAATATTGGAAAATGGAAAGTAGCTGAGATCTGGAAATCTCAAACAGGAGTATAAATTTGTAGTACAGTATTTTTTTATTTAAAAAGATTTTGTTTATTTACGGCAAGAACAAAGCGGGTTAGGTTAAAAAAAATCGACATCGGATTTTTTTTTATAGACCATTTATGACCATTTCATAAATCAGATTGGTACTTAAACCACTTCTATACATGACATACATTACTCACCAAGGCCAGGGTGACGGCAGGTATCCTGAACATGGTTCAGTCGGTATCTGTCCTTTTGTCGGGCTTAACAAAAGACACTTGTTGATTGGCAAAGGCGTTCGCACAACTTGCACGGCACTGATGTTTTCCAATGGCTTTTATATTTTTCGGCACAATCGTGCGGGTTATTATCGTCTTCAAATTAACACAAATTGGGACAAGCATGATCGATTATTCGAAATCTGCACGAATAACCTAAATATTTTTCTATAGATCTTTGATCTACATAATTTTTGAATCGCGGAGTGAGTAAGTAGCGTGAGCCGAAATTTGTTTTTTTAAATTTTTTTTTTTATTCACCGGCACGCTTTTGGTTTTTTTTTTCAAATACAAGTCAACCCGACACCTGTTCACGCATATATCGTCTGTACTTTGTGTATAAATAAGATTCAATGTCATCATTTTGCAAAAAAACCACCTAGATCGCCTTCATAGGTGTTACTCGAAACACCCTCTTTATTCAGTCAATAATGCTAATACTAGATTGAAATTAACCTTAATTTTGTTCATTAACTTCCATCTGGTGCAATCGATTTCCCATCTTTGTTAATGCTGCTCAACTTTAGAGTCCCGTTTCGTTCAACTCGATTTCATGCCCCTTTTTCATCCACTAATTATTCCTTTAACTCCCCCATCGTTTTCAATGTCTTGAATTGTATAGCTTTATTTTAGTACTACTTCTTTTTGTAAATAAATATAAATACAAAAATAACTGTAAATTTTGTTTTGGGCACTTGTGCCTGTTGAGTAAATAAATAAATTAACTAATGATGCCCTGATTTTGCCTCGTAGGGTAACGATGTTGAGACTCTTTAATTAACTTCTTGAAAAAACATATCATAAACCCTTTCTAATAGAAGGCAATTTTTTAGTACTGAAAATTAGACCTAAGGTAGATCTAGAATGGAAATATAACATAGACAACTTTATCAAAAATCTGTGGTCAAGCGTTTACTTTTAAGTGATTTTATCACTTTGGGTTATAAATTATAATATTTCTTCTAGACCTGTGACCTCCTGGTCCCCACTATGCCTCGACACCACAATACTGGCTTTCTTTAACACCTATTTTTGTCGTTATCATTCTATGTATTAAATATTAATTTTACAAGTGGGGGGGGGGCTAAGTATTCTATCACAATTAACCAAAGGTGTGCCCATAACGGATAAAGCCTTAGGTAAACGTATTAATACATATTATAGGATGTCGATGCAGGTGAGCTTACAACATCATTTATTATAAGTTTTTAGTAGTAGCCTTGGAACGCGGTTTTCTTTAAATGCACCACTACTAGGACGATGTTAAATGAGCCGACCTAGCTTTACTTACCCACCCCCATTAATTGATGTATATTTGCTACTATTATGTCATCTTCTATGTTATTCGTTTTTTTGTTCAAATTTAAAATTTCAAATTTTTGACCACCATTATTAAAAAATAATAATCTAACAGAATATCTCAAAAAAAAAAAGTGTGATCGTAGCGTAACTTGTCTGTTTTGCATTTTTTTTCATAAGGTACTGTTTTCAATATTTATCCATATTATTTATTATTTAATACAAGCTCGATATGAATACAATGTACAATGTATATAAAGCGTTTGTAACTTATTTCTTAATACGCTCATATATGCGTTGCCACAAATAGGTTTTCAGAAATCTAAACGTTTGTGGAGAGTGGTAATATAAGCCCATAACTAATGATTTCTGATCTTCGATGAAAGGTCAACACTGTTTTTTTATTATATTTTAAACTAATATGTATTGATAACAAAATGCAATTTACAATAATCTTATTTTATAATTTATAATTGTTTTGGACATTCACTTATTAATGATACAATTTTTAATTGATTAAATTACATTTTTAGATAAAAGTGAAATTCCAACCAGTCTACTTTCAAGAATTTTGTTTAGCAGTTATACTATATTAACTTGAAAGAATCAAACGGTTTTTCTACTATGTCTATGTGTTACAATGATAGTCCAAGCCACGTACGTTTAGCCGTTAGAACTCTGGCCGGCAGTCACTTTGTAGCTGTTTAATTGTGAGTACTTACCGAATAACATGATCGTTTATTTTCTTTTTCCTTATATACATAACCAAATCAAATTTTGATATGCAATTTATGTTGATTCTCCAAACAATTTAAATTTCTCTTAAACATATATGTATTTTTAACTTGTAGAAAAGGACAAACGCTACTCAAAACATATTTATCTTACGGCCCGGAACGGTTCTCAAAAGACCATGGACGGCATTACCCATAAGTAATGTGATTTAAAAAAAAAACGAAAAGTACATTTTTTTACTAATTAATAAAAAAAACAATGACAGAGGAGATGGCGATGGGGACGGGGGTGTTAAATTTGTTTGAATTATGTATAACTTGAATGAACGGTTAAATTGATTAGAAAAATAACTAACCAATTGCCAACAAGCCAATTATTAAAAAAAACAACTAAAAAACTTTTGGCCACAACATAAAATTAATCATCACCTACCATTCGACTACCGTTGTTACCATTGTTACAAACCAAGTGTTTATTTTGGGATAGCGACGAAAAATATTTCTAATGATATCAAGGCAGACAGTGCTCCACGGAGCGTAGGGGACGACGACATAAAAATGTATCCCGTGGTAGCGGACTTGCACGCAAGTTGTTAAAATATAATATGTAATACCTATGTGTTTAGTAATCAAATCAAATTTAATTATGTGTGTGTTAAGCTTTTCTGGTTCCAAATGCCTCATGGGTATTTTGTCCTATTGTTCAAAAAATAATTGAACCATCAAGCATTTGGGAAAAAAATAGATTATCTGTGAGTTCTACACTTGTATGTATAAATAGTTAACAAAAATTATGTTTAAGCTTATTTTTTGTCGAAAACCTGTTTAAAAAAAAATATTTCTGCCTTGATATTTTTAAATTACAAATGTATTAAATAATCATTATAAAAATTACAATTCTCGTGAAAATGATGCAAGTGTAGGCAAGGTTTATCTTCTGTCTATAAAAATGTATTGTCATAGTTACCCGTATACCCTAATTAACAATATAATGAAAATATTTCGCTTACACAAAGTAACTTAGACTACGAATTAAGTTTGACCACAGATTTTAGAAACTTGTATATGTTATAGCCCCATTCTAGATCTACCTTCGATCCAATTTTCAGACCTAAAACCCTAAAAATGAATTTAAATAAAATAAATAAATAAAAAGTTTCACGCCTTTTAGTGTAAATGGCGTATGATATATTTGTAATTGGCAATATTTATCGATAGTACTATGTCTTAAGAATATGCTATAAAAAATGTTGAACTAATTGAACTATTTTAAAAAGTAATGGAGCACCGTAGAAATTTAAAGTAAAAAAATAAGTAAATTGGTATTTTTCTCCATTTTAAAGGAGAAGGGATAAATTTTTATTATTTTTGGTCCATTAATAACACCTTCCATGATCTATAGTGTTACTACACGAAGAAATCGGTTCAGTCGCTTAGGAGATAACATTGGTACAGACCAAAAAAATTAAATAAAAGCACAGTGTTGTAAAAACAATACCCTCGGCTGCGCATCGAAGCTAAAACACTTACCGGCTGATCAAATAAACAAATCTCTTAAACAACATGTTTAGTCAATGATAACTTGTCTGCTACTGTGTTTTTCACAATACTGCTACAATTAGCAATTTCTATCGAACGTCGGACAATATTCTGTTGAGGAGCGACCCGTCGTCAAAGAGCAATCGATGGCAAACGAAGAACCAGAGAAAAAACTATTGAAAATCCCTACTATAATATATCAAATTCGAGCAAACCGCAAAAGTATGAAAAAGAATAGTGTAAAATAATATTTGCTGGGCCATAGTTTATCAAAAACAGCTGTGTATTGGTCGGTCGTACGTGTATGAATACAATTTTTTTTAAAAACAAAAAATAGTCTACATGAAAATATTACTGTTACTGCTGATATTTCGTACGAATCGATTCCATTCTATTGTAATAATTTTGTTCTAACCTATCGTAAATTTGCATCCAACTCGTGCAATTATGATTGTGCACGCAGTTTTCGCACCAAGTGTTGTCGCCACAATCGCAATTAGCGGGTTTCTCGGTGCCGTTGGGTTTTCTATCCGGTACGGTAATGTTACGGCTGTAATTGTACGTATGGTCTGCCGGTCTTCGAGCAGAGTCCGTGACATTTTTTCCTGTCTGAAATTTGGCTGCCTTGATGTTTTTCCATCGGTTCCTCATGTCTTCCACCGGGTCCGACCAATCGGCAACGTTACCACAGCGGCCGGCAAACCCTATGCACGTTTGCGATTTCATTTTGACACTGTGCCCGGAGAAATTTCTGCAAAAATTTCCACCGTACTTACCACCGTTGACGACGCTGCAGCGATTGACCACGGCCAAATCGTCGCCGTTGGCTGTCCGTGGTTGTTGGAATAATTCGTAGCGCATCTCCGGCGATTTTCTATTAGTTGCTGACGTATTCACATCGGACCGTCCGACATTACAACATGGCGGAAAGTCGGCCGTACACATTTTATCACTTGCCAGACAATCGCACGTGCTTGTGGCGTGTACGTCCGAATAATTCGCGTGGTCGTTACATTGCTTACACTCGTACAAAAACTTTTCGATATCGTCCAAGTACTTGACGATTTTCGTCAACCTCGATTGATTATCCGACGAACTCATCATCATAATATCCCACGGAGGTAAACAAATAAGGTGTTATTCAAATTAAAACACATGATGATAATTTAATTTTCGGGACAAAATTAAATTATTAGAATATTGTTATTGAAATAAACAACAACATTAGCGAGCCAGCACTAATTTTGCTACGTACCTAGACGTTTCACTTTTAAATTAACCTCATTATCTGCAACAATGCACTTGACCAATTTCTTCGAGTAGCGACTCTATAAATCACAAATTTTATCTAGTTGGTACTTTGGGGGAGGGGTAAAAGTCGAAAAGTTCACTTCTTCATAGTTATTATAATACAAGGCAATTATATTATATTAAAACGTTTTGCAAGTTTTTAAATATCTCTGAATAATAAAATTAATAATATAAAAAGTTTGAATTCTCATTGATTTTTACAGCTTACTGTCCGTCCTACCCGTCTTGAGTCTGCTTATAACTTGGTAAAAAAAAAAAATTATAATGATATGATATTAGTTCTAAACATACCATAATACAACTTTCTTCTTGGTTATTCGTATTTTCTAATTTATACTATAATATCAAATTGTAATTTTATAACAAAACCAGTTCATAGCGAGTTATTTTTTTTAAAGTCAATAATAATTAACTATTTCACCAAAAATATTGTAATATGTTCTCACTTCACCGACGCTAATACAATAAAATACAAGTTTTATTATAACTGTAATCATTTATTATTTAGTTAACATAATCAATTGAACATAATATTGTACCCAGTACAGAGACTGTAAAACAGTTATTTCCTATAGTATTGTATACTATGTAAGTAATATAATCATATAACACCATCTTAACCTAACGAAAAATAATAAAAACCCACGTGTCACCACTAAAACGGTAATTCAATATTATACAAGTCATAATTAAAATCATTTGTTAACATAATCGATTGAACCTATTGTTGTGCAATTAATGAAAACAGATACTGTGTGTAAATTATTTTCTAAACAAAACCCAATAATGTGTGAAAAAATAAACGAACTTACAGGTAATTGCGATTCGTTTGAAATTACATACTTCGATGAGTAACAAAACCAATGTGATCTTTTTCGTTGTACACAAATCCTAATTTTGAAAAAAAACTACTCTTAAATTCTCGAACGAGTGTTTCGATTTGATGTTCAAAATCGTTAACAATGTTGAATTCTGGTTCCAATGGACGAAGACAACTGAATTCATACGATTGAGTAGTTAAATCTGGTCCAACTATTGTCGGTACTATGCAATGAGCTTGTAGATATGATGGTAAATCATTTTTCGTAAGACGATTGATGGCTCTGGTCAACACATCGGAAGATCTAACAATTTTTCCGCAGAATACTGAATATCCACTATGTCTCTAGAACCGTCGCTCAGTTTTATTCCAACCTGTAGCGGGACCACTTCAAGTAGATAACGCAATGTACCTTCAACGTACTGAAACATCTGGTAACTACTTTGCAATGCACGAATGGCAACCTTAATAATTTTCGCCGACGCTGCATGGTTGATATTTTTCCTATATAATTCATAACAACCGGGAGTTTTTTTTTTTTTTATCTTTTTGTCTCTGGTTCTTCGTTAGCCGTCGATTGCTGTTCGCCGGAACGCTCCTCGGCGGATTGCCCTTTAACGTTCTGTTCATCCAAGTCACCCCCTGCATTATTTTTCTTTTCGCGAGCTCTTGGGATGTGACTTTGTTCTCGACTTCTGTCTTTCTCCCGAATTCACCGAAAATATTTTTTCAAACAAGCGACAAAATGTTGGTGTTTACGTGTTGGCATGAACGCACCCCAGCAAGTTAACGGTCGTGTTGTATGTTAAAACGACATCTTCCACACGGTCAGCGTTTTCTTTGTTTGGTACCTTGGGGTCCTCGGACAAATCTTTTCTACTGAACAACGAGCGTCCCGTGTGTTTCACTTGCAAGTCGGTAATTCCCTGCCATCCCGGATTGCTCAAAATTTCATTTAGCACGTCAGACCATTTTTTTTTTTCATTCTCATCGGCGGCATAGGTATTTCCAGTTTTATACAATATGAATATAGAAACAAGTACACTAATTAACACTTTGCGTGACATTGGAACCCGGTGATCAATACGTTGTATAACGTTCAAAATAATAATAATATTATATATTACCTAGTTCAAAGTACAACAGCGTACAGTAAAACTAACAACTAAAAAGAGTTCTCTATCTGTGTAGCGATTGTGGAAAACTTAGTGACGGACAAGTTGTTGTCGACGAGACGTGTTATTCAGCAATGTGAACTATTTGATCAGCCGGTTAGGTGTTTTTATTTAAAAGTGTTTTTCCAATTAAGCTACCACTCTTAAACGAAAAATACTTCTCAGAAAATTGTCTCACGGCTTTGTAGGTTGGTCTGATTTCGATCACTTTATTTACGTTTGAAAAAGAAAGAATTTTTACAGGACGATTTAGACTACAATATCAAAAACCACAATATGAATTATACTGATTTGATAATTACGTTTAATTCATCTTTATTTTAGCTTTCAGTCATTTAATTCTAGGAATTAATATGTAATGTTAAATGCGTTCAACATTATTTTAGTTCATAACAATAAGAAACTTATATGCATGTTTTTGACTAATTATAGTTTATTCATATTTGTCTGTATATACTACAGTGAATATGCATACAATTCAACACCATAACAAAATAATTTTTAGTACTTACGATTTAAATCTAGTACAAGTCGACCATGATATGTTTCTGTAACCGTACTAAAATTGTTTGAGAGAAATGGTCTATTATATTAAAATTCATACATTGACCACAGTTTTAATTAATTTAATTAATTTTTTTTAATTAGTTTGTATTATTCATTGCTTTGTCTTTGTTAACTATAATTTAATATATTTTCACATACGATGATATTAAATGTATTACTGTATACAATATTTATCATTATATAATGTTTAAACAAAACGTGGGAAATTCAATTGTTGTTTATTAAATAAATATGTAATAGATTAAAAGGAAAAATTTAGGATACTATTTATTAGTATAACAAAAATAAACTATTATTCCTAGGTAATCAATATTAAAAATATTTTGTAAAAGAAAAAATCACGATTATTGTATCTAACTGATTAAAAAAATCGTTTTTCAAAATATTATAATATAAAATAATAATAAATGTAAATTTATTAACAAACTTCTATGAATTAATATTACTTAATAAATATAACAATTTGAGTACAATAATTCTGTTGTGAAATTAGAATATTTCGTGGGTTTTTAAAAATAATTGTTGTTTAGTTTATAATAATAAGCACAATAAGAAAACTCGAGAAATATTTTCATTCCAACAATTATAATTGTTACAATTCATTTTAATCGTACATAAAATACTAATTCTGAAATGATGTATTTATATTTTGCTATTTGTAAGACATCTCAAAAGACTCGAACACAATAGTAAATAATTCAATAAAATGAACGCTTGCTATATAATTACCATTCCACAGTTGTACTTTAATATGGCTCCATATTATATTACTAAAAAGTAGGGTGGACACCTACTTTAAGCTATATTTATTACAATATAATAATTGCCGGTACCTAGATGACCACTGCTTTTGTGAGTGTTACATGTGTACCTAATTTTTTTTAAAAATATACTTTAAAAATTGTATGAAATTTATCAAAAATAATCTTCCTACAACTGTATGTATGCTAATTGGACATAAGTGGACATAATTCGAATTCTAATAACTTACTTTAAATTATTGAATAGTTTTTAGTTTTACTCGGCTTAATTTAGTTCAATATGTTTTTGACTTTAACCGTATGGCATATTAGGTCATGCAGTTTTAAAGTAAATTAAATATTGCCCCTTAACCAGTTTTAGAAAGTGTTGAAATTGTTTTAAAACAATAGAAATTAATTTGAGTAACTAATCTGTTTGACAAGAAAATCTCAAACACAAGTTCTGTAAAACAATTTACTTGTAAAAATTAAATCACGCTTTATTAGTTTGTACGTTTTTAATAATATTGTTTTTGTATAATTTAGAGTGTATTATTTAAAATATTATTATAAACTACCTATAACATTTATTTTCACTATGTGTTCGTTACAAAAAATGTTAATAACTGAAATTTATGGTGTTAAATTGTATGCATGTTATTGAATAATTATATTTTGTTAATATGTAACTGTAATTACTACAGTAAATATACATACAACACGACACTATAAGTTTCAGTTATTAACATCATTTTTAAAAAATGTATGACGAACAACTAGTGAAAATAAATGTTATAGTTAATTTTTCACCTAATAGTATAAGTAAATATGCTTGATACAGTTGCAATGTATAAAATGTTAGCTTTAATATTTAACTAATAGTAGACATTTTATAAGTAAGTAAAATATTACATAAAATGTATAATGTGCGTGTATAAAAAAATACATAACAAAAATAAAATAAACAACTTAATTAGAATTAAAATATTTTACTCAATATTAATTGTAATCATTTAGAAAATCATACTTTTGAATCGAAATGTATTTATTTGCACATAAGGAATATTTATTAAAACAATAATTTTTAGTACTTATGATTTAAATCTAGTGCAAGTCGACCATGATAATATGTTTCTGTAACCGTACTAAAAAAGTTTGAGAGAAATGTTGTATTATTTTATAGTTCATACATTGATTTTTATTTTAATTGATAATTAAAATTAGTATTTTTTTATAATTTTTTTTTTTTAATTAGTTTGTATTACACATGTTTTTGTCTGAAAACTATATTTTAATAAATCTTCACATACGATGAAATTATAAATGTATTACTGTATACAATATTTATCATTACTTAGCTAATATTCAAATAACACGTGGGAACTGTAATTACCTGTATTGTGTGATTTTCAAAAAAAAAAAAATATATAAATTTTCATTATTCTTTAAAACATACATTATACCTTTATGACGTAGTGAAGGTCATACTGAAAATACAAGATACAGGGTAGTAATTTTATCGTGAACCATTCTATATATAATAGGGTTTAATAAGAAATTACATTTTTTTTTGCCATGTGATCTCAATTTTTCACAATTTTGTGTTTTTTACCCCCCTCCCAAATTAGTTTTTTTTATAGCAACTTTTGAAACTTAAATGGTAACGCATACATTTCATGAACTTGTTAAATTGAGAATAATGTACTAAACACTATTACTAATCGATAACCAGTTTTGGATAACTATTTTTGAAGTTATAAGATTTTAATAGTTAGGATGGGAGAGGAAGTGCTGTTGGGAAGTGCGCCCAGTACATTATTAGTACATTATTGTCAAGTTAAAAAGTCAATGAAATCTGGCCTACAAGTGAATCGTATCCGTCGACAAAAGTCTCGATTCGTTATTATTATATCTGAAACACGTTTATTAAAACTTTAATGATACTATAAAGGTAATGTTTTTTTTTTGTGTGTTTATTGTCTATTTGGAAAATGTTAAGTAAAGTCAAGTATTAGCTTAATATAATCAAATTGATGTTGATCTGTGACAGGAGAAATAAATCTATAATAAGAATATTAGTATAAATTGTAAATGAATGTATAATTTTTTTTGAGAACTTGTTGAGATTTGTTATTATTTATTGAGTAAATGATTTAAGAGAAGCCTTAAACTTTTAGAAAGCCAGTAATGATGGATTAGAGTAGGTTAGGTTTAACCTAACCTAACCTAACGATAATAAAATTTTGGAAAAATGTCTTTTATATTTTATTTGCAATTTAAACTATTTTACAATGATAATTACAGGAGCGTAGAGCTAATATACATAATATAGGTAATATAGGTAATGTTATTGTGATTAAAACATTAAAAATTGTCGCGTGGAAATTTTAAATGAGAAATTTGGCAATAAGTTTTTAAACGTTGATTTAACTTCAGTTGATTTTTTTTTAAATAACTTTTTACTTGCTCGAGTTGATTTGTTTTAATTTTAAGAATGTAGCTAATACAACTTTAACTAGTTAAAAACAAGAATCTTTGTCCAACTGTGCATGATAATAAACAGACTAGAGTAGAAGAAATAAACTTGCGTATCATGTAATTAACGGAAAAGCCAGTTTATTGATTGTTTTTAAACACTACAAGTTAAGTTATTATACATTGGACATAATATGTGATTGGTCTATGGCATTTTTGAGGTGGAGAAAAATCAGTTTCATTAACAGTTCTGGAACAAAAAAAAAATAAAATTGATTAGTTAATAATATGTCAATTGAATAACAGTAAAATAACTTATTAAATATCTAAACGATCCATCTTAAGTATTACATAAGAAAATAAATTCAACATATTGTTAAACTTCTAGAGATTTAATCACAATGTATTGTGTTATTTTAAATACAACTGTGTTCAGTCGATCAATACACTGTATTAGCATTTGTAATAAAACTCAAGAAGATATTTAAATTAAACTACTAAAAAAAAAAAATATTCAAGCTGTTTAAGAGAAGTGTATTGTTTTTTATTTTTTAGTGGTTAACATACAAAATTAACTAATTTTAAATAATGTTGAACATCTTTAATTTTTGACTAAAAAGAAAAGCGTGGGCCCCATTCAACACAGTCCCTAATAAATTATATTGGAAGTTCTTTTGTGATTCAAATTTGGTTTAATATTTGTGTGTGACACATACATTTCATAATACTTAACTCAATGAATTTGGAATTTATTGAATAGGGCCCACGCTTTTCTTTTTAGTCAAAAATTAAAGATGTTTAAAATTATTTAAAATTGTAGTTAATTTTCGGTTTTTTTCAAAGTAATTGACATTTTAAATAAAATATGCTACAATTGATTAGTAAATTGTTCTTGTAATAAAATTATTTTTTACTTTTTAGTTCACTTTTCACTATTTTTTTTTTTATAAAAGCATGTTTTTTAAAAAGTTTTTTTTATTGAACTTAAAATTACGATGCCCTAGGTATAACTTTTTTAAAAACATTAGTTTTTTTCCAAATTTGTATGGAATATTCTTTAATTATAGTATTACCGATAAACATTGTTAAACCAAACAAATACCAATAAGTACAGAAATTATTGAACCAATGCCCACTGCTCGAGGTTCGAGTCTTGTGAAACTCTACAATATTTAGTTATTAATTATTTGTTGTAAGTAAACACAATTTTACCATATAAACCATGCATAACTATTAAACAAGTTTCTTCTTGTATTTTATTAATTTGTATAACAAAAAAAAAAAAAGGAAAATATTCAATTTACTGAGTAAATATGGTACGTGTGAACTTAATTAGGTATTATTGTATTTGTAGTTTTGGTAGAGATAATGGTAATTTTCTTGCGACTGTAGAATACTCTAAATTTGAATAGAAAACGTAATTACTAATTTATCTTGTTGGTGGTCAAGTTTAATTTAAAACATTATAAATGGTTTGAAATGCCTAACATGACCTTGGCATTAAATGGAGATTGCTCAAGTCGGTATATATTTGTCCAAGTAAGTATATTATACATTATTTTATTCATAAATATTTTAAAATGCAGATGTTGTTAACAAGAAAAACGACTTATTCGTGTTTGTGAATGATGAAGGAACAGTTCATTGTGAAAGACATGACAAAGAGGGAGATAATGGAAATTGATAGACAGTGCAGAAAAGCAAACATACAAATTTTGTAGTATGATTACTTTTAATCATATGGCTCTTCAATGCTTTGGTATATATTTAAAATACTATTTTTTTATACGATTTTGTTGTTGATGATACTTGGGGAGAACTTCATTGTGTAAGATATAAAACAGAAAAAAAGAATGACATCAAGTTGACAGAGGTTAGGAGGGATATCAAATGATTTTTGTCGAAATAATATTCCTTTTAATGATATTACTCTGAAATCATGGTACCAGTGTTCAGTTAAAATATTTTTTATTAATAAAACCTTATAACTAAAAATTTGTGATGGAAAGAGGCAACAAACATATTATGTGACAAAATGATGTGTTATGTAGGGCAGAAGAAATGTTCAAAATTGTACAAAACTATAGTGAGGCTAGCAAAATAAAAATATGAATACATGAAACTTTAACAGTTGTAAAACCAGAACATATTAATATTTTTTCACAAATCACAAATCTGAAATATTCATTAAACATAGTACCTACTACCGATAAACATTGACAAAACAAAAACATATCATAAACCTTTAAGTGAAAAGGAGAGGCATTTTTTCTTTATTTCACTTTTTCAAGCAAATTTTTAGTGATTTAGTTCTGAAAATTAGACTGAAGGTAGATCAAGAATGGAAGTAAAACATATCGGTACAATTTTCTCAAAATTCCGTGGTCAAGCGTTTGTTTAAAAGTGATTATATCACTTTCGTTTAAAACAATTCCTGTAGACCTGTTACATCCCAGTCTTCACTATACCCAAATGTACTGGCTTTCTTTAACAACTATTTTTTTTGTTATTATAATATTAAATATTATTTTACTAGTGTGGGGCCTATGTATTTTAACACAATTAGCGAAAGATGTGTCCAAAGCGGATAAAGTCTTAAGTAAACGCATTAATACAAGTTAAAGGATGTCGACGAAGGTAAGTTTACAACAAGCTTTGAAACAAGAGTTGAGATTTTGATTTTTTTGCCGCCTAAAACGCACGACAGTTTACCTCCACGCTGCAAAATACCTCCATTTGTGGCAATCACTCGTTATCAAACAAACACACGCTATCACAAATCTGTCTAGAACATTTCTATGCTGTCATTCATTTTGCATTAAAATCACAAATTACAAGTTTTGTTTTTGTTAATAATTTATATTTCTTTTTGTACACTCTGAATTTTTGTGAATGATAAATAGTCAGTTTAGATTTTTGCAATAGGACATAGGTATAATTTGTTTTCGGTATTGATGCTCCGTCTCTAATTCGTGAGAATTTCTAGTTTTTAATCATAATAACTTGGTCGAATTCAGTGATAAATTCCTAACGTGGTGCCTCGTGTTTCTTTATTTCGTTTCAATTTGCGTTGCAATTGAGTTTTGTTTTGCCTGTTATTCATTTTAAGTTTTTAGTAGCAGCCCTGAACAGCGGTTTACGGTTCTACGTTGTGTGAGTACCTACTGTTATGTATTTTGAATTTATTTACATTATTGCCGTGTTTTCTGTCTCCCGTTGACTTACCATACTGTTTGTGAATAAATAGAATCATAATCTATAGGTTTTTGTTTATTACTTATTATTTACTCTGAGTTGATTTGAGTGACACAAGATCAACGACACTTGAAATTAATTTAGTCGGTCAAATAGGCTATCGTTTCTTAAATCTTTATCGTGTTAGTGTCTTACCTACAAGTCATACTTGTAGTTTTCTGTTATTCGTCTAATTAAAGTAAATTAAAATCTAAGATTAAAAGTTCAAAAAAACAAAATATATCTCTCAAAACTTTGTTGGTTTTTATTTTTCAAATAGTGCTAACTAAATTATTCTTTATTATATCGTTATTCTTACTTCATTTGTTACTTAATTAAATAGTTAAAATTGTGTGGTGAAGTTGTCCTATTAAACCTCGATGCATATATGGCACAGAAATATAATTAACGTTAAATGTCAATTATAGAATTTTGAAGCAGTATAATATGTTGAAAATTAAACATGAAAATGATGGAACAGAAGAACACTCTTTTGAAAAAACGCCTGAAGTCATAGAACCTAAACCGCTAGATGTGCAGTTCATAAACAATGAAATTTCTACATTAGAGGAGTATTTAGTAAAGAATGAAGACGACAATACTTATGGGTAATGTGATTTTTATTACGATTTATTTTTTATTCCAAATGAAACTATTAACTTGTAATTATGTTGTCCAGTTCTAAACACCCGTCGTAGTTATCGATGTTATAAAGATGTTATAAAGATAATAAAGATAATAAAGATAATAAAGATAATAAAGAAATATAAACTTTCCTTGAGTAACTTAATCCACTAGCCCTTTACATTTGAAATTATTTTACTTGTTAACGATAAGTTAAAATTTTCAGTAAATTATATACTCTTTTAAAATAATTGTTTGGTAAATAATATTTCAGTTATATATATATATATATATATATACAATGAGTAAGGATTTAGTTGGTCAAATGGGCTATCGCCTAGCTTTGATCTTTATTGTGTTAGCTTTTTACCTACAAGTTATACTTGTAGGCGTGTGTTATTTATCTAATTAAGGTAAATTCAAATAGTTTTTAATATTTAAAAAACAATAGTTAAAATTGTATAGTTAAGTCTTCCTAATAATCCTATATATGTAAAGAATTATAACTGATGTTAAATGTCATTTATAGAGCTTTGAAGCAGTATAATATATTACAAATTAAACAAGAAAATGACGAATCAGAAGATCACTCCTTGGAAAAATTGTTTGAAGTCATTGAACCTAAACCGCTAGATGTGCAGTTCATAAACAATGAAATTTCTACAACAGAGGAGTATTTGGTAAAGAATGAAGTCGACAATAGTTATGAGTAAGGCGATTTTTATTACCATTAATTTTTTATCCTATATGAAACTATTAACTTGTAATTATGTTGTCCTCTTCTATACACCCGTTGTTTTTATCGATGTTAGCATTCCGTTATTCAACTTATTTTAGGAACTACTTGTTCATATAATAATAGATTGTTTTAAAACTACATCTTCATCTTATCAATATAATGTTAAATCACACTGTAATACCACATTATGATAGCGTACATTCGCACGAGACATACCGTGTTATATATATATTAATATGTATACATCTATACCTATCTACATTTTAACAGTTGTAAAAAAAAAATTAGTATAATTAGTTCTGGGGCTTAAGATACACGCTATTATAAAAAAAAATGTACACTAAAGGGGAAAGTTGTTTAAAAAGCCGTTTCTTCTAGGTTTTATTTTTTAAAGAAATGGTAAGATTTTTTAAAATGAAATAAATTACATCATGGTATTTTTATCCTAAATAAAGCTACTTGTAATTATGTTGGCCTCCTTTTTAAACCTGTCGTTGGTATCGATGTTAGCATTTCGCTATCATAAAACTTATATTAGGAACCTCTTGTTTATATAATAATAGATTAAATTAAAACTTCATCTAACTCTTATCAATATAATGTTAAATCAAAATACCAAAAAAAAAAATTATATATTTGTGGGTATGATGACCGGTCAATGTCTGCGGTACCACATTATGTTAGTGCATATTCGCACGAGACTTTTTGTTATATATATATATATATATAGAGCAATCTGTATCAAACCACGCAGTCATCGGCCTGACCTCAAATTTTTTAAAAAACAAAAAAAAATTTTTACTCTTTTTTTAGCTAATAGACCTTATGCTTACACGACAGGCCAATTAAATGATCTTTTTATGTATAAAAGCCTGAATATAAAGTAGAATATTATTTTGGTTTGTTAATTACTGAGTTGATGAGTATTATAATGTATTTAACAATACACACAATTTTGAAGAATTGGTGATTGAAACACAGTATAAAACCAATAAATATTTAATTCAGCTGTTGGAAACTAATCATGTACATCTAAGTAAATAAAAAACTAATCACTTATTTAGTTTTTGAAGTATAAACTCTCGTGTATACTGAGTTTATTCAAGTGACACGAGATCTACGCCACTTAAAATTAATCTAGTCGTTCAAATGGGCTATCCTCAACCTTTAATCATTATCGTCTTGGCTTCTTACTTTCAAGTCATATAAACATACAACTAATGTTGAATGTCAATTATAGAATTTTGAAGCGGTATAATATATTGAAAATTAAACCTGAAAATGATGAAACAGAAGAACACTCGGTGGAAAAATCGTTCAAGGACATTGAATCTAAACCGTTTGATGTGCAGCTCTTAAGCAAAGAAATTTCTACAACAGAGGAGTATTTGATAAAGAACGAAGTCCACAGTAGTTATAAGTAAGGCGATTTTTAATACCATTTATTTTTATCCTAAATAAAGCTACTTGTAATTATGTTGTCCTCCTATTTAAACCCGTCGTTGGTATCAATGTTAGTGTTTCGATATCATTAAAACTTATATTAGGAACCACTTGTTCATATAATAATAGATTAGTTTAAAGCTACATCTAACTCTTATCAATATAATGTTAAATCAAAATAACAAAAAAAAAAATTATTTCTTTGTGGTTATGATGACCGGTCAATGTCTGCGGTACCACATTATGTTAGCGTATGTTTGCATTGTTTATATATATATATATATAAAGGGAATTTTGAGTCAAACCACGCGGTCATCGGCTTGACCTCCTCAAAATTTTTTTTTTCTTTTGGTCTATGATAAGAGATTTATTTTTTGAAATTTTTATCACTAATTTTTGCTCTAAATATAGAGGTTTTTCAGTTTTTTTTCAAAAAAAATAGATTTCGACCCGTTTTATATTTTTGAAATTTTAATCTTAAATTAATCTATTTTGTTTCATATGTGTTGCAGTATTCATATTTCATGTAAAGCGACCGATACCTGGAATAATACAAAAAATATGGATTGTAGTTTTATTGGAACTATAAAAAATAATTCTGAGAAAAATATATACAAACTACGTCGGTTCGACTGCAATATATGTCAAAGGAGGTTTACAGCCAAAAATAATATAATCCGGCATATTGCGAAATCGCATACCAGTACTTCCGTGAAAAAGAAAGCGCCTCAAAAAAATAAAGTCAATCATCGTAACAGCAGAATCAAAGAGTATACTCGAAACAAAGATGGCTTATTTAATTGTGGTATTTGTTTGAAAAGTTGTTCATCAAAATCATACCTTAGACAACATTGGCGCGTTCATACCGGAGTAAACCCCTTTAAATGCAATATTTGTGAAAAAAGATTTGGTCAGATATTTCACCTCAGAACTCATGAACGCATACATACCGGCGAGAAACCATTTAAGTGCGATGTCTGTGAAAAAACATCCAGTCAACAAATTCATCTCAAGAACCATGCACGTATTCATACTGGTGAAAAACCTTATAAATGCGTTGTCTGTGAAAAAACATTCAATCTACAACAAAGTCTTAAAAAACATGAAACGATACATACTGGTGAAAAACCTTATAAATGCGTTGTCTGTGAAAAAACATTCAGTCAACAATCTGCTCTCAAGAATCATACACGGATACATACCGGCGAGAGACCCTTTAAGTGCGATGTCTGTGAAAAAACATTCAATCTACAACAAAGTCTTAAAAAACATGAAATGATACATACTGGTGAAAAACCTTATAAATGCGTTGTCTGTGAAAAAACATTCAGTCAACAATCTGCTCTCAAGACACATGCACGTATACATACCGGCGAGAAACCGTTTAAATGCGAGTTCTGTGAAAAAACATTTGGTACACAACAATCCCTAAAAATTCATAAACGCACACATACCGTCGAAAAACCGTTTAAATGCGATATCTGTAAAAAAACATTCATTCAACAAACTGATCTCAAGAAACATACACGGATACATAACGGCGAGAAACCGTTTAAATGCGATGTCTGTGAAAAAACGTTTGGTACACAACAACACCTAAAAATTCATAAACGCACACATACCGTCGAAAAACCGTTTAAATGCGATATCTGTAAAAAAACCTTCATTCAACAATCTGATCTCAAGAATCATACACGGATACATACCGGCGAGAAACCTTTTAAGTGCGATGTTTGTGAAAAAACATTCCGTCTACAAAAAAGTCTTAAAAAACATGAAAGGATACATACTGGTGAAAAACCTTATAAATGCGTTGTCTGTGAAAAAACATTCAGTCAACAAATTCATCTCAAGAACCATGCACGTATTCATACCGGCGAAAAACCGTTTAAATGCGATGTCTGTGAAAAAACATTCAGACAACAATCTGATCTCAAGAGACATGCACGGATACATATTGGTGTGGTACGATATAAATGCTCAGCCTGTGATAAATCATATGGTTGCCAAGATACTCTCAAAAGACATAAAGCAAAAGCTCATGGCTCATAACATCATAAACCTCACGTATGGAAAATTTAGCAGTTTTAAAATAGTTTTTCAAAAGCTTGTAATTATTTTAGAATTTTTTTTTATTAACGATTTTATTCAGATTGAATATCTTAGTAATAGTTTTCTTATAATTTTTAAATTATTAATATCGTTTAACTGATCACAAGGTATTAAGTGAAACCAATATGTTTTACACATTATTAAACAGTGTACTTAACGTGTTATATTATTTTGCAGTTTAATTTTACTGCTAAATTAAGTTACCTAAGATTGTAAAATCATTACCACCAGAATACATGTGTATGTATTTAGTATTTATGTTAGTTGACAGAAACAAATATACCCATATAATGTTATTTTTTAATTATTAAATCTTGTGTGTTAAAATTTCAACATTATATTGTACAGTTCCAGCTGTGTAACGCCTCTAATGTTTTATGTTCAGTTTTAAGTTAACTGGAGGATACAAAGAAAGTTATACTTTCCATCTTAGTATAGTAAATAATATTTGTGCAAATCTGGCATACCAGTGAATCGTATCCAACGGATAAAATCTCAATTCGTCATTACATCGTCAATACTTTTATTGGAACTCAAATTATTTTCTATCTTATAGAATTATATAGCAGAGATGGAATGATCATTAAAAAAAATAATAAGTAAATACTGATTGTCACGCAAAAAAAAAAGATAATGATTTATTTTAAATAAAATATGCTGTTTGGAAGAATTTTAAATGTTAGGTTTTTAACCAAACAAATTGGATGATGTGTTAAATTAATAAACATTTTATAAGTATAGAATTAAAATATTTTGTTAAAAGTATGAAGTAAAACATGGTTTTATTTATGTTTGGTCGGCTTACTTACTCAAGTAGCAGTTTTATCGTTCAGATTTGTTATTATATTGTTTTTGCCTGAATTTCTTAACAAATAAAATGTGTTTTTATACCAATATAAATTAATTAATATATGCTGACTGAATTGAAAAATAAATTATTTTTTATCTCATAGAATTATATAACAGAGAATTTAAAATTAATAATACTGATTGTCGAATAAAAAAAAAATGAGGATGATTTGTATTCTGTACTCGTTTGACCTTTTTTTAATACTAGTTTAATTAAGTATACTGTTTGGAAGAATTTGAAATATAAGATTTTCAACCAAACCAATTGGATGATAACAACTTGTAATTGTTTATACATGCGAAAAACATAATTATATTTTATTATCTATCATATAACTATATTCATAATATTGTCAAAATAATAATACACTATTTTGAAGTTGAAATAAAAAAAAAAAAAATTGTTACAAAATAATACCTTATAAAATTTAATATGTATAATTTGGAAGGTTTTATTTTATATTTATTTAAAATTCAAAATAAAATGTATTACTTTTTCGATAGTTGTGATTACATTATGTTAGTTTCATTCATACTTTTTAGAATAATTTTTTTTTTATTCGATGTATAAAATGATTGAATTATTTATGATGGTAACATAATATCAAAAAACTCAATTTACCTGTAGGAGATATTTGGATTGGCCTGTGGCACGCTATAAAATGGGTAAATCGTTTTTTTAGTCTCTACCAATCAGCTCATTATATCCAATCTACAAATCAGAAATCGATTACGAAAGGTATTTTATAATGCCAACCATTTACCTCTTTCAATAAAAATTTTAAAAAAAATACTAAACAGCAATTGAAAACGCTACCTTGTTAAAATGTACACTATTTTGTAAAAACCCCACAAACGTTGATTACAATGAATGGTTTAATTAATAGATTAATTGATTTGGAATTTGTAAAAAAAAAATGAATAAAAAACAAGTTAAAAAATGTTTTTCTCTATCGAGACCATTTCTATCAACAAATAGATATCTACATTTTTCTAGTATAAACATTTAATTTGTCATATCACGAAAATAATAACAAAAAAAAAGAATTGTTTACACCAATGGTACTATGCCAATGATATAAAGAATTTTATTTTGAACGTTCTGAACAATTTTAAAAAGTAGACTTGTCTGTATGTTGCTCCAAGCTCTACATTTATATAAACCTATATATACATTAATTATATTTAATTTGAAAATATATAGGTTTATAATTAAAATATAGTGTAGGTACTAAAAATTACTGATGATAATGTGAAGACCCTATCAATGTCTTTGACCACTCAATTTATATTAAAAAAAACATAATTAGTGTTGGTTTTTATTAAAGAATAATGATGCTGTTATACATGTATTAGTTGAATACAAAATTACCACGCAAAGTAATTTTAACCGTATAAAATGTTTCTAGACAGTAATCTCTATGTTACGTTAATTTTTTTATAATGAAATTGAGTGACATACTTACATGTTCTTTACTTTCATTATTTTATTTTGTAACTATTATCAATACTGATTTACTTAAAATTTTCGATGGGATGAATATTTAATTCTATGATTCTGTTGTACTTTTCTGCTTGTTTGGCCAATCATAATGTTTTTTTTTCTTAAAACGATTGCGATCTTACGATTTAATTCGAATTAGTAATATACGAATGTATAAGTACAATTTGGGGCTGAAGGAATGGTCAAAATTGACAAAACTATAGTATTGCCAACAAAGTTAAAGTATGACATAGAACCTACTACCGATAAACATTGACAAAACAAAAACATATCTTAATCCCTTTCCACAAAAAGGAGTAGACATTTCTTCTTTATTTAACATCTTCAAGTAAAGTTTAACTAATATATGTCAAAAAAATAGACCAAAGGTACATCTAGAACGGAAGTATAACATTTACAATTTTATCAAAAATCTGTGGTCAAGCGTTTATTTTAAAGTGATTATTTATGACAGTTTACCTCCACGTGCGAAAATCACTTCTTATCACACACATACTATCACAAATCTGTCTAGAAGATTTCTGCGTTGTCATGCAGTTTGCATTAAAATCACCACTAATGTGGTGATAGTTGGTATCACCACCTACTCTGCCGCGGTGAAACGCTAGCAACGCGGTGTCGGTTGGTACCACTACCTACCGTACCACCAACTACTGCGCCGGGTGTAGCGTTAGGACGACACCGCATCTAGTAGCCAGCTGCCATTTTCGGTCCGCCATTCAATTATCTCGCACGACTTCGTCTACACGCTCGGCGTCTTTCTTCCACGCAGACATTTTGGTAATTACTTTTGTTTAATCTTGTTTGTTAATTACTTGTAATCTTGTACCTAACTTGTTAATTACATTGTGCTGTACACGTTAAATATACGAGCAGTTATATTTAAATAAATAACAAAGTGTCTTGGTGGTTAGGGAACGCATCTGAACCTAACCTCCAAACTATTATGTATAAACACAAATTATCTTGTTTGTATATAATTGATATTTATTTTTGTCCGATTCGTGAACATCTCTAGATTTCAATCATAATAACTTGGTCGAATTCTGCGATAAATACCTAACGTTTGTGTCGTGTTTCGTTATTTCGTTACAATTGTGTTTTATCTTGCCTGTTAATTAAGTTTTTAGTAGTAGCCTGAACAGCAGTGTTTACAGTTCTCTGTTGTGTACGATTCTACAATTTGTAAGTGAGTACCTACTGTTTTGTATTTTTAATTTATTTACAATATTGCTGTGTTTTCTGTTTTCCATTGACTAAGAGTATTTCTTGTGAATACACATAATGGTAAATATCGATATGTGGTTGTTAATAACTTCTTTATTAATTAGAGTTGAGTCGAGTGGTACGGAATCGGTTTACCGTCTAACTTTATCATTATCGTCTTAGTTTCTTACCTACAAGTCATACTTGTAGTTTTGTGTTATTCAGCTGATTTAAGTAAATTAAAATGTAGTTTTAAATGATTAAAAATATCAAAATATATCACTCAAAACTTAGTTATTATTTTTCAAATAATGTAGACTACATTTTCTTTATTATATTATTATTATTACGTCTATACATCCGTCGTAGTTATCGATAATAGCATTCCATTATTAAACTTATATTAGGAACTTCTTGTTCATATAATGTTAGATTGTTTTAAAACTACATCTTCTTATCAGTATAATGTGAAATCAAAATATCAAAAAAAATGATATTGTAAACATCTACTTGTGGGTATGATGTCTGCAGTGCCACATTATGTTATCGTACGTTCGCACGAGACTTACCGCGTTATATATATATATAAATAGCTAGAAAATATAATACAATTTTTTTTCATTCTTTTTTAAAATGGAAAAAAAGTGAAAAAGTGTCATTTATTATTATAAAAACTATATTTTAAGATACATGCTATTATAAAATTACTGTACATTAAGGGGGAAAAGTCTTTTAAAGAGCTGTTTTTCTCAGGTTTTAACATGTCGAAATCTACTTTTGAGTATTATTTTATTTAGTTTTTTTGTATTTACTCGTTGTTATTCTTCTTTTTGTTTGTTTTTTATCATTTTATAATTATCATTGAAATCATGTTATTACGAATAATGTATCCATACATTTACATTTTACTCATTATTACTGTCTTAATTGTTGAGTCAAATATTTTTTATTAAAAAGGCTAATAAAAAAAAAAAATTATTTGAACAAGTGGTTCCTAACATAAATTTAATGTTAGGTAATGGAAAGCTACATCGATAGCAACGACAGATTTATAGAGGAGGAGGAAAACATAATTATAAAGTTAATAGTAAAAATACATTTTCGATAGTAAAATTAAAAAAATAAAGAAAGGAAGAAAAATTGTATTCACAGACCTTGCATTCTTAGGTTTTTTCTCGGGTATGTATCGTTTTATTAGTACCGGAGGAAAAACCTATAAATACGATGTCTGTGACCTTCAGTCAATAATCTCTGATTATTTATTAACGTTATTAATAAAGGCTAATAAAAAGAAAAAGTATTCATATTTCGTGTCAAGCGACCGATACCTGGAATAATAAAAAAAATTTGGATTGTAGTTTTATTGAAACTATAAAAAACCATCCTAAGAAAAATATATACAAAATACGTCAGTTCGAAAGCTCCTCAAAAAAATAAAGTTAATCAACGTAACAGCAGAGTCAAAGAGCATAATCGAAACAAAGATGGCTTATTTAACTGTGGTATTTGTTTAAATAGTTTTTTTTATCAAAATCAAACCTGAGAAGGCAATGGCGCGCTAATACCGGAGAGAAATCCTTTAAATGCAATATCTGTGAAAAAAGATTTGGGCAGATATCTCACCTCAAAACTCATGAACGCATACTCTCAAAAGTCATCAAGCAAAAGCACACGGCTCATAAACCTCACGTGACTATTTGGCAGTTTAAAGATATTTTTTCAAAATCTATTTATTATTTTTCAATTTTTTTTTTACTTACAATTTTATTCAAGTAGTCCAGGTATAATACATAGTATAGAAACTTTATTTAAACATTTTTTAAGGGCTGTAACTTTTCAAAAAATGAATTTTTTTTTTAAAAACCCACCGTTTCGCCCTCCAAAATAGTCTTCTCTTTTAATTTTATAATGGGTGCTTTTACTCTAAAACTAAAGTTAGGCGAGTTATTTTCAGTTGGCGGAAACATGTTTTTACCACTGATAATCACCTAACCTAACACAATATAATCGATTTAGACATGTCATAGAACTTTCTTATTATTAATATTTTAGACTGTTCTTTGCAGACAATATATTTAAATGATTGTTATATACATTATAACACATTGTTTAGCGTGCAATCAACATGTTATATAATTTGGCAGTTTAGTTTTACTCTATAATTAAGTAACTTAAGATTGTACAAACATTACCAATAGAATATATGTGTATGTATTTATTAGTTTTTTTATAGTTTTTCGATGTTTACTATAATTTAATTGGTCATTAACATTACTTTGACGTTTTCCAGTAACTCATAATTCTTTTGACGGATTATATTATTTATTTAGTTTTTATAAATGATTTTTTAATTCCATAATTTACACGTGAAAAATAGTAGATAATATTGTTACTATTGTTATTTTGTTAATATATTATAATATTTTTTTTTTGTATTGATCTCTATTTACACCAGCTTTACCTTTAACGAAGGCTATAAGCTATACATTAGGTTACATTTATGAATGCATGCTAATTTTATAATAAAATAACTATATAGTTCGGCTTTTTAAGAAAACAAATTTAATTCATGATATCTTGAGAGTATGGTCCTAAGGCTTGACTCAAAATAGCTACTTAGTAATATTTAATTGTGATATCTTAGTGATGTTTCATTAAATTCTTTTAAAGTTACATTTTCATAAATTGATTGGTTTATTAGATGTATTTAGTAAATTTGATTTTACCTCGATTTTGCCATTGTATAAATTCAATTTCACTACTAATTAGAACTATCTATAGAACTAACTATAGAAGTGATATTATATATGTATAAATAGAATACCTGATAATTGAAATTTATTGACTTTTCTGTTTTTAATTCTGTCTTACTAAGGAATGTATATATATTTATATTAGAAAAAAAAGCTAACTACATCCAATTAGTCATTTTATTGAATTTTTCTAACTTTTTTTTTTAGAGGTAAGTTTACAACAATATTTCATAAAAGAGTTGGTAATTTGGTTTGTTTGCCCACTATAGCCCACTTTTTTTTATAAAAGGCACGACAGTTTACCTCCACGCTGCGAAGTACCTCTATCTGTGGCTATCACTCGTTATTACACAAACATCCACTATCACGAATCTGTCCATACATTTTCTGCGTTGTCGTACAGTTTGCACTTTGCATTTAAATCACAATTATTATTCAATAAAAGTGTAGTTTTTGTTAATAATTAGGATTTCTTATTGTAAAATCTGAATTTCTGTTAATTTAACCAGTTTTCAGTATTATTGCCACAGGTCCAATTCGTGAGAATTTTTAGATTTTAATCATAATAACTAGGTCGAATTCTGTGATAGGTACTTATCGTATTGGGTCTTGTTTCGATATTTCGTTTTAATTCACGTAACAATTGAGTTTTTTCTTGCCTGTTAATTATTTATAACAAGTTTGTAGTAGCAGCCTTCGCACGCGGTTTACGGTTCTACGTTGTGTGAGTACCTACCACTTTGTATCTCTATATTATATACATTATTGCCATGTTTTCTGTCTTCCATTGACTTGACATGTGTTTGCTTATTACTTATTATTTACTTGAAGTTTAGTCGATTGATATGGGATCAACGACACTTTAAATTAATCTAGTCGGTCAAATGGGCTATCGTCAAGCTTTAATCTTTATGGTGTTATCTTTTTACCTACAGGTCATAATTGTAGATTTGTGTTATTCATCTAATTTAAGTAAATTATTATTTAGTTTTAAACGTTTAATAATTATGAGAAAGGCGATTTTTGTTACCATTTATTTTTTATCATATATGAAACTATTAACTTGTAATTATATGTTGATCCTCTTCTATACACCCGTTGTTTTTATCGATGTTAGCATTCCGTTATTCAACTTATTTTAGGAACTACTTGTTCATATAATTATAGATTGTTTTAAAACTACATCTTATAAATATCATGTTAAATCACACTATAGTACCACATTATGATAGCGTACATTCGCACGAGACTTACCATGTTATATATATATATTTATATATATATTATATAGAAATATATAGATAACGTTAATACAATTTTTCATCCTATTGTAAATTGGGAAAAAATGAGAACAACTGGCATTTATTATAATAAAACTACATTTTAACAGATGTAAAAAAAAAATTAGTAGTTTTGGGGTTTAAGATCGTTGGTATCGATGTTAGCGTTTCGCTATCATAAAACTTATATTAGAAACCACTTGTTTATATTATAATAGATTAATTTAAAACTACATCTAACTCTTATCAATATAATGTTAAATCAAAATACCAAAAAAAAAATTATAAATTTGTGGGTATGATGACCGGTCAATATCTGCGGTACCACATTATGTTAGCGTATGTTCCCACGAGACTTACTGTGTTTTACATATTTATACAGGGCATTCTGAATCAAACCATGCGGTCATCGGCCTGACCTCAAATTTTTTAAAAAAACATTTTTTTTTTACTTCTTTTGGTCTAATATAATACCATTATTTTTTGAAATTTTTATCACTAATTTTTGCACGAAAAATAGAGGTTTTTAAGTTATTTTTCAAAAAAAATAGATTTCGACCCGTTTTCAATGTTTGAAATTTTAATTATAAAATCAAAGACTTTCTTCTAATAACGAAAAGTGGGCTGAGATTTATTTCTACTTTTTTTCAAAATCTGAAAATAAAATTTTAATTTCAGTTTTCTTATTTAACATAATACATGACTTGGTTAATTTTGATTTTTTTGCATATTTTGTGAGTAAAAAGTGAAAAATGTTCCTTACGTATAACATTAAAACAAATACAAGAGCATAGTGTGGCCGCAGTGAACACCTCAGCTGTCACGCGGCATCTTAGGTTAAGCTTTGTCCGTTGCTGCTTGATCCAGGATTGGTGACCACCCGGGAAAAATGTTCTTTATTAAAAAAAATAGAAATAAATCTCAGGCCACTATCGTTATTAGACAAAAAGATTTGATTTAAGTCTCTAATTTTATGATGAAAATTCCAACAACTTAAAACCGGTCGTAATCTACTTTTTTTGAAAAATAACTTAAAAAACCTATATTTTTGGGGCAAAAATTAGTGATAAAAATTAAAAAAAAAATTAAGGTCTTATATTAGAACAAATGAAGTTTAAAAATAACGTTTCAAACTAAATATATAAAAAAATACGAACAAGTGTTCTACAGTTATAAAAAAATTGGAGTTTGTTTAATTTTAAAAAATACAATTTTTTACTACCGAAAATGTATTTAATGGAATTCGGACGATTATTATCAATATTCTAAGAAATGTAAACGTCTAATTAAATAATATACTATTCCAAAATATATTTATTTTGTTGGATAAGTTTAAGCGACACAATCAAATAAAAATTGATTCTTAAAAATGATGCATGATTGATGCATTGTAAATTTAATATTAGTAATATTAATAGATGCTGCATAACATCAAAATATATTTGTCTTAAAGTAATCTATTTTGTTTCATATGTGTTGCAGTATTCATTTTCCGTGTAAAACGACCGATACCTCAAACAATACAAAGACCATGGATTGCAGTTTGAACAAAACTACAGAAAACGTATCTGAGAAAAACATACACAAAATACGTCGGTTCGACTGCAATATATGTCAAAGAAGGTTTACAACCAAAAGTAATATAATGCGGCATATTGCGAAATCGCATTCCAGTACTTCCATTGAAAAGAAAGCACCTCAAAAAAATAAAGTCAATCATCGTAAAAGCAGAATCAAAGAGTATACTCGAAACAAAGATGGCTTTTTTAATTGTGGTATTTGTTTGAAAACGTTTTCATCAAAATCAAACCTGAGAAGACATTCGTGCATTCACACGGAAAAGCCCTTTAAATGCAATGTCTGTAAAAAAGCATTCATTCATTAATCTAATCTCAAGAGACATGCACGTATACATACCGGCGAGATCCCTTTTAAATGCGATGTCTGTCAAAAGGCTTTTTGCGACCAATCTTACCTCAAAATTCATAAAAAGATACATACCGGCGAGAAGCCCTTTAAATGCAATGTCTGTGAAAAAACATTCAGTCATCAATCTGCTCTCAAGACACATGCACGTATACATACCGGCGAGAAACCGTTTAAATGCGATTTCTGTGAAAAACCATTTCGTACACAACATCACCTAAAAATTCATAAACGCACACATACCGTCGAAAAACCGTTTAAATGCGATATCTGTAAAAAAACCTTCGTTCAACAATCTGATCTCAAGAATCATACACGGATACATACCGGCGAGAGACCTTTTAAGTGCGATGTCTGTGAAAAAACATTCAGTCTACAACAAAGTCTTAAAACACATGAAAGGATACATACTGGTGAAAAACCTTATAAATGCGTTGTCTGTGAAAAAACATTCAGTCAACAATCTACTCTCAAGAACCATGCACGTATTCATACCGGCGAGAAACCGTTTAAATGCGATTTCTGTGAAAAACCATTTCGTACACAACATCACATAAAAATTCATAAACGCACACATACCGTCGAAAAACCGTTTAAATGCGATATCTGTAAAAAAACCTTCATTCAACAATCTGATCTCAAGAATCATACACGGATACATACCGACGTGAAACCGTTCAAATGAACGTTAATCAACGTAACAGCAGAGTCAAATAGCATAATCGAAACAAAGATGGCTTACTTAATTGTGGTATATGTTTAAATAGTTGTTTATCAAAATCAAACCTGAGAAGACAATGGCGCGCTAATACCGGAGAGAAATCCTTTAAATGCAATATCTGTGAAAAAAGATTTGGTCAGATGACTCACCTTAAAGCTCATGAACGCATATATACCAGCGTAAACCCGTTTAAATGCGATGTCTGTAAAAAAAACATTTCGTCAACAATCTGATCTCAAGAGACATGCACGGATACATATTGGTGGGGTACGATATAAATGCTTAGCCTGTGATAAATCATATGGTCGCCAAGATACTCTCAAAAGACATGAAGCAAAAGCACATGGCTCATAACCTCATAAACCTCACGTATGGACAATTTAGTAGTTTTAAAATAGTT
Source organism: Adelges cooleyi (assembly GCF_023614345.1). Classification (NCBI taxonomy): domain Eukaryota; kingdom Metazoa; phylum Arthropoda; class Insecta; order Hemiptera; family Adelgidae; genus Adelges; species Adelges cooleyi. The sequence continues at coordinate 323,484 of NW_026095827.1, read as the reverse complement.
TTTCAAAAGCTATTTGTAATTATTTTACAATTTTTTTTTATAAACAATTTTATTCAGATTGAATATTTTTGTATTAGTTTTCTTATAATTTTTAAATTATTACTATCGTTTAACTGATCACAAGGTATTTAGTTAAACCAAATGTTTTACACATTATAAAACAGTGTACTTAACTTGTTATATTATTTTGTAGTTTAATTTTACTGCTTAATTAAGTTACCTAAGATTGCACAATTATAACCACCAGAATACATGTGTATGTATTTAGTATTTATGTTAGTTGGTAGAAACAAATATACCCATATAATGTTATTTTTTTATTATTAAATCTTGTGTTTAAAAAAAAAATTGAATTTGTGTAAACGTAAGTTAAAAGTGGTACTTGAGCACAAAACTTATTAGTATCATTCTGCATAGATATACATAAAATTGTTTTAATGATATGATCAATTTTTTTTAAAGATTGTAGGTGTTTTTGTTAAAATGTAGGAAATCTGCGAAAACACAGTTTCCGGAAATTAAAAAAAACTGTAGTGCCGAATTTTTCACCCGTTTAATATGTTATGGATACATATGAGTTCCAACTACAGCAAATTTTCAACCCAAAAGTTTTAAAATTACGGCTAAAAACCCCGAAAAACAAACAAACTTGTACCCCCCCCCCCTAGGGGGTGGGAAATTATTTTTTACTTTTAAGTTCACTTTTCACTATTTTTTTTTTTTTATAAAAGCATGGTTTTTAAAAAGTTTTTTTTATTCAACTTAAAATTACGATGCTCTAGGTATAACTTTTTTAAAAACATTAGTTTTTTCCAAATTTGTATGGAATATTCTTTAATTATAGTATTACCGATAAACATTATTAAACCAAACAAACACCAATAAGTACAGAAATTATTGAACCAATGCCCACTGTTCGAGGTTCGAGTCTTGTGAAACTCTATATATATATGTACAATATTCAGTTATTAATTATTTGTTGTAAGTAAACACAGTTTTACCATAAAAACCATGCAAAACTACTGAATAAGTTTTTACTTGTATTTTATTTTAATTTGTATAACAAAAAAAAAGGAAAATATTCAATTTACTGAGTTTATATGGTACGTGTGAATTTAATATTATTGTAGTATTTAATATTATTGTAGTATTATTGTTTTTGTAGTTTGGTAGAGATAATGGTAATTTTCTAGCGACTGTAGAATACTCTACATATTTAATACGACTATAGAAAACGTAATTACTAATTTATCTTGTCAATGGTCATAAAGTACCTGAACGAGTTGTTAAGTTATGGAGATTGCTCAAGTCGGTATATATTTGTTCAAGTAGGTATATTAGGTAAGTATATTACACATTATTTTATTCATAAATATTTTTAAATGCAGGTGTTGTTAACATGAAAAACGACTTATTCGTGTTTGTGAATGATGGAGGAGTATTTCATTGTGAAAGACATGACAAAGAAGGAGGATAATGGAAATTAATAGACAGTGCAGGACAGCAAACATACAAATTTTGTAGTATGGTTACTTTTAATGATATGGCTCTACAATTCTTTGGTATATATTTATAATACTAATTTTTTTATACGATTTTGTTGTTGATGATACTTTGGGAGAACTTCATTGTGTAAGATATAGAACAGAAAAAAACATGACATCAAGTTGACAGAGGTTAGGAGAGCTATCAAATGATTTTTGTCAAAATAATATTCCTTTTAATGATATTACTCTGAAATCATGGTACCAGTGTTCAGTTAAAATATTTTTTATTAATAAATCCTTATAACTAAAAATTTGTGATGGAAAGAGGCAACAAACATATTATGTGACAAAATGATGTGTTATGTAGGGCAGAAGAAATGTTCAAAATTGTGCAAAACTATAGTGAAGCTAGCAAAATAAAAATATGAATACATGAAACTTTAACAATTTTAAAACTAGAACATATTAATATTTTTTCACAAATCACAAATCTGAAATATTGATTAAACATAGTACCTACTACCGATAAGCATTGACAAAACAAAAACATATCATAAATCTTTAAGTGAAAAGGAGAGACATTTTTTCTTTATTTCAGTTTTTCAAGCAAATTTTTAGTGATTTAGTTCTGAAAATTAGACTGAAGGTAGATAAAAAATGGAAGTAAAACATATCGGTACAATTTTCTCAAAATTCTGTGGTCAAGCGTTTATTTAAAAGTGATTATATCACTTTCGGTTAAAACAATTCCTGTAGACCTGTGACATCCCAGTCTTCACTATACCCAAATGTACTGGCTTTCTTTAACAACTATTTTTTTTGTTATTATAATATTAAATATTATTTTACTAGCGTGGGGCCTATGTATTCTAACACAATTAGCGAAAGATGTGTCCAAAACGGATAAAGTCTTAGGTAAACGCATTAATACAAGTTATAGGATGTCAATGAAGGTAAGTTTACAACAAGCTTTAAAACGAGTTGAGATTTTGATTTTTTTGCCGCCTAAAACGCACGACAGTTTACCTCCACGCTGTGAAGTACCTCCATTTGTGGCAATCAATCGTTATCACACAAACACACGCTATCACAAATCTGTCTAGAAAATTTCTATGTTGTCATTCATTTTGCATTAAAATCACAATTTACAAGTTTTGTTTTTGTTAATAATTTATATTTCTTTTTGTACACTCTGAATTTCTGTGAATTATAAATAGTTAGATTAGATTTTTGCAAATAGGACATAGGTATAACTTGTTTTCGGTATTGATGCCTCGTCTCTGATTCTTGAGAATTTCTAGTTTTTAATCATAATAACTTGGTCGAATTCAGTGATAAATACCTAACGTAGTGCCTCATGTTTCTTTATTTCGATTCAATTTACATTACAATTGAGTTTTGTTTTGCTTGTTAATCATTTTAAGTTTTTAGTAGCAGCCCTGAACACCGGTTTACAGTTCTACGTTGTGTGAGTACCTACCGTTATGTATTTTGAATTTACTCACATTATTGCCGTGTTTTCTGTTTCCCGTTGACTTAACATAATGTTTGTGAATAAATAGAATCATAAACATCTATAGGTGTTCAGCTTTAATCTTTATCGTGTTAACATCGTCTTACCTACAAGTCAGACTTGTAGTTGTGTGTTATTCGTCTAATTTAGGTAAATTAAAATCTAAGATTAAAAGTTAAAAAAAACAAAATATATCTCTCAAAACTTTTTTGGTTTTTATTTTTCAAATATTGTTAACTATAATTTTCTTTATTATATCATTATTCTTACCTAATTTGTTACTTAATAAAATAGTTATAATTGTGTAGTGAAGTTGTCCTATTTATCCTCTATGCGTATATGGTACAGAAATATAACTTATGTTAAATGTCAATTATAGAATTTTGAAGCAGTATAATATGTTGAAAATTAAACATGAAAATGATGAAACTGAACACTCCTTTCATAAAACACTTGAAGTCATTGAACCTAAACCGCTAGATGTGCAGTTCATAAACAATGAAATTTCTACAACAGAGGAGTATTTAGTAAAGAATGAAGACGACAATACTTATGGGTAAGGCGATTTTTACGATTTATTTTTTATCCTAAATGAAACTATTAACTTGTAATTATGTTGTCCAGTTCTAAACACCCGTCGTAGTTATCGATGTTATAACGACGTTGTAAAAAGTAAAGAGAAATATAAACTTTCCTTGAATAACTTAATCCACTAGCCCTTTACATGTGATATTATTTTACTTGTTAACAATAAGTTAAGATTTTTAGTAAATTATATACTCTTTTAAAATAATTGTTTGGTAAATAAAATTTCAGTTATATATATATATATATACAATGAGTAAGGATTTAGTTGGTCAAATGGGCTATCGCTTAGCTTTGATCTTTATAGTGTTAGCTTTTTACCTACAAGTCATACTTGTAGGCTTGTGTTATTTATCTAATTAAGGTAAATTCAAATAGTTTTTAATATTTAAAAAACAATAGTTAAAATCGTAGTTAAGTCTTCCTAATAATCCCACACATGTAAAGAATTATAAGATGTTAAATTTTAATTATAGAGCTTTGAAGCAAGAAAATGACGAATCAGAAGATCACTCCTTTGAAAAATTGTTTGAAGTCATTGAACCTAAACCGCTAGATGTGCAGTTCATAAACAATGAAATTTCTACAACAGAGGAGTATTTGGTAAAGAATGAAGTCGACAATAGTTATGAGTAAGGCGATTTTTATTACCATTATTTTTTATCAATATCTACATTTTCTATACATATCTACATTTTAACAGTTGTAAAAAAAAATTAGTATAATTAGTTCTGGGGTTTAAGATACACGCTATTATAAAAAAAAAACTGTACACTAAGGGGGGAGAGTCGTTTAAAAAGCCGTTTCTTCTATGTTTTATTTTTTAATGAAATGGTAAGATTTTTTAAAATGAAATAAATTACATCATGGTATGTTTATCCTATATAAAGCTACTTGTAATTATGTTGACCTCCTTTTTTAACCCGTCGTTGGTATCGATGTTAGCGTTTCGCTATCATAAAACTTATATTAGGAACCTCTTGTTTATAAAATAATAAATTAATTTAAACTTCATCTATCTCTTATCAATATAAATACCAAAAAAAAAATGATATATTTGTGGGTATGATGACCGGTCAGTGTCTGCGGTACCACATTATGTTAGTGTATTGTGATGCTTGGTGATGTATAAGATCAAAAAGTATCGTGTTGTTCAATTTGAAACCAATTCAGGAAGATGGATTTAAAATAATTTAAGACTTTTTCAAAAATATAAGTATAAAATTTATTGTACAGTAAAAGTGCGTAGACAACTGCTACATAGGTGTATTCAACTTGAGTGTAATAATTCGTCTGGAATAGGCTTGGATCCCACTCCTATTTATATGGTTATGCTAATCTGTGTAATGTGTTATTGTGTAAATTGTGTTGACCCGATGGGCGGATGCTACAGCGGACGCACATCGTATGATTATTTTAATTGGTATTATTTTGGCAATCTAATCTTATAGAATGGCAATAACATGTTTTTCCCAAATAGCTTATCAAAGCGGAACGGACTAAAGTAGTATTGATATATATATATATTTGTAATATAATTCAATCACTACGCCAGATAATCATGCAGGTGCGCTCTGTAATAACCATTAGTCATCTATCGTATAGGTATGCCAATGTATGACTCAGAGAGCTATTATAATATGAGTATTATTAGGCTTAGTGTAGTTGGTTGTTTTGTGTAATGGTGTGTAGAGGTTAACTGAAGGTTATGGTCATAACAGTATATTCGCACAACACTTACTGTTATATATATTTATATATAGGGCATTCTGAATCAAACCACGCAGTCATACACAACAGGCCAATTTAATAATCCTTTTTTATATAAAAGCCTGAATATACAGTAGAATATTATTTTGGTTTGTTAATTATTGAGTTTATGAGTATTATAATGTATTTAACAATACACACAAATTTTTTCACAATTATAGAGTTTTGAAGCGGTATAATATATTGAAAATTAAACCTGAAAATGATAAAACAGAACACTCGGTGGAAAAATCGTGTAAAGACATTGAATCTAAACCGTTTGATGTGCAGTTCTTAAGCAAAGAAATTTCTACAACAGAGGAGTGTTTGGTAAAGAATGAAGTCGACAGCAGTTATAAGTAAGGCGATTTTTAATACCATTTATTTTTATCCTAAATAAAGCTACTTGTAATTATGTTGTCCTCCTATTTAAACTCGTCGTTGATATCAATGTTAGCGTTTCGATATCATTAAACTTATATTAGGAACCACTTGTTCATATAATTATAGATTGGTTTAAAACTACGTTTAACTCTTATCAATATAATGTTAAATCAAAATAACAAAAAAAAAAAAAATTATTTATTTCTGGTTATGATGACCGGTCAATGTCTGCGGTACCACATTATGTTAGCTTATGTTTGCATTGTTTATATATATATAGGGCATTTTGAGTCAAACCACGTGGTCATCGGCTTAACCTCCTCAAAATTTTTTTCTTCTTTTGGTCTATGATAAGACCTTTATTTTTTGAAATTTTTATCACTAATTTTTGCTCTAAATATAGAGGTTTTTCAGTTATTTTTCAAAAAAAATAGATTTTGACCCGTTTTCGATGTTTGAAATTTTAATCTTAAATTAATCTATTTTGTTTCATATGTGTTGCAGTATTCATATTTCGTGTAAAGCGACCGATACCTGGAATAATACAAAAAATATGGATTGTAGTTTTATTGGAACTATAAAAAATAATTTTGAGAAAAATATATACAAACTACGTCGGTTCGACTGCAATGTATGTCAAAGGAGGTTTACAGCCAAAAATAATATAATCCGGCATATTGCGAAATCGCATACCAGTACTTCCGTGAAAAAGAAAGCGCCTCAAAAAAATAAAGTCAATCATCGTAACAGCAGAACCAAAGAGTATACTCAAAACAAAGATGGCTTATTTAATTGTGGTATTTGTTTGAAAAGTTGTTCATCAAAATCATACCTTAGACAACATTGGCGCGTTCATACCGGAGTGAACCCCTTTAAATGCAATATTTGTGAAAAAAGATTTAGTCAGATATCTCACCTCAAAACTCATGAACGCATACATACCGGCGAGAAACCATTTAAGTGCGATGTCTGTGAAAAAACATTCCGTCTACAAAAAAGTATTAAAGAACATAAGAGGACACATACTGGTGAAAAACCTTATAAATGCGTTGTCTGTGAAAAAACATTCTCTCAACCATCTTATCTCAAAAAACATGCACGTATTCATACCGGCGAAAAACCGTTTAAATGCAATGTCTGTAAAAAAACATTCAGTCAACAATCTGATCTCAAGAATCATACACGGATACATACCGGCGAAAAACCTTTTAAGTGCGATGTCTGTGAAAAAACATTCCGTCTACAACAAAGTCTTAAAATACATGAAAGGATACATACTGGTGAAAAACCTTATAAATGCGTTGTCTGTGACAAAACATTCAGTCAACAATCTGATCTCAAGAATCATACACGGATACATACCGGCGAAAAACCATTTAAGTGCGATGTCTGTGAAAGAACATTCAGTCAAAAATCTGCTCTCAAGTCACATGCTCGTATACATACCGGCGAGAAACCGTTTAAATGCGATGTCTGTGAAAAAACGTTTTGTAGACAACAACACCTAAAAATTCATAAACGCACACATACCGGCGAGAAACCGTTTAAATGCGATGTCTGTGAAAAAACGTTTGGTAGACAACAACAACTAAAAACTCATGAACGCATACACACCGGAGAAAAACCTTTCAAATGCAATGTCTGTGAAAAATGTTTTAGTACACAATCTAACCTCAAAACTCATGAAAAAAAACATACTGGCGAGAACCCCTTTAAATGCAATGTCTGTAAAAAAACCTTCACTCAACAATCTGATCTCAAGAGACATGCACGTATTCATACCGGCGAAAAACCCTATAAATGCAATGTCTGTGAAAAAACCTTCACTCAACAATCTAAACTCAAAAAACATGCACGTATTCATACCGGCGAAAAACCGTTTAAATGCAATGTCTGTGAAAAAACATTCAGTCAACAATCTGATCTCAAGAATCATACACGGATACATACCGGCGAGAAACCATTTAAGTGCGATGTCTGTGAAAAAACATTCCGTCTACAAAAAAGTCTTAAAAAACATGAAAGGATACATACTGGTGAAAAACCTTATAAATGCGTTGTCTGTGAAAAAACATTCAGTCAACAATCTTCTCTCAAGAATCATACAAGGATACATACCGGCGAAAAACCTTTTAAGTGCGTTGTCTGTGAAAAAACATTCAGTCAACAATCTGCTCTCAAGTCACATGCTCGTATACATACCGGCGAGAAACCGTTTAAATGCGATATCTGTAAAAAAACTTTCACTCAACAATCTGATCTCAAGAATCATACACGGATACATACCGGCGAGAAACCTTTTAAGTGCGATGTCTGTGAAAAAACATTCCGTCTACAAAAAAGTATTAAAAAACATGAAAGAATACATACTGGTGAAAAACCTTATAAATGCGTTGTCTGTGAAAAAACATTCAGTCAACAAACTCATCTCAAGAACCATGCACGTATTCATACCGGCGAAAAACCGTTTAAATGCAATGTCTGTGAAAAAACATTCAGTCAACAATCTGATCTCAAGAATCATACACGGATACATACCGGCGAGAAACCATTTAAGTGCGATGTCTGTGAAAAAACATTCCGTCTACAAAAAAGTCTTAAAAAACATGAAAGGATACATACTGGTGAAAAACCTTATAAATGCGATGTCTGTGAAAAAACATTCATTCAACAATCTCACCTCAAAACTCATGCAAATAAACATACCGGCGAGAAACCTTTTAAGTGCGATGTCTGTGAAAAAACATTTCGTCGACAATCTAATCTCAAGAGACATGCACGGATACATATTGGTGGGGTACGATATAAATGCTCAGCCTGTAATAAATCATATGGTTGCCAAGATACTCTTAAAAGACATCAAGCAAAAGCACATGGCTCATAACTTTATAAACCTTACGTATGGACAATTTAGTAGTTTTAAATTAGTTTTTCAAAAGCTATTTGTTATTATTTTACAATTTTTTTTTATCAACAATTTTAGTCAGATTGAATATTTTTGTTTTAGTTTTCTTATAATTTTTAAATTATTACTATCTAAACGATAGTCAACTGATCACAAGGTATTTAGTGAAACCAATATGTTTCACACATTATAAATCAGTGTACTTAACTCAACATGTTATATTATTTTGTAGTTTAATTTTACTGCTTAATTAATTTACCTAAGATTGTACAGTCATTACCACCAGAATACATGTGTATGTATTTAGTATTTATGTTATTTGGTAGAAGCAAATATACCCATATAATGTTATTTTTTAATTATTAAATCTTGTGTGTTAAAATTTCAACATTATATTGTACAGTCCCAGCTGTGTAACGCCTCTAATGTTTTATGTTCAGTTTTAAGTTAACTGGAGGATACAAAGAAAGTTATACTTTCCATCCTTATATACTAAATAACATTTGTGCAAATCTGGCATACCAGTGAATCGTATCCATCGAAAAAAATCTATTAAAATTATATTTTATTATGTATCATATAACTATATTCATAATATTGTCAAAATAATAATACACTATTTTGATGTTGAAATAAATATAAAAAAAATTGTTACAAAATAATACCTAAGCAAATTAGAACAGCAATTGAAAACGTTACCTTGTTAAAATGTACACTATTTTGTAAAAACCCCACAAACGTTGATAAAAATGAATGGTAGTATAATAGATAAATTAATTTGGAATTTGTAAAAAATAAAATGAATAAAAAACAAGTTAAAAAATGTTTTTCTCTATTTTAAAAAATAGACTTCTCTGTATGTTGCTCCAAGCTCTACATTTATATTAACCTATATATACATTAATTATATTTAATTTGAAAATATATAGGTTTATAATTAAAATATAGTGAAGGTACTAAAAATTACTGATGATAATGTGAAGACCCTATCAATGTCTTTGACCACTCAATTTATATTAAAAGAAACATAATTAGTGTTGGTTTTTATTAAAGAATAATGATGCTGTTATACATGTATTAGTTAAATACAAAATTACCACGCAAAGTAATTTTACCCGTATAAAATGTTTCTAGACAGTAATCTCTATGTTACGTTAATTTTTTTGTAATGAAATTAAGTTACATACTTACATGTTCTTTACTTTCATTATTTTATTTTGTAACTATTATCAATACTGATTTACTTAAAATTTTCGATGGGATGAATATTTAATTCTATGATTCTGTTGTTCTTTTCTGCTTGTTTGGCCAATCATAATGTTTTTTTTCTTAAAACGATTACGATCTTACGATTTAATTCGAATTAATGATATACGAATGTATAAGTACAATTTGGGTCTGAAGGAATGGTCAAAATTGACAAAACTATAGTGTGGCCAACAAAGTCAAAATATGACTAGAACCTACTACCGATAAACATTGACAAAACAAAAACATATCTTAATCCCTTTCCACAAAAAGGAGTAGACATTTCTTCTTTATTTAACATCTTCAAGTAAAGTTTATCTAATATAGGTCAGAAAAATAGACCAAAGGTACATCTAGAACGGAAGTATAACATTTACAATTTTATCAAAAATCTGTGGTCAAGCGTTTATTTTAAAGTGATTATGTATGACAGTTTACCTCCACGATGCGAAGTACCTCCACGTGCGAAAATCACTTCTTATCACACACATACTATCATAAGTCTGTCTAGAAGGAGTTGGGGGTAGTTCTTCCAAAAAATGATAACGCGTGATAAGAAAAAAATGTTACATAACCTATAAAATGTGTAATACTACAGATAGTACCAACATCGATTTTACCAAAAACCCGCCAAGAGAAATTTCGTATTTTAATATCAAAAACATTGCCTTTAGTTAGGTTCTTATCTTTATTGCAAATTGTAGTTAGATCTTTATCAATTATCTAATTTAAATCGTATACACTATACACGTAAAATTCATAATAAATTACATTATATTATAGTATATACCTATCATATAAGTATATGTTATAATTTAATATTATTTGGTATAAAATAATAATAATTTTATTAAAATTTCCCTCAAATTGTTTATATTACTATTTAAATAAAACATTATTTTTACTTTTTACCTAAATTAGTTAACGATTTTAGAATTTGGCTGTCAAGTATAAATTAGTTTTACCACATCTTACATATGTATTCTGTAGTTAAAGAATACAGGTAGGAGCTTATAAGCTTTGTCTTCAATCTTGTCTTTTAGAAGATATATTATTAACAAAATTTGGTACCTAAAGGATATATTAGAGCAAGATAACGGAACATATGACACTTGTAGTTTAAATACCTTACATGAATAACTAGAACCAAACACATATTTCATTTTCAAGTTTCCACATAAATCAATATATACATTATAAGGTTATAGTCCTAAGTGAACCTTTTGCCAGATAAAGACTCGTGAAGAGAAAAAAATTGTTGTACGGCCCCTTTTGCATGGGATAATAGGTAGATAATACGAATATGGCATAATATAAAATTACTGTAAACTAGATTTAACAATTCTGTTGTGTTAATAAAAATGATCAAACTTGGGTCGTAATCGTATAAACGTCATACTCAATAAATATATAATGTAATTTAATACAAACTTGCTTTTATGTTGGTGAGATTATCAAATCAGACTGATCGGTATTAAAATACCTTGCAAGACTGAATGTTATTTATAATCAATTAGTAGGTTTTTAAAATAATTATTATTCACTTAATATTTTACAGAAATTAGTTTATATTAAGCTACTCTGGGTATATATTTTTATTATATAAACCAAACTAAACAATATGACTTTGTTCTGAAATAGTTATTCATATGATTTAAAAATATGATACAATTTTTGGTCAATATAAATTTGCAAATTTACAATTATCTCTTGATTTGAAAATGTCCTTGTTTGTTAGAAGATTGCATAGCCCATATTTTATTAATCTATGTACTTATTCATTTAATATGGCCATTTACTTAGTGAATAGTTAAATTAATAATTTATGAATAATTACACCAGAAATCGCATAATATGACAATTGATACACATTAATGCGAGCGTATCAAATACTCATCACATAAATGTTGATCTACCCTTGGTATGGTACAAAGATCTTAATTAAATAACTGCAAAACTTCTTCAAACGATTAAACTGTTCCATCCTTTATAAATTAGGTATGGTACCCTCGTGTTTAATATATATTTTTCTGTTCTAGGAACTTGCTTTCTGTTGTAGTTAAATAATTTTTGGATTAAGTCCTGCCGTTTTACAGTGGACAATATTGACATAAAGCTTTTTTTAAATTATTTTAATTAATACTCTGATAATCAGATAGTATAAAAATCTATTAGAAATTAGAATACCTACTTAGGTATATCCATATTTCATTTAGATCTTTTAAAATTATATTTTCATAGATCCATAGATTTATAAGAATTTTTGATATTGCACATTTCCAAACATAAGTAGAATTAAATGTCTAAAGTGATGCTGTAAGATACTAGTGAAAAGTAATAAAATATTTTTGTACAAGCCTGGCAAAGACTTGGCTAATTATCTTTTACCTCGATTGCCTTTGTAGAAATACAATTATTATCAATTAGATTTGTTTCTTATAGAAGTGATATTATAACTTTTCTGTTATTAATTCTGCCTACATTCCATTTATTAAGAAATGTATACTTTTCTTATATTATAAAAAAAATAGAAATAATACATATTATAAAATAAATAGATACAATTGCAAGTTGCAGCATCTCATCATATTTATTTATCTTTTATCTCGTTCTCATCGAGATCTGCTGTTAAAGCTCTTTTTGCCCACAATAAGTTTAATAAGTTATAATAAGACTGATTTAAGTATGTTAATATTTACTTAAGATTGGTGAAGTTGTGAAAATTTAAATGATATAAACGTAGCTATGGACATATTTAATGTGAAAACTAATGAGGCTATTTCCAATTCCACTAATATGTATGTAATAAAATTGTCAAATCAGAAATTAAAAGAATGAATATCAAGCGGTCAGGTTAACTCTATTTTAACTAAGTGAACATTTAAAAACAGATTAGATAATCCCATTTTTATTTAACATTAATTAAAAATGGTATAATTGTGTTAGGAATATCTTATACCCCCATAATTTTGGTTAGAAATACTAGATTAAACTAGTAGAAGATAATTCTAACTTTATACTGTTAAACAGTTGTACTTAACTAAATTGTAGTTAACAATGAAAAGTATAAAAGTTGTAGGTATTTAATTTATCATTATTTTCAGGTAAGTGCCCCAATAGTTTTAACAAATGTGTCTTCATTCCTTTACACAAAACAGGAAATAAATAATTGTTCAGTAGTTATTATCTATTATTTCAGTCGGTAATTATAATTACTAGGGCTCTAGTTATAATTACTAGACTGTAGCCATTATAAACCAATATCGTTATCACTGTCTCTATCAAAAATATTTGAAAATCATTAAATCCCAAATAATGAAGTAATATAATATTTAGTTATTAAAACATATTTACATGGTTTTACGAGTTTTTATAGTTGAATTTGAATAAAACTGAACATATGGTTTTCAATATTCAAAACTATTTTAATCTAGATAACTTAAAGTTTAGAGGTCAAAACTGTGTAGAGCTACAAAATTGTGTTTCATGAATTATGATTCATATAAGATGTAACTGCGTTACTATTAAAAATAAAATAGTTGTATACTTTGATTCATTGATAACTGACTAAAATGAAAATATCAAAAATATTGAATATGTTATAAAACTATTCAATTATTATCAAGACATTATTTATATATATCTATAGTTATTAGATAATAGCAGGTATTGTTAAGGGTTAAACTTACTAAAGCTAATTTATTATTTAAATGTTGAATCTATAATTATTTACTACATTATACTATGCATATAAATAAAGATAACGGTATCTGGACTTTATAATACAATTTATATCGAACACATCATTGTATACTTAAAGAGAGTATTCAATATGTTAAACATCCTTCGTTTAAACGTATTATATAATATCACTTAATACAATACACAGATACAAATCACTCGTTATCGAGAGTAAACGTGTCTATGAGAACAGATTTAGAAAAAATACATTTGGTTTACTTTTACTTTATTGTGTCAAAAACTACATCTAAAAACTAATGCATTTCTAAATAATAAAATTATAAACAAATATATACTATATACTAAATACGCTTTGTTTTTTTATCACATATTAAATATTATTTAATTAAAAATTATCAAAAAAGTAAGTGGTTATTAAAACATGTTTTCAGTTGTAAAATAACACAAACAAAAATGTTTTGAAAAATAATTTATCTTTTGGAAGAACTCTTATCTCTTATCATTTTTTGGAAGAACTGCCCTGTACACCCACCAACTACTGCGCCGGGTGTAGCGTTAGGATGACACCCCGTCTAGTAGCCGGCTGCCATTTTCAGTCCGCCATTCGATTATCTCGCACGACTTCGTCTACGCGCTCGGCGTCTTTCTTCCACGCAGACATTTTGTTATTTACTTGTGTTTAATCTTGTTCGTTAATTATTTGTAATCTTGTTCCTAATTTGTTAATAATATTGTGCTGTACACGTTAAATATACGAGCAGTGATATTTAAATAAATAACAAAGCGTTTTGGTGGTTAGGGAACGCATCTGAACCTAACCTCCAAACTATTATGTATAAATACTAATTATCTTGTTTGTATATAATTGATATTTATTGTTGCCCGATTCGTGAACATCTCTAGATTTCCATCATTATAACTTGGTCGAATTCTGCGATAAATACCTAACGTTTGTGTCGTGTTTCGTTATTTCATTACAATTGTGTTTTATCTTGCCTGTTAATTAAGTTTTTAGTAGTAGCCTGAACAGCAGTGTTTACAGTTCTCTGTTGTGTACGATTCTACAATTTGTATGTGAGTACCTACTGTTTTGTATTTTTAATTTATTTACAATATTGCTGTGTTTTCTGTTTTCCATTGACTAAGAGTATTTCTTATGAATACACAGAATGGTAATAAACTATATGTGTTTGTTTATAACTTCTTTATTAATTAGAGTTGAGTCGAGTGGTACGGAATCGGTTTATCGTCTAACTTTATCATTATCGTCTTAGCTTCTTACCTACAAGTCATACTTGTAGTTTTGTGTTACTCAGCTGATTTAAGTCAATTAATATGTAGTTTTAAATTATTAAAAAAAACACAATATATCACTCAAAACTTAGTTATTATTTTTCAAGCAATGTAGACTACATTTTCTTTATTATATTATTATTACTACTATATTTGTCACTAAAAAAATAATTAAAATGGTGCACAGAAGTACAACTTATGTTAAATGTCAAATATAGAATTTTGAAGAGTTATAATATGTTAAAAATTAAACATGAAAAGAAGAACAATCCTTTAAGAAAACATATGAAGTCATATTGTTTTTAGGCTATTATAAAACATTAGAGTTTATATTATAAAAATATTTCATGTTATTTTACTTGTTAACGATAAGTTAAAATTTTCAGTAGAATTACTCTTTTAAAATAATTGTTTGGTAAATACTATTTTAAAAAAAATAAATGATATTGTAATCATCTACTTGTGGGTATGATGTCTGCAGTGCCACATTATGTTATCGTACGTTCGCACGACACTTACCGCGTTATATATATATATAAATAGCTAGAAAATATAATACAATTTTTTTTCATTCTTTTTTAAAATAGAAAAAAAGTGAAAAAGTGTCATTTATTATTATAAAAACTATATTTTAAGATACATGCTATTATGAAATTACTGTACATTAAGGGGGAAAAGTCTTTTAAAGAGCTGTTTTTCTCAGGTTTTGACATGTCGAAATCTACTTTTGAGTATTATTTTATTTAGTTTTTTTGTATGTACTCGTTGTTTTTCTTCTTTTTGTTTGTTTTTTATCATTTTATAATTATCATTGAAATCATGTTATTACTAATAATGTATCCATACATTTACATTTTACTCATTATTACTGTCTTAATTGTTGAGTCAAATATTTTTTATTAAAAAGGCTAATAAAAAAAAACAATTATTTGAACAAGTGGTTCCTAACATAATTTTAATGTTAGGTAATGGAAAGCTACATCGATAGCAACGACAGGTTTATAGAGGAGGAGGAAAACATAATTATAAAGTTAATAGTTTTAATTAGGATAAAAAAATGTATGGCCTAAAGGTCGAAGCATAATCATAAAGGGAAAAAAAGAAAAATTACTTATAGTCTACATCATTTAAATGTCTAATTAAGTAAAAATACATTTTCCATAGTAAAATTAAAAAAATAAAGAAAGGAAGAAAAATTGTATTCACAGACCTTGCATTTTTGGGGTTTTTCTCAGGTATGTATCTTTTTATTAGTACCGGAGGAAAACCCCATAAATACGATGTCTGTGACCTCCAGTCAATAATCTCTGATTATTTATTAACGTTATTAATAAAGGCTAATAAAAAGAAAAAGTATTCATATTTCGTGTAAAGCGACCGATACCTGGAATAATAAAAAAAATATGGATTGTAGTTTTATTGAAACTATAAAAAATCATTCTAAGAAAAATATATACAAAATACGTCAGGTCGAAAGCTCCTCAAAAAAATAAAGTTAATCAACGTAACAGCAGAGTCAAAGGGCATAATCGAAACAAAGATGGCTTATTTAATTGTGGTATTTGTTAAAATAGTTTTTTATCAAAATCAAACCTGAGAAGACAATGGCGCGCTAATACCGGAGAGAAATCCTTTAAATGCAATATCTGTGAAAAAAGATTTGGTCAGATATCTCACCTCGAAACTCATGAACGCATACATACCGGCGAGAAACCATTTAAGTGCAATGTCTGTGAAAAAACATTCATTCAACTGTCTGATCTCAAGAGACATGCACGTATACATACCGGAGAGAAACCCTTTAAATGCGATATATATGAAAAAACATTTCGTAGACAACATCACCTAAAAATTCATAAACGCACACATACCGTCGAAAAACCGTTTAAATGCGATATTTGTAAAAAAAACCTTCATTCAACAATCTGATCTCAAGAGACATGTACGGATACATATTGGTGGGGTACGACACAAATGCTCAGCTTGTGATAAATCATATAGCCTCCAAGATGCTCTTAAAAGGCATCAAGCAAAAGCACATGGCTCATAACCTCATGAACCTCACGTATGGACAATTTGGCTGTTTTAGAATAGTTTTTCAAAATAAATTTGTAATTATTTTACATTTTTTTTTATATGAACGATTTAATTCAGACTGAATGTTTTTGTATTAGTTTTCTTATAATTTTTTAATTTCTACTATTGTTTAACTGATCATTAAATTATACACTTGCACAAAGACATTTAGTAAAACCAATGTGTTTTATACGTGTTTTGCGTATACTCAACATTTTATATAACTTGGCAGTTTAATTGTACTGTTAAATTGAGTAAATTAAGATTGTACAAGCATTGCTAACAGAATACATTAATAAATAATATTAATATTATTTAACACAATATAATCGATTTAGGTATGTCATGTAATTTTATTTGAAAATAAAAACTTTCTTCTTTTATTATTTTGGGCTGTTCTCTGCAGACCATATATAATTATTATATAATTGTTATATAATTTAGCAGTTTAGTGTTACTCTATAATTAAGTAACTTAAGATTGTACAAACATTACTAATAGAATACATGTGTATGTATTTATTAGTTTTTTTTATAGTTTTTTTTTAGATAATTATGTTTAGTTTACTTTCTACAGCTTACAACTATAAAACATTTAAAAATAAGTTCAGAACACTACTGTTTAATAGATTTATTTTTTTAAGTTTTCTTACATGCTTAAGTGATCTACTTACTTATAACTAATAATTAATGAATTAAACTAGTTTTTAAAAGTATTATACACATTTCATTATTGATGATTTGTTCGTATTTGTAATTCTTTAGGAGATCCTCATTGTGAAAGATATGACACAGAACAAAAACAGAGCATCTGGTTGACAAAGAGAGCAATTAAATTATTTTTGCCATGATATGATGATATAAATAATGTTACTCTGAAATGATATGGTATTCACTTATCATGTTATTTTTTAATTATTAAATCTTAAGTGTTAAAATTTCTACATAATATTGTACAGCTGCAGCTGTGTAACACTTCTAATTTGTTATAATCAGTTTTATTTATAAGTTAACCGGAGGATGCAAAGAAAGTTATTTTTTTCATCTTATGATAGTAAATAACATTTGTGCAAATCTGGCATACCAGTGAATCGTATCCATCGGATAAAATCTCAATTCGTCATTACATCTTAAATACTTTTATTGGAACTAAAATTATTTTCTATCTTGTAGAATTATATAGCAGAGGTGGATTGTTTATTAAAAAAAATAATAAGTAAATACTGATTGTCATACAAAAAAAAAAAAGATGATAATTTATTTAAATTAAAATATGCTGTTTGGAAGAAGTTTAAATGTTAGGTTTTTAACCAAACAAATTGGATGATGTGTTAAATTAATAAACATTTTATAAGTATAGAATTAAAATATTTTGTAAAAAGTATGAAGTAAAACTAGTGGAAAACTATTCAACAGCTTTTAATATTTTATAAATGTATACATTATAATATTTAAATTGATTGTTATCTTTGATTTTTAAACAAACTGATGCGTTATTTAAAATGTATAAGAACTAGTTGTTTCGAAGATCGTATTAATTGTGTCTGTAACATTTTGGGCTTTCCGTTTGATTGATAAATGTTTAATATAATAATGTTATTAACTTTCGTAGTACCATTCGATGCGACCATTCATTTATCAGATAAAATAAATATAATAAAACAAAAAAATGATTTATTGGATAATAACGGATATAAATACAGTGAAGAATTATATTTTATTAGAAATCATTTAATTGTTATCATAATATTGTCGAAATAATAATGCATTTTATTTTGAATTTTTAAATAAATTTAAACTAAAATCTTACAAAAACATACTTTATAAAATTGCATGTGTAAAATTTGGAAGGTTTCTTATATAATAATTAAAATGTATTATTATTTCAACAATTATGATTACATTTATTTTTTGGACAAGTTAAAAGTTTTTAAGTACTTAAAAATTAAAAAACAAATTATACGTTTTATTAATTTCATTTATTGTTGTTTCTAACTTAAAATCAAAATTTAACATTTTTTCCTGATCCATCATAATATACTTGTTTGATTCGTGACTTATTTTTAACATTTTTTTTTTTTTTATCTATATGTAACCTTAAAGTATGGAATTTCACTAAAAAGTGATATATTTAAGAACCTATAACTTTTTAAAACATAAATTAAAAATTCATTAAGTAACGTGATCGTGAACTTAATGTGTTTTCACATCAAATTGTTAAATATGGCAAAAAAAATGTTAAAACATATTTTTCTTCAGTTTACTGATTTTATGGAACTATCTGGATAGCATAATATGTAAGTTTGAGGCATTTCAAAAATCCACTTGCACCCACATCGGGTGATTTGGCATGGAATGTCAAATCATTGGCTTTCTTATAAACTATTTTTTTTGTTATTATAATATTAAATATTATTTTACTAGTGTGGGGCCTATGTGTTCTAACACAATTAGCGAAAGATGTGTGCGAAACGGATAAAGTCTTAGGTAAACGCATTAATACAAGTTATAGGATGTCAATGAAGGTAAGTTTACAACAAGCTTTGAAACGAGTTGAGATTTTGATTTTTTTGCCGCCTAAAACGCACGGCAGTTTACCTCCACGCTGTGAAGTACCTCCATTTGTGGCAATCAATCGTTATCACACAAACACACGCTATCACAAATCTGTCTAGAACATTTCTATGTTGTCATTCATTTTGCATTAAAATCACAATTTACAAGTTTTGTTTTTGTTAATAATTTATATTTCTTTTTGTACACTCTGAATTTCTGTGAATTATAAATAGTTAGATTCGATTTTTGCAATAGGACATAGGTATAACTTGTTTTCGGTATTGATGCCCCGTCTCTGATTCATGAGAATTTCTAGTTTTTAATCATAATAACTTGGTCGAATTCAGTGATAAATACCTAACGTAGTGCCTCATGTTTCTTTATTTCGTTTCAATTTGCATTACAATTGAGTTTTGTTTTGCTTGTTAATTATTTTAAGTTTTTAGTAGCAGCCCTGAACACCCGTTTACAGTTTTACGTTGTGTGAGTACCTACTATTATGTATTTTGAATTTAATTACATTATTGCCGTGTTTTCTGTCTCCTGTTGACTTAACATACTGTTTGTGAATAAATAGAATCATAAACATCTATAGGTGTTCAGCTTTAATCTTTATCGTGTTAGCGTCTTACCTACAAGTCATACTTGTAGTTTTGTGTTATTTGTCTAATTTAAGTAAATTGAAATCTAAGATTAAAAGTTTAAAAAAACAAAATATATCTCTCAAAACTTTTTGGCTTTTATTTTTCAAATATTGTTAACTAAAATTTTCTTTATTATATCATTATTCCTACCTAATTTGTTACTCAATAAAATAGTTATAATTGTGTAGTGAAGTTGTCCTATTAAACCTCGATGCATATATGGCACAGAAATTTAACTAATGTTAAATGTCAATTATAGAATTTTGAAGCAGTATAATATGTTGAAAATTAAACATAAAAATGATGGAACAGAAGAACACTCTTTTGAAAAAACGCCTGAAGTCATTGAACCTAAACCGCTAGATGTGCAGTTCATAAACAATGAAATTTCTACAACAGAGGAGTATTTAGTAAAGAATGAAGACGACAATACTTATGGGTAAGGCGATTTTTACGATTTATTTTTTATCCTAAATGAAACTATTAACTTGTAATTATGTTGTCCAGTTCTAAACACCCGTCGTAGTTATCGATGTTATAACGACGTTGTAAAAAGTAAAGAGAAATATAAACTTTCCTTGAATAACTTAATCCACTAGCCCTTTACATGTGATATTATTTTACTTGTTAACAATAAGTTAAGATTTTTAGTAAATTATATACTCTTTTAAAATAATTGTTTGGTAAATAAAATTTCAGTTATATATATATATATATACAATGAGTAAGGATTTAGTTGGTCAAATGGGCTATCGCTTAGCTTTGATCTTTATAGTGTTAGCTTTTTACCTACAAGTCATACTTGTAGGCTTGTGTTATTTATCTAATTAAGGTAAATTCAAATAGTTTTTAATATTTAAAAAACAATAGTTAAAATCGTAGTTAAGTCTTCCTAATAATCCCACACATGTAAAGAATTATAAGATGTTAAATTTTAATTATAGAGCTTTGAAGCAAGAAAATGACGAATCAGAAGATCACTCCTTTGAAAAATTGTTTGAAGTCATTGAACCTAAACCGCTAGATGTGCAGTTAATAAACAATGAAATTTCTACAACAGAGGAGTATTTGGTAAAGAATGAAGTCGACAATAGTTATGAGTAAGGCGATTTTTATTGCCATTTATTTTTTATCCTATATGAAACTATTAACTTGTAATTATGTTGTCCTCTTCTATACACCCATTGTTTTTATCGATGTTAGCATTTTGTTATTCAACTTGTTTTAGGAACTACTTGTTCATATAATAATAGATTGTTCTAAAACTACATCTTCATCTTATCAATCTAACGTTAAATCACACTGTAATACCACATTATGATAGCGTACATTCGCACGAGACATACCGTGTTATATATATATATATCTATACATCTATACATATCTTCATTTTAACAGTTGTAAAAAAAAAATTAGTATAATTAGTTCTGGGGTTTAAGATACACGCTATTATAAAAAAAACTATACACTAAGAGGGGAGAGTCGTTTAAAAAGCCGTTTCTTCTATGTTTTATTTTTTAAAGAAATGGTAAGATTTTTTAAAATGAAATATATTACATTATGGTATGTTTATCCTATATAAAGCTACTTGTAATTATGTTGACCTCCTTTTTAAACCCGTCGTTGGTATCGATGTTAGCGTTTCGCTATCATAAAACTTATATTAGAAACCTCTTGTTTATATAGTAATAAATTAATTTAAACTTCATCTAACTCTTATCAATATAATGTTAAATCAAAATACCAAAAAAAAAATTATATATTTGTGGGTATGATGACCAGTCAGTGTCTGCGGTACCACATTATGTTAGTGTATATTCGCACAACACTTACTGTTTTATATATATATAGGGCATTCTGAATCAAACCACGCAGTCATCGGCCTGACCTCAATTTTTTTAAAAAACAAAAAAAATTTTTACTCTTCTTTTAGCTAATAGACCTTCTATGCTTACACAACAGGCCAATTTAATGATCTTTTTATGTATAAAAGCCTGAATATACAGTAGAATATTATTTTGGATTTTGTTAATTAGTGAGTTGATGAGTATTATAATGTATTTAACAATACACACAATTTTTTTCACAATTATAATGTTAAATCAAAAAAACAAAAAAAAAAAATTATTTCTTTGTGGTTATGATGTCCGGTCAATGTCTGCGGTACCACATTATGTTAGCGTATGTTTGCATTGTTTATAGATATATATATATATATAGGGCATTTTGAGTCAAACCACGCGGTCATCGGCTTGACCTCCTCAAAATTTTTTTTTCTTTTGGTCTATGATAAGACCTTTATTTTTTTAAATTTTTATTATTAATTTTTGCTCTAAATATACAGGTTTTAGATCCGTTTTCAATGTTTGAAATTTTAATCTTTAATTAATCTATTTTGTTTCATATGTGTTGCAGTATTCATATTTCGTGTAAAGCGACCGATACCTGGAATAATACAAAAATTATGGATTGTAGTTTTATTGAAACTATAAAAAACAATTCTGAGAAAAATATATACAAATTACGTCGGTTCGACTGCAATGTATGTCAAAGGAGGTTTACAGACAAAAATAATATAATCCGGCATATTGCGAAATCGCATACCAGTACTTCCGTGAGAAAGAAAGCGCCTCAAAAAAATAAAGTCAATCATCGTAACAGCAGAATCAAAGAGTATACTCGAAACAAAGATGGCTTATTTAATTGTGGTATTTGTTTGAAAAGTTGTTCATCAAAATCATACCTTAGACAACATTGGCGCGTTCATACCGGAGTGAACCCCTTTAAATGCAATATTTGTGAAAAAAGATTTAGTCAGATATCTCACCTCAAAACTCATGAACGCATACACACCGGCGAAAAACCCTATAAATGCAATGTCTGTGAAAAAACATTCTGTCTACAACAAAGTCTTAAAATACATGAAAGGATACATACTGGTGAAAAACCTTATAAATGCGTTGTCTGTGACAAAACATTCAGTCAACAATCTGCTCTCAAGGATCATACACGGATACATACCGGCGAAAAACCTTTTAAGTGCGATGTCTGTGAAAAAACATTCAGTCAACAATCTGCTCTCAAGTCACATGCTCGTATACACACCGGTGAGAAACCCTATAATTGCAATGTCTGTGAAAAAACATTCTGTCAACCATCTCATCTCAAAAAACATGCACGTATTCATACCGGCAAAAAACCGTTTAAATGCGATATCTGTAAAAAAACCTTCATTCAACAATCTGATCTCAAGAATCATACACGGATACATACCGGCGAGAAACCTTTTAAGTGCGATGTCTGTAAAAAAACATTCAGTCTACAACAAAGTCTTAAAATACATGAAAGGGTACATACTGGTGAAAAACCTTATAAATGCGTTGTCTGTGAAAAAGCATTCAGTCTACAACAAAGTCTTAAAAAACATGAAAGGATACATACTGGTGAAAAACCTTATAAATGCGTTGTCTGTGAAAAAACATTCAGTCAACAATCTACTCTCAAGAGACATGCACGGATACATATTGGTGTGGTATGATATAAATGCTCAGCCTGTGATAAATCATATGGTTGCCAAGATACTCTCAAAAGACATCAAGCAAAAGCTCATGGCTCATAACATCATAAACCTCACGTATGGAAAATTTAGCAGTTTTAAAATAGTTTTTCAAAAGCTTGTAATTATTTTACAATTTTTTTTTATTAACGATTTTATTCAGATTGAATATCTTTGTATTAGTTTTCTTATAATTTTTAAATTATTAATATCGTTTAACTGATCACAAGGTATTAAGTGAAACCAATATGTTTTACACATTATTAAACAGTGTACTTAACGTGTTATATTATTTTGCAGTTTAATTTTACTGCTAAATTAAGTTACCTAAGATTGTACAATCATTACCACCAGAATACATGTGTATGTATTTAGTATTTATGTTAGTTGACAGAAACAAATATACCCATATAATGTTATTTTTTAATTATTAAATCTTGTGTGTTAAAATTTCAACATTATATTGTACAGTTCCAGCTGTGTAACGCCTCTAATGTTTTATGTTCAGTTTTAAGTTAACCGGAGGATGCAAAGAAAGTTATTTTTTTCATCTTATGATTGTAAATAACATTTGTGCAAATCTGGCATACCAGTGAATCGTATCCATCGGATAAAATCTCAATTCGTCATTACATCTTAAATACTTTTATTGGAACTAAAATTATTTTCTATCTTGTAGAATTATATAGCAGAGGTGGATTGTTTATTAAAAAAAATAATAAGTAAATACTGATTGTCATACAAAAAAAAAAAAGATGATAATTTATTTAAATTATTAAAATATGCTGTTTGGAAGAAGTTTAAATGTTAGGTTTTTAACCAAACAAATTGGATGATGTGTTAAATTAATAAACATTTTATAAGTATAGAATTAAAATATTTTGTAAAAAGTATGAAGTAAAACTAGTGGAAAACTATTCAACAGCTTTTAATATTTTATAAATGTATACATTATAATATTTAAATTGATTGTTATCTTTGATTTTTAAACAAACTGATGCGTTATTTAAAATGTATAAGAACTAGTTGTTTCGAAGATCGTATTAATTGTGTCTGTAACATTTTGGGCTTTCCGTTTGATTGATAAATGTTTAATATAATAATGTTATTAACTTTCGTAGTACCATTCGATGCGACCATTCATTTATCAGATAAAATAAATATAATAAAACAAAAAAAATGATTTATTGGATAATAACGGATATAAATACAGTGAAGAATTATATTTTATTAGAAATCATTTAATTGTTATCATAATATTGTCGAAATAATAATGCATTTTATTTTGAATTTTTAAATAAATTTAAACTAAAATCTTACAAAAACATACTTTATAAAATTGCATGTGTAAAATTTGGAAGGTTTCTTTTATAATAATTAAATGTATTATTATTTCAACAATTATGATTACATTTATTTTTAACTGGACAAGTTAAAAGTTTTTAAGTACTTAAAAATTAAAAAACAAAGTATAAGTTTTATGAATTTCATTTATTGTTGTTTCTAACTTAAAATCAAAATTTAAACATTTTTTCCTGATCCATCATAATATACTTGTTTGATTCGTGACTTATTTTTAACATTTTTTTTTTTTTATCTATATGTAACCTTAAAGTTTGGAATTTCACTAAAAAGTGATATATTTAAGAACCTATAACTTTTTAAAACATAAATTAAAAATTCATTAAGTAACGTGATCTTGAACTTAATGTGTTTTCACATCAAATTATTAAATATGGCAAAAAAAATGTTAAAACATATTTTTCTTCAGCTTACTGATTTTATGGAACTATCTGCATAGCATAATATGTAAGTTTGAGGCATTTCAAAAATCCACTTGCACACACATCGGGTAATTTGGCATGGAATGTCAAATCACTGGCTTTCTTATAAACTATTTTTTTTGTTATTATAATATTAAATATTATTTTACTAGTGTGGGGCCTATGTGTTCTAACACAATTAGCGAAAGATGTGTCCAAAACGGATAAAGTCTTAGGTAAACGCATTAATACAAGTTATAGGATGTCAATGAAGGTAAGTTTACAACAAGCTTTGAAACGAGTTGAGATTTTTATTTTTTTGCCGCCTAAAACGCACATCAGTTTACCTCCACGCTGCAAAGTACCTCCATTTGTGGCAATAACTCGTTATCATAATCACCCACACACGCTATCACAAATCTGTCTAGAACATTTCTATGTTGTCATTCATTTTGCATTAAAATCACAATTTACAAGTTTTGTTTTTGTTAATAATTTATATTTCTTTTTGTACACTCTGAATTTTTGTGAATTATAAATAGTCAGTTTAGATTTTTGCAATAGGACATAGGTATAATTTGTTTTCGGTATTGATGCTCCGTCTCTAATTCGTGAGAATTTCTAGTTTTTTATCATAATAACTTGGTCGAATTCAGTGATAAATACTTAACGTAGTGCCTCATGTTTCTTTATTTCGTTTCAATTTGCATTACAATTGAGTTTTGTTTTGCTTGTTAATCATTTTAAGTTTTTAGTAGCAGCCCTGAACACCGGTTTACAGTTCTACGTTGTGTGAGTACCTACTATTATGTATTTTGAATTTAATTTTATTATTGCCGTGTTTTCTGTCTCCTGTTGACTTAACATACTGTTTGTGAATAAATAGAATCATAAACATCTATAGGTGTTCAGCTTTAATCTTTATCGTGTTAGCGTCTTACCTACAAGTCATACTTGTAGTTTTGTGTTATTTGTCTAATTTAAGTAAATTAAAATCTAAGATTAAAAGTTTAAAAAAACAAAATATATCTCTCAAAACTTTTTTGGCTTTTATTTTTCAAATATTGTTAACTAAAATTTTCTTTATTATATCATTATTCCTACCTAATTTGTTACTCAATAAAATAGTTATAATTGTGTAGTGAAGTTGTCCTATTAAACCTCGATGCATATATGGCACAGAAATTTAACTAATGTTAAATGTCAATTATAGAATTTTGAAGCAGTATAATATGTTAAAAATTAAACATGAAAATGATGAAACTGAACACTCTTTTGAAAAAACGCCTGAAGTCATTGAACCTAAACCGCTAGATGTGCAGTTCATAAACAATGAAATTTCTACAACAGAGGAGTATTTAGTAAAGAATGAAGACGACAATACTTATAGGTAAGGCGATTTTTACGATTTATTTTTTATCCTAAATGAAACTATTAACTTGTAATTATGTTGTCCAGTTCTAAACACCCGTCGTAGTTTTTGATGCTATAAAGACGTTGTAAAAAGTAAAGAGAAATATAAGCTTTCCTTGAATAACTTAATCCACTAGTTCTTTACATTTGATATTATTTTACTTGTTAACAATAAGTTAAGATTTTCAGTAAATTATATACTCTTTTAAAATAATTGTTTGGTAAATAATATTTCAGTTATATATATATATACAATGAGTAAGGATTTAGTTGGTCAAATGAGCTATCGCCTAGCTTTGATCTTTATTGTGTTAGCTTTTTACCTACAAGTCATACTTGTAGGCTTGTGTTATTTATCTAATTAAGGTAAATTCAAATAGTTTTTAATATTTAAAAAACAATCGTTAAAATTGTAGTTAAGTCTTCCTAATAATCCTACACATGTAAAGAATTATTACTGATGTTAAATTTCAATTATAGAGCTTTGAAGCAAGAAAATGACGAATCAGAAGATCACTCCTTTGAAAAATTGTTTGAAGTCATTGAACCTAAACCGCTAGATGTGCAGTTAATAAACAATGAAATTTCTACAACAGAGGAGTATTTGGTAAAGAATGAAGTCGACAATAGTTATGAGTAAGGCGATTTTTATTGCCATTTATTTTTTATCCTATATGAAACTATTAACTTGTAATTATGTTGTCCTCTTCTATACACCCATTGTTTTTATCGATGTTAGCATTTTGTTATTCAACTTGTTTTAGGAACTACTTGTTCATATAATAATAGATTGTTCTAAAACTACATCTTCATCTTATCAATCTAACGTTAAATCACACTGTAATACCACATTATGATAGCGTACATTCGCACGAGACATACCGTGTTATATATATATATATATCTATACATCTATACATATCTTCATATTAACAGTTGTAAAAAAAAAATTAGTATAATTAGTTCTGGGGTTTAAGATACACGCTATTATAAAAAAAACTATACACTAAGAGGGGAGAGTCGTTTAAAAAGCCGTTTCTTCTATGTTTTATTTTTTAAAGAAATGGTAAGATTTTTTAAAATGAAATATATTACATTATGGTATGTTTATCCTATATAAAGCTACTTGTAATTATGTTGACCTCCTTTTTAAACCCGTCGTTGGTATCGATGTTAGCGTTTCGCTATCATAAAACTTATATTAGAAACCTCTTGTTTATAAATTAATAAATTAATTTAAACTTCATCTAACTCTTATCAATATAATGTTAAATCAAAATACCAAAAAAAAATTATATATTTGTGGGTATGATGACCAGTCAGTGTCTGCGGTACCACATTATGTTAGTGTATATTCGCACAACACTTACTGTTTTATATATATATAGGGCATTCTGAATCAAACCACGCAGTCATCGGCCTGACCTCAATTTTTTTAAAAAACAAAAAAAATTTTTACTCTTCTTTTAGCTAATAGACCTTCTATGCTTACACAACAGGCCTATTTAATGATCTTTTTATGTATAAAAGCCTGAATATACAGTAGAGTATTTTTTTGGATTTTGTTAATTAGTGAGTTGATGAGTATTATAATGTATTTAACAATACACACAATTTTTTTCACAATTATAATGTTAAATCAAAATAACAAAAAAAAAAAATTATTTCTTTGTGGTTATGATGTCCGGTCAATGTCTGCGGTACCACATTATGTTAGCGTATGTTTGCATTGTTTATAGATATATATATATATATATAGGGCATTTTGAGTCAAACCACGCGGTCATCGGCTTGACCTCCTCAAAATTTTTTTTTTGTTTTGGTCTATGATAAGACCTTTATTTTTTTAAATTTTTATTATTAATTTTTGCTCTAAATATACAGGTTTTAGATCCGTTTTCAATGTTAGAAATTTTAATCTTAAATTAATCTATTTTGTTTCATATGTGTTGCAGTATTCATATTTTGTGTAAAGCGACCGATACCTGGAATAATACAAAAAATATGGATTGTAGTTTTATTGAAACTATAAAAAACAATTCTGAGAAAAATATATACAAATTACGTCGGTTCGACTGCAATGTATGTCAAAGGAGGTTTACAGACAAAAATAATATAATCCGGCATATTGCGAAATCGCATACCAGTACTTCCGTGAGAAAGAAAGCGCCTCAAAAAAATAAAGTCAATCATCGTAACAGCAGAATCAAAGAGTATACTCGAAACAAAGATGGCTTATTTAATTGTGGTATTTGTTTGAAAAGTTGTTCATCAAAATCATACCTTAGACAACATTGGCGCGTTCATACCGGAGTGAACCCCTTTAAATGCAATATTTGTGAAAAAAGATTTAGTCAGATATCTCACCTCAAAACTCATGAACGCATACACACCGGCGAAAAACCCTATAAATGCAATGTCTGTGAAAAAACATTCTGTCTACAACAAAGTCTTAAAATACATGAAAGGATACATACTGGTGAAAAACCTTATAAATGCGTTGTCTGTGACAAAACATTCAGTCAACAATCTGCTCTCAAGGATCATACACGGATACATACCGGCGAAAAACCTTTTAAGTGCAATGTCTGTGAAAAAACATTCTGTCTACAACAAAGTCTTAAAATACATGAAAGGATACATACTGGTGAAAAACCTTATAAATGCGTTGTCTGTGAAAAAACATTCAGTCAACAAACTCATCTCAAGAACCATGCACGTATTCATACCGGTGAGAAACCGTTTAAATGCGATGTCTGTGAAAAAACATTCAGTCAACAATCTGCTCTCAAGTCACATGCTCGTATACACACCGGTGAGAAACCCTATAATTGCAATGTCTGTGAAAAAACATTCTGTCAACCATCAAATCTCAAAAAACATGCACGTATTCATACCGGCAAAAAACCGTTTAAATGCAATGTCTGTGAAAAAACATTCTGTCTACAACAAAGTCTTAAAATACATGCTCGTATACATACCGGCGAGAAACCGTTTAAATGCGATGTCTGTGAAAAAACATTCAGTCTACAACAAAGTCTTAAAAAACATGAAAGGATACATACTGGTGAAAAACCTTATAATTGCGTTGTCTGTGAAAAAACATTCAGTCAACAATTTACTCTCAAGTACCATGCACGTATTCATACCGGCGAGAAACCGTTTAAATGCGATATCTGTAAAAAAACCTTCACTCAACAATCTGAGCTCAAGAATCATACACGAATACATACCGGCGAGAAACCTTTTAAGTGCGATGTCTGTGAAAAAACATTCCGTCTACAAAAAAGTATTAAAAAACATAAAAGGATACATACTGGTGAAAAACCTTATAAATGCGTTGTCTGTGAAAAAACATTCTCTCAACCATCTAATCTCAAGAGACATGAACGTATTCATACCGGTGAAAAACCCTATAAATGCAATGTCTGTGAAAAAACCTTCACTCAACAATCTGATCTCAAAAAACATGCACGTATTCATACCGGCGAAAAACCGTTTAAATGCGATGTCTGTGAAAAAACCTTCACTCAACAATCTGATCTCAAAAAACATGCACGTATTCATACCGGCGAAAAACCGTTTAAATGCGATGTCTGTGAAAAAACGTTTGGTAGACAACAACACCTAAAAATTCATAAAAGGATACATATCGGTTAGAAACCCTTTAAATGCAATGTCTGTGAAAAAACTTTCTGTCAACAATCTGCTATCAAGTCACATGCACGTATTCATACCGGCGAAAAACCGCTTAAATGCAATGTCTGTGAAAAAACCTTCACTCAACAATCTGAGCTCAAGAATCATACACGGATACAAACCGGCGAAAAACCTTTTAGGTGCGATGTCTGTGAAAAAACATTCAGTCTACAACAAAGTCTTAAAAAACATGAAAGGATACATACTGGTGAAAAACCTTATAAATGCGTTGTCTGTGTAAAAGCGTTTGGTGGAGAACATCACCTAAAAGCTCATGAACGCATACATACCAGAGTAAACCCGTTTAAATGCGATGTCTGTCAAAAAACATTTCGTCAACAATCTGATCTCAAGAGACATGCACGGATACAAATTGGTGGGGTACGATATAAATGCTTAGCCTGTGATAAATCATATGTTCGCCAAGATACTCTCAAAAGACATCAAGCAAAAGCACATGGCTCATAACCTCATAAACCTCACGTATGGACAATTTAGTAGTTTTAAAATAGTTTTTCAAAAGCTATTTGTAATTATTTTACAATTTTTTTTTATAAACAATTTTATTCAGATTGAATATTTTTGTATTAGTTTTCTTATAATTTTTAAATTATTACTATCGTTTAACTGATCACAAGGTATTTAGTTAAACCAAATGTTTTACACATTATAAAACAGTGTACTTAACTTGTTATATTATTTTGTAGTTTAATTTTACTGCTTAATTAAGTTACCTAAGGTTGTACAATCATAACCACCAGAATACATGTGTATGTATTTAGTATTTATGTTAGTTGGTAGAAACAAATATACCCATATAATGTTATTTTTTAATTATTAAATCTTGTGTTTAAAAAAAAAATTGAATTTGTGTATACGTAAGTTAAAAGTGGTACTTGAGCACAAAACATAATAGTATCATTCTGTATAGATATACATAAAATTGTTTTAATGATATCATCAATTTTTTTAAAAGATTGTAGGTGTGTTTGTTGAAATTTACGAAATCTGCGAAAACACAGTTTCCGGCAATTACAAAAAAAACTGAAGTGCCGAATTTTTCACCCGTTTAATATGTTATGGATACATATGAGTTCCAACTACTGGCTAATTTTCATCCCAAAAGTTTTAAAATTACGGCTAAAACTCCGAAAAACAAAAAAACTTGTACCCCCCCCCCCCCTAGGGGGGTGGAAACATTTTTTTTACGTTTTAGTTCACTTATCACTATTTTTTTTTTTTTATAAAAGCATGTTTTTTAAAATGTTTTTTTTATTCAACTTAAAATTACGATGCTCTAGGTATAACTTTTTTAAAAACAT
The DNA here is from genome assembly GCF_023614345.1 of Adelges cooleyi. NCBI lineage: Eukaryota > Metazoa > Arthropoda > Insecta > Hemiptera > Adelgidae > Adelges > Adelges cooleyi. Next base: position 291,590 of record NW_026095827.1, on the reverse strand, counting down.
TAGTTTTTTCCAAATTTGTATGGAATATTCTTTAATTATAGTATTACCGATGAACATTGTTAAACCAAACAAATACCAAAAAGTACAGAAATTATTGAACCAATGCCCACTGTTCGAGGTTCGAGTCTTGTGAAACTCTACAATATTCAGTTATTAATTATTTGTTGTAAATAAACACAGCTTTACCATAAAAACCATGCAAAACTACTAAATAAGTTTCTACTTGTATTTTATTTTAATTTGTATAACAAAAAAAAAGGAAAATATTCAATTTACTGAGTTTATATGGTACGTGTGAATTTAATATTATTGTTTTAATATTATTGTAGTATTATTGTTTTTGTAGTTTGGTAGAGATAATGGTAATTTTCTAGCGACTGTAGAATACTCTACATATATAATACGACTATAGAAAACGTAATTACTAATTTATCTTGTTAATGGTCATAAAGTACCTGAACGAGTTGTTAAGTTATGGAGATTGCTCAAGTCGGTATATATTTGTTCAAGTAGGTATATTAGGTAAGTATATTACACATTATTTTATTCATAAATATTTTTAAATGCAGGTGTTGTTAACATGAAAAACGACTTATTCGTGTTTGTGAATGATGGAGGAACATTTCATTGTGAAAGACATGACAAAGAAGGAGGATAATGGAAATTAATAGACAGTGCAGGAAAGCAAACATACAAATTTTGTAGTATGATTACTTTTAATGATATGGCTCTTCAATTCTTTGGTATATATTTATAATACTAATTTTTTTATACGATTTGGTTGTTGATAATACTTTGGGAGAACTTCATTGTGTAAGATATTGAACAGAAAAAAACATGACATCAAGTTGACAGAGGTTAGGAGAGCTATCAAATGATTTTTGTCAAAATAATATTCCTTTTAATAATATTACTCTGAAATCATGGCACCAGTGTTCAGTTAAAATATTTTTTATTAATGAAACCTTATAGCTAAAAATTTGTGATGGAAAGAGGCAACAAACATATTATGTGACAAAATGATGTGTTATGTAGGGCAGAAGAAATGTTCAAAATTGTACAAAACTATAGTGTGGCTAGCAAAATAAAAGTATGAATACATGAAACTTTAACAATTGTAAAACTAGAACATCTTAATATTTTTTCACAAATCACAAATCTGAAATGTTCATTAAACATAGTACCTACTACCGATAAACATTGACAAAACAAAAACATATCATAAACCTTTAAGTGAAAAGGAGAGACATTTCTTCTTTATTTCACTTTTTCAACAAATTTTTAGTGATTTAGTTCTGAAAATTAGACTGAAGGTAGATCAAGAATGGAAGTAAAACATATCGGTACAATTTTCTCAAAATTCTGTGGTCAAGCGTTTATTTAAAAGTGATTATATCACTTTCGGTTAAAACAATTCCTGTAGACCTGTGACATCCCAGTCTCCACTATGCCCAACTGTACTGGCTTTCTTTAACGACTATTTTTTTTGTTATTATAATATTAAATATTATTTTACTAGCGTGGGGCCTATGTATTCTAACACAATTAGCGAAAGTTGTGTCCAAAACGGATAAAGTCTTAGGTAAACGCATTAATACATGTTATAGGATGTCAATGAAGGTAAGTTTACAACAAGCTTTGAAACAAGAGTTGAGATTTCGATTTTTTTGCCGCCTAAAACGCACGACAGTTTACCTCCACGCTGTGGTGTACCTTCACACTGGGCAATCACTCGTTATCACAGCTATCACAATTGTATAGAACATTTGTGCGTTGTCGTGCAGTTTGCAATAAATGATAAAATCACAATTATTTTAGAACGAGTTTTGATTTGTTTAATAATTGACATTTCTGTTTGTACTCTCTTCTTTCTGTGAATAATAACTAGTTAAATTAGACTTACCGCCCTTAGGTACAATTTGTTTTCTGTATTGTTGCAACGGGTCCGATTCTTGAAAATCTCTAGCTTTTAATCATAATAATTACTCGGTCGAGTTTTAAGATAAATACCTAATATATTTGCGTTACAATTTTCTTGCCTGTTAATCATTGATTATAAGTTTTTAGTAACAGCCCTGGACAGTGGTGAACGTTTCTATGTTGTGTGAGTACCTAACGTTTTGTATTTCTTATATATTGGCAGCTAGTAGCCAGCTGCCATTTTCGGTCCGCCATTCAATTATCTCGCACGACTTCGTCTACACGCTCGGCGTCTTTCTTCCACGCAGACATTTTGGTAACTACTTTTGTTTAATCTTGTTTGTTAATTACTTGTAATCTTGTACCTAACTTGTTAATTACATTGTGCTGTACACGTTAAATATACGAGCAGTTATATTTAAATAAATAACAAAGTGTCTTGGTGGTTAGGGAACGCATCTGAACCTAACCTCCAAACTATTATGTATAAACACAAATTATCTTGTTTGTAAATAATTGATATTTATTTTTGTCCGATTCGTGAACATCTCTAGATTTCAATCATAATAACTTGGTCGAATTCTGCGATAAATACCTAACGTTTGTGTCGTGTTTCGTTATTTCGTTACAATTGTGTTTTATCTTGCCTGTTAATTAAGTTTTTAGTAGTAGCCTGAACAGCAGTGTTTACAGTTCTCTGTTGTGTACGATTCTACAATTTGTAAGTAAATACCTACTGTTTTGTATTTTTTATTTATTTACAATATTGCTGTGTTTTCTGTTTTCCATTGACTAAGAGTATTTCTTGTGAATACACAGAATGGTAAAAATCGATATGTGGTTGTTTATAACTTCTTTATTAATTAGAGTTGAGTCGAGTGGTACGGAATCGGTTTATCGTCTAACTTTATCATTATCGTCTTAGCTTCTTAACTACAAGTCATACTTGTAGTTTTGTGTTATTTAGCTTATTAAAGTAAATTAAAATGTAGTTTTAAATGTATAAAATAACAATATATATCACTTATCACTTTCTGCGTTGTCGTGCAGTTTGCACTTTGCATTTAAATCACAATTATTATTCAACTAAAGTGTAGTTTTTGTTAATAATTAGGATTTCTTATTGTAAAATCTGAATTTCTGTTAATTTAACCAGTTTTCAGTATTATTGCCACAGGTCCGATTCGTGAGAATTTTTAGATTTTAATCATAATAACTAGGTCGAATTCTGTGATAGGTACTTAACGTATTGGGTCTTGTTTTGATATTTCGTTTCAATTCACGTAACAATTGAGTTTTTTCTTGCCTGTTAATTATTTATAACAAGTTTGTAGTAGCAGCCTTCGAACGCGGTTTACGGTTCTACGTTGTGTGAGTACCTACCGCTTTGTATTTCTATATTATATACTATAATTATATTTCTATATTATTGCCATGTTTTCTGTCTTCCATTGACTTGACATGTGTTTGCTAATTACTTATTATTTACATGAAGTTGAGTCGATTGATATGGGATCAACGACACTTTAAATTAACCTAATCGGTCAAATGGGCTATCGTCTAGCTTTAATCTTTATCGTGTTATCTTTTTACCTACAGGTCATAATTGTAGTTTTGTGTGTGTTATTCATCTAATTTAAGTGAATTATAATTTATTTTTAAACGTTTAAAAAAACAAATATACAACTGAAAACTTGGCTGGTTAATATTCTTCAAATGATGTAAAATAAATTATTTTTTATTATATCATTATTTTTTCTTTATTTGTTAATAAACAAAAGAGTTCAAATTGTGCAACTAAGTTGTCTAATTAATCCTCTATGCATATATGGCATATTAATATAACTAATTTAAATGTTAATATTAGAGTTTTGAAGCGGTATAAAATGTTAAAAATTAAACAAGAAAATGACGAATCGGAACACTCCTTGGAAAAATGTTTGGAGTTGTTGAACCTAAACCGTTAGATGTTCAGTTCATACACAATGAAATTTCTACAACAGAGGAGTATTTGGTAAAGAATGAAGTCGACAATAGTTATGAGTAAGGCGATTTTTAATACAATTTTTTTATCCTAAATAAAACTATTAATCTTTTGTAATATGTAGTCTTCCTCTATAAAACCGTTGTTGGTATCGATGATAGCGTACAAACTTAATCAAAGATGTCCTGATTCATTTTCAAAATAGTATTAATAATATAGTTTATAATTCAAACAATTATTTTCGAAGTTATAAAATGTAATGAGAAATATGAATTTTCTTTGAGTAACGTTATCTCCTTATCTTTTCCTTCTTCTACACTTAACGCTTGTTTTTAAGCTATTATAAGTCATAAGGGTTCATACTGTGTAAACATTAGAGTTTATCTAAAACAAGTTTAATAGTGAATTATAAAATGCTGCCGACCCAACACTACCAAACAAGTTGGCCTTCTGTGTTGCCATTCAGTTTACATTAAAATCACAATTTACAAGTTTTGTTTTTGTTAATTATTGATATTTCTTTTTGTACACTCTGAATTTTTAGTTATTGAACTATAAACTCCCGTGTATCCTGAGTTTATTTAAGTGATACGAGATCTACGCCACTTAAAATTTCTCTAGTCGTTCAAATGGGCTATTCTCTATCTTTAATCATTATCTTCTTGGCATATTACTTTCAAGTCATATAAACATATAACTAATGTTGAATGTCAATTATAGAGTTTTGAAGCGGTATAAAATATTGAAAATTAAACCTGTAAATGATGAAACAGAACACTTGGTGGAAAAATCGTTCAAAGACATTGAATCTAAACCATTAGATGTTCAGTTCATAAACAATGAAATTTCTACAACAGAGGAGTATTTGGTAAAGAATGAAGTAGACAATAGTTATGAGTAAGGCAATTTTTATTACTTTTTTTATAATCCTAATGAAAATTATTAAACTTATGTAATTATGTCCTTTTCCTCTATAAACCCGTAGTTGATATCATTGTTAGTGTTCCGCTAACATTAAACTTATATTAGGGACCGCACTTGTTCATATAATAACAGGTTATTTTAAAGCTACATCTTCATTCTTCCATCAATATAATGTTTAATCATACCAAATTGTAAACATATACTTGTGGGTATGATGACCGATCAATGTCTGCAGTACCGCTCTATGTGAGCGTAAGTTCGCACGAGACTTACCTTGTTATAAATATAAATATATAGGAAACATTCATACATTTTTTAAATTCTTTTATAAAATGGTTTAAAAATACAAAAAGTGACATTTTTTTGTTATAAAAGCTATATTTTAACAGTTCAAAGAAAAAATAATATATTTAATACTGGAGGCTGTTTGATTTTTATAAAATACATTTTTTTACCATCGGAAATTTATTTTAGGTTATATAGAAAATATTATGAAATATACTATAAGTAATCTAACTTTTTTATTTTATTTAAAAAGTGATTATTCTTCGACATCTAGGTCATTAGCCATAAACTAACTTTAATTAGATAGAACTAGATAAACACTTCTACTTCATACATACAAGGTGTGTCTTTATCATCTATTAAATTATTCAATGAGGTGGTGAATCTTTAAAGATACATGCTATTATAAAAAACTATTCATTAAAAAAAAAAGTTTAGGTTCAAAAGAACTCGGTCATTAAAATGTCTCATGGTACTTTTTAAAATTTAAAAGTGGACTTAAAACAGAGTAGAATTTTCAAATCTTGTGGCATTCGGACGTTTATTATCGGTATTCTAAAAAATGTAAAGGTCACATTATACTTGTTTACTTTATTATTGTTGGATAAGTTTAAGCAACACAATCTAATAAAAATTGAGTTAATAGTAGATTTGTGTAGTTCATCTAAAATGAATAAAATTAGTTTTAAAAATGATGCTTGGAAGTAGTGTTAATGGACGCTCCCTTCTTTCACGTCGTCTTGTCTAGTTTCTATTTCAGCTCTTTTACCTATTGTTTTATTGTATACAGATTGTAAATATTGTCTTTATTTAAATAAAAAAAAAAAAATAAAAAATGATGCTTGTTTGATGTATTGTCGATTTAACGTTAGTAATATTAATATTTGCTGTATAACATTAAAATATATTGATCTTGGATAAATACATTTTGTTTCATACGTGTTGCAGTTTCATTTTCCATGTAAAGCGACAGATACTCCAAATAATATAATAAAAATCAATTCTGAGGAAAATATACATAAAATACGTCGGTTCGACTGCAATGTATGTCATAGGAGGTATTCAACCAAAAGTCATTTGATCCGGCATATTGCGAAGTCGCATTCCACTACTTCCATGGAAAAGAAAGTGCCTCAAAAAAATAAAGTCAATTTATCGAAACAGCAGAATCAAAGGGTATACTCGAAATAAAGTAGACCTACTTAATTGTGATATTTGTCTAAAAACATTTTCATCAAAATCAAGCCTGAGAACACATTGGCGTATTCATACGGACGAAAAGCCCTTTAAATGCGATGTCTGTGCAAAAACATTTGGTCAAAAATCTAATCTCGAGAAACATGCGCGTATACATACCGACGAAAAACCCTTTAAGTGCAATGTGTGTGCGAAAACATTTGGTGAACAGTCTACCCTCAAAATTCATGAAAGAATATATACTGGAGAGAAACCTTTTAATTGCAATGTGTGTGCAAAAATATTCAGTCGAAGAGCTCACGTAAACCATAAAAGGGTACATACCGGAGAGAAACCTTTTAAATGTGATGTCAGTGAAAAACATTTGGTGATCGGTCTACCCTCAAAACTCATAAAAGGATACATACCAGAGAAAAACCCTTTAAATGCAATGTCTGTAAGAAAACGTTTGGACTACAAAATAATCTCAGAACTCATGAAAGATCACATACCGGAGAAAAACCCTTTGAATGCAATGTCTGTAAAAAAACATTCAGACTACAAAATAAACTCAAAACTCATGAAAGGATACATACTGGCGAAAAACCCTATAAATGCGATATATGTGGAAAGACATTTGGTAGACGACATCACCTCAAAAATCATAAACGATGTCTGTGAAACGAAGTCTTTCTTCAAAACTCATAAAAAGATACATATCGACGAGAAACCCCATAAATGCGATATCTGTGAAAAAACATCGTATGGTCGCCAATGTTTTCTTAATAGCCCTAAAGCAAAAGCACATAACTAGAGCCTCGTATACGTCTTGTGACTATTTGAAAGTTTTAGTAACAATTGTTTATCATTTTACTTTTTTTTTCTTACGTTTTCATTGGAATTAACGATTTACGAGTATAATTACCGGTTTTTTTTTATAGTTTTTCATTGTTTACTATTGTTCTCTTGATCACTAACATTTTCTTGACTTTTTCTATTTAATATCTTATAATTCTTTTGACGGATTATATAATTTATAAAGTTTTTATATTTTTATTATTTAATTTTTTTATTCCATAATTTACATATGAAAAATAGTTGATAATATGGTTTTCATTGTTTTTTGTTTAAATATTATAATAGTCCTTTATAATTACTGTTGTGGTTTTAAAGAAAAATAGTTATTAAGGTATGTAAGTTTGTATTTTTAATTTCAAATTTGTATTTATTTATATCCAATTAATCATAGTTATAAAAATTACGTTTTATATTATTTGGTAATAGTTTTTTTACAATTACTGTTTGTTTCAAAGAGAAACTATGTATAATATACGAGTATTTTATGTTAGTTTATGTTTTAAACTAGATTTTTAATTTAAAATATTTATTAATTTTGTCCGACTAATCATGTTTATGGAAACTATTTTTAAATTTTTATTTTATTTTTTTATCTGTATGAATATTTGTTTGATTAATTTTGCCACTTTTATATTAATTACACGTTAAATAATAAACATGTTATTATATTGTTTCTATTATTTATTAAAATACTAATTAGTTAAATATGTTTTCGCTTGGTTTAAAACAATAAAGTATTTTCACAATATTTCCAAAATATTCATTATCAATAACGTTATTATCTATATCCAATTTACTTTATTCAACATATTATAAATGTACAATTTTTTTTAATTTTTAAGTAGGCACTACTAAGTGAATTGTGCAAAAGGGGCCTTGATTTTTAAATTTATACTTTTGGAAAACGAAAAAACTTTTGAAATGTTTTAAAATGCATCAACATGTAAGGGATTTATCAAAGTTAATAGATATTAAACAGTTAAATTACATTCTGTGAAACAATATTATTATTTTCAAATGCAGTCCAGATTATTAGTATTTAAGTATAGTGAACTTAGACCCTTCTAACAAAAGTCAATAAATTTGTGTCTAATTTGTTAGTAATGGACTAAAGCTGTTTAAACATGAATCAATGCGTCTAAGTATAAAGTGTTAACGAACCTGTAATAACCACGTTTTTGATAAAATGTTGACATAGGTTCTTTTTGCATAAAGAGATTCAAGTAACAAAATTAGATAAATTCTTAACTGAATTAAATTTAAACCCACTCATGGTATTTAATTTCAATATTGAAGCTAATCGTACACGGTCTTAGCTGTAATACACATATTTTGTGTCTTATCAACAATATAAACTGTTTTGTGTAGCATAATATAATATGCAAAATGCAAGATGATAAATCGTCGTGGACGCTATTTACAGTTATTACTGTAATGCCTAGTAAAACTGCATATAGTATTCTTTCATGATTTTTATATGGTCAGTTTTGTATACATTCGATCCATCGATTTATTAACCAACTATACATAAGTTAATTAAACTTTTAAATAACTTAAATTAAATATCACTAAAAGCTTGCTTTTATTTGCGTGTTGAAATTACGTTATTTCGTTATAGTTTTACCTTTTTTTTACTCATAATTATAAAATGCAGACGTTCTTATGAAGAGAAATGATTAATTCGTGTTTGTGAATAATTTTAGACAAACTCGTTGTGGAAGATTCGACAAACAAGAAAACAAATGGCTATTGGTTAACACCTCACTATCAAAAAAAATATATTTTTATGAGAATAATTTGAATGATAATACGCTTAAGTCTGAAGTCATAAGATATTTACTTAAATTTATTTTATGATTGTCACAGTCATTTTATAGACAGACTATCGTCTATTAACCCCAATCGTATCCATCCTAACACTAAAATGTAATTTATAAGCACATAATTGTCATTAGTTACAATGCTTTATCGATATTTATATTTTTATATGTGAATACGGGACCTCGTCCCTATTTATTTACTTACTACTACTTCTACTACTACATACTATGTTTTTTTACTATTTTCATTGAAATGTATTTATTTTTAATAATGTCTGATGATTTATTTGAAATTTTTTTATGTACACCTCCACCAGTGGCTATTACGCGTTATCACACAATCAAACACTATCACAAATCTGTTGGGACAATTTTAGCGTTTTCCTGCAGTTTGCGTTAAAAACCTACATTTTAGTACAAGTTTTTGTTGTTTTTAATAATTGAGATTTCTTTTCGTACACTCTGAATTTCTGTGAATTATTACTAGTTCAATTAGATTTAATGCCATAGGAACAATTTGTTTACATTATTGTTGCTACACGTCCGATTTGTAAAAATCTCTTGATTTTTATCATAATAACTTGGTCGAGTTCTGTGATAAATAACTAATGTATTGCGTCGTGTTTCGTTTTAGAGTTACAATTGAGTTTTGTCTTGCCTGTAATTTATTTATTATACATTTTAAGTAGCAGCCCTGGACAGCAGTTTACGGTTCTACGTTGTGCGAGTACCTACTGTTTTGTATTTCTAACTTATTTACACTATTTCCGTGTTTTCTGTCTTTCATTGACTTAGAATACTGCTTGGGAATAAACAGAATCATAATTTATAGGTATTTATTTATTACTTATTATTTACTCAGAGTTGAGTCGAGTGATATGGGATCAGCGCCACTTTAAATTAATCTATTGGTTTTTGGTTGACACCGCACAATCAAAAACAAATTTGGTTAATAAATGTCTTTCGGGCAAGTTGGCAAAATATACCTACTTTAATATTTTTATTTATTATTAAATTATGAGTAAAAGTCATTGAATTCAATGTAATTAAATAGGATTTTTATGTTTATTTCTAATACTTTCCTTACGAATAGTATTATTTTCTAACCAAACCAGCATCGGCCAATCGAGATTTTAATAAATTATTAAGTGTAGATAGAAAATATAAAAAGTAAATAAAATATATTCTTAGCATTTCAATTTAAAGAGGAGTTCAGGCTTATAGCCTCATATTGGTTCAGTAATTTAGAAAACATCGTGGTCCTTAATAAAATTGTTTAGCATGCAACATGCTTTAGCCTTGGCTGTCCAGCCCCAAAATGACACTAAATAGCACTCATAATTAAACTTGCTTAGTTATTAACACTACATTGCGATACTAAAGTAGCGCAATAACTAAGCAACAAGATTATTGTTTATTTGGCCAGAACATAATATAATTAAGACTATAAATCACTGATTTGGCCTGTGCGATGGACAATTAATGTACTATTATATTAACAAAAATGGCTTTTACTCATAGACAAAATGATTTAAATTAAAAATGATACCATGAAGATAATACAAATTAACCAGTAAATTAATTGACATGGTTGACATTTGTTTAAACCACTTTTTTCATAAACATTGCCTACACAAAAATCCTTAAAAATGGTCAGTATCGAATCCTCTTATTATGGTACACAAAACTATTTATATTACAAAATATGTCTACTACCGCTACAACAGTGTATGATTAGCTTAAATATTGAAATTGTTTACCACGTTGGTTTAAAACTTAATTAAATTAAGAATTTAGCTAATTTTGTTACTTTATAGTACCTACATAAAAAAGTTTAAAAAATATCTAATTTCGATTGTATACCTAAATTATCTAATATTTTGAATAAAGTAAATTGCAAATAGATAGTTTTTATTTATCAAAAACTAAAAAGAACTTTATTTTGGCGACCATACTTTTTTTCACAGACGGAGTGTTATATCGGACCCCACCAATATGTGTGCGTTCATAAGTTTTGAGATTATGTCGTAGACTGAATGTTTTTTTACAGACATCACATTTAAAAGGTTTCTCTCGGATATCTATCCTTCTATGATTGTTGAGATGAGGTCGTTGACTGAATGTTTTTGCACACATTTTGTATTTAAAGGGTTTTTCGCCGGTTTGTATCCTTTTAAGGCGATTTTTAATACCATTTATTTTTATCCTAAATAAAGCTATTTGTAATTATGTTGTCCTCCTATTTTAACCAGTCGTTGGTATCAGTGTTAGCGTTTCGATATCATTAAACTTATATTAGGAACCACTTGTTCATATAATTATAGATTGGTTTAAAACTACGTTTAACTGTTATCAAAATAACAAAAAAAAAAAAATTATTTATTTGTGGTTATGATGACCGGTCAATGTCTGCGGTACCACATTATGTTAGCGTATGTTTGCACGAGACTGACTGTTTATATATATATATATATATAGGGCATTCTGAGTCAAACCTCGCGGTCATCGGCTTGACCTCCTCAACATTTTTTTCTTCTATTGGTCTATGATAAGACCTTTATTTTTTGAAATTTTTATCACTATTTTTTGCTCTAAATATAGAGGTTTTTCAGTTATTTTTCAAAAAAATAGATTTCGACCCGTTTTCAACGTAATTCAATGTTTTTACCCAAACAAATTGGATGATGTGTTAAATTAATAAACATTTTATAAGTATAGAATTAAAATCTTTTGTAAAAGTATGAAGTAAAACTAGTGGAAAACTATTCAACAGCTTTTAATATTTTATAAATGTATACATTATAATATTTATATTGATTATTATCTTTGATTTTTAAGCAAACTGATGCGTTATTTAAAATGTTTAAGAACTAGTTGTTTCGAAGATCGTACTAATTGTGTCTGTAACATTTTGGGCTTTCCGTTTGATTGATAAATGTTTAATATAATAATGTTATTAATTTTCGTAGTACCATTCGATGCGACCATTCATTTATCAGATAAAATAAATATATTAAAATTAAAAATGATTTATTGGATAATAACGGATATAAATACAGCGAAAAATTATATTTTATTAGAAATCATTTAATTGTTATCATAATATTGTCGAAATAATAATGCATTTTATTTTAAATTTTTAAATAAATTTAAACTAAAATCTTACAAAAACATACCTTATAAAATTGCATGTGTAAAATTTGGAAGGTTTCTTTTATAATAATTAAAATGTATTATTATTTCAACAATTATGATTACATTTCTTTTTAACTAGACATGTTAAAAGTTTAAGTACTTAAAAATTAAAAAACAAATTATAAGTTTTATGAATTTCATTTAGTGTTGTTTCTAACTTAAAATCAAAATTTAAACATTTTTTCCTGATCCATCATATTTTTAACATTTTTTTTTTTTTATCTATATGTAACCTTAAAGTTTGGAATTTCACTAAAAAGTGATATATTTAAGAACCTATAACTTTTTAAGACATAAATTAAAAATTCATTAAGTAACGTGATCGTGAACTTAATGTGTTTTCACATCAAATTATTAAATATGGCAAACAAATGTTAAAACATATTTTTCTTCAGTTTACTGATTTTATGGAACTATCTGCATAGCATAATATGTAAGTTTGAGGCATTTCAAAAATTCACTTGCACACACAGCGGGTGATTTGGCATGGAATGTCAAATCACTGGCTTTCTTATAAACTATTTTTTTGTTATTATAATATTAAATATTATTTTACTAGTGTGGGGCCTATGTGTTCTAACACAATTAGCGAAAGATGTGTGCGAAACGGATAAAGTCTTAGGTAAACGCATTAATACAAGTTATAGGATGTCAATGAAGGTAAGTTTACAACAAGCTTTGAAACGAGTTGAGATTTTGATTTTTTTGCCGCCTAAAACGCACGACAGTTTACCTCCACGCTGTGAAGTACCTCCATTTGTGGCAATCAATCGTTATCACACAAACACACGCTATCACAAATCTGTCTAGAAAATTTCTATGTTGTCATTCATTTTGCATTAAAATCACAATTTACAAGTTTTGTTTTTGTTAATAATTTATATTTCTTTTTGTACACTCTGAATTTCTGTGAATTATAAATAGTTAGATTAGATTTTTGCAAATAGGACATAGGTATAACTTGTTTTCGGTATTGATGCCCCGTCTCTGATTCATGAGTATTTCTAGTTTTAAATCATAATAACTTGGTCGAATTCAGTGATAAATAACTAACGTAGTGCCTCATGTTTCTTTATTTCGTTTCAATTTGCATTACAATTGAGTTTTGTTTTGCTTGTTAATCATTTTAAGTTTTTAGTAGCAGCCCTGAACACCAGTTTACAGTTCTACGTTGTGTGAGTACCTACTATTATGTATTTTGAATTTAATTACATTATTGCCGTGTTTTCTGTCTCCTGTTGACTTAACATACTGTTTGTGAATAAATAGAATCATAAACATCTATAGGTGTTCAGCTTTAATCTTTATCGTGTTAGCGTCTTACCTACAAGTCATACTTGTAGTTTTGTGTTATTCGTCTAATTTAAGTAAATTAAAATCTAAGATTAAAAGTTTAAAAAAACAAAATATATCTCTCAAAACTTTGATGGTTTTTATTTTTCAAATAATGTTAACTAAATTTTTCTTTATTATATCATTATTCTTACCTAATTTGTTACTTAATAAAATAGTTATAATTGTGTAGTGAAGTTGTCCTATTAAACCTCGATGCATATATGGCACAGAAATTTAACTAATGATAAATGTCAATTATAGAATTTTGAAGCAGTATAATATGTTGAAAATTAAACATGAAAATGATGGAACAGAAGAACACTCTTTTGAAAAAACGCCTGAAGTCATAGAACCTAAACTGCTAGATGTGCAGTTCATAAACAATGAAATTTCTACAATAGAGGAGTATTTAGTAAAGAATGAAGACGACAATACTTATGGGTAAGGCGATTTTTATTACGATTTATTTTTTATCCTAAATGAAACTATTAACTTGTAATTATGTTGTCCAGTTCTAAACATCCGTAGTAGTTTTAATCATAATAACTTGGTCGAATTTAGTGATAAATACCTAGGCTTGTGTTATTTATCTAATTAAGGTAAATTCAAATTTAGTTTTAAATATTTAAAAAACAATAGTTAAAATTGTATAGTTAAGAATTCCTAATAATACTATATATGTAAAGAATTATAACTGATGTTAAATGTCAATTATAGAATTTTGAAGCGGTATAGTATGTTAAAAATTAAACATGAAAATGATGAAACAGAAGAACGCCCTTTTGAAAAATCGCCAGAAGTCATTGAACCTAAACTGCTAGATGTGCAGCTCATAAACAATGAATTTTCTACAACAGAGGAGTATTTAGTAAAGAATGAAGACGACAATACTTATGGGTAAGGCGATTTTTGTTAAGAATTAAATTTAATCCTAAATGAAACTATTAACTTGTAATTATGTTGTCCAATTCTAAACACCCGTCGTAGTTATCAATGCTATAAAGACGTTAGAAAAAGTAAAGAGAAATATAAACTTTCCTTGAATAACTTAATCCACTAGCCCTTTACATTTGATATTATTTTACTTGTTAACGATAAGTTAAAATGTTTAGTATATTATATACTCTTTTAAAATAATTGTTTGGTAAATAAAATTTCAGTTAAATATATATACAATGAGTAAGGATTTAGTTGGTCAAATGGGCTATCGCCTAGCTTTGATCTTTATTGTGTTAGCTTTTTACCTAACAGTCATACTTGTAGACTTGTGTTATTTATCTAATTAAGGTAAATTCAAATAGTTTTTAATATTTAAAAAACAATAGTTAAAATTGTAGTTAAGTCTTCCTAATAATCCTATACATGTAAAGAATTATAACTGAATGTTAAATTTCAATTATAGAGCTTTGAAGCAGAATAATATACTGAAAATTAAACAAGAAAAAGACGAATCAGAAGAACACTCCTTTGAAAAATCGTTTGAAGTCGTTGAACCTAAACCATTAGATGTTCAGTTCATAAACAATGAAATTTCTACAACAGAGGAGTATTTGGTAAAGAATGAAGTCGACAATAGTTATGAGTAAGGCGATTTTTATTACCATTTATTTTTTATCCTATATGAAACTATTAACTTGTAATTATGTTGTCCTCTTCTATACACCCATTGTTTTTATCGATGTTAGCATTCCGTTATTCAACTTGTTTTAGGAACTACTTGTTCATATAATAATAGATTGTTTTAAAACTACATCTTCATGTTATCTATCTAATGTTAAATCACACTGTAATACCACATTATGATAGCGTACATTCGCACGAGACATACCGTGTTATATATATGTACACATCTATACATATCTACATTTTAACAATTGTAAAAGAAAAAATTAGTATAAATAGTTCTGGGGTTTAAGATACACGCTATTATAAAAAAAATTGTACACTAAGGGGGGAAAGTCGTTTGAAAAGCCGTTTCTTCTAGGTTTTATTTTTTAAAGAAATGGTAAGATTTTTTAAAATGAAATAAATTACATCATGGTATGTTTATCCTATATAAAGCTACTTGTAATTATGTTGGCCTCCTTTTTAAACCCGTCGTTGGTATCGATGTTAGCGTTTCGCTATCATAAAACTTATATTAGGAACCTCTTGTTTATATAATAATAGATTTTTTTAAACTTCATCTAACTCTTATCAATATAATGTTAAATCAAAATACCAAAAAAAAAAATTACATATTTGTGGCCTGATGACCGGTCAATGTTTGCGGTACCACATTATGTTAGTGTATATTCGCACAACACTTACTGTTTATATATATATATATATATATATATATAGAGCAATCTGAATCAAACCACGCGATCATCGGCCTGACCTCAATTTTTTTAATAAACAAATAATATTTTTACTCTTTTTTTAGCTAATAGGCCTTCTATGCTTACACAACAGGCCTATTTAATGATCTTTTTATGTATAAAAGCCTGAATATACAGTAGAATATTATTTTGGATTTTGTTAATTAGTGAGTTGATGAGTATTATAATGTATTGACAAGACACACAATTTTGACGAATTAGTGATTGAAACACAGTATAAAACCAATAAATATTTAATTCAGCTGTTGGAAACTAATCATGTACATCTAAGTAAAAAAAAAAAACTTTTCACTTATTTAGTTATTGAAATATTAACTCCCGTGTATCCTGAGTTTATTTAAGTGACACGAGATCTACGCCACTTAAAATTAATCTAGTCGTTCAAATGGGCTATCCTCTACCTTTAATCATTATCGTCTTGGCTTCTTACTTTCACGTCATATAAACATATAACTAATGTTGAATGTCAATTATAGAGTTTTGAAGCGGTATAATATATTGAAAATTAAACCTGAAAATGATGAAACAGAAGAACACTCGGTGGAAAAATCGTTCAAAGACATTGAATCTAAACCGTTTGATGTGCAGTTCTTAAGCAAAAAAATGTCTACAACAGAGGAGAATTTAGTAAAAAATGAAGTCGACAGCAGTTATAAGTAAGGCGATTTTTAATACTATTTATTTTTATTCTAAATAAAGCTACTTGTAATTATGTTGTCCTCCTATTTAAACCCGTCGTCGGTATCAATGTTAGCATTTCGATATCATTAAACCTTTATTAGGAACCACTTGTTCATATAATAATAGATTGGCTTAAAACTAAATTTAACTCTTATCAATATAATGTTAAATAAAATAACAAAAAAAAATAAATTTATTTATTTGTGGTTATGATGACCGGTCAATGTCTGCAGTACCACATTATGTTAGCGTAACTTTGTATTGTTATATATATATATATATATATATATATATATATAGGGCATTTTGAGTCAAACCACGCGGTCATCGGCTTAACCTCCTCAAAATTTTTTTCTTCTTTTGGTCTATGATAAGACCTTTATTTTTTGAAATTTTTATCACTAATTTTTGCTCTAAATATAGAGGTTTTTCAGCTATTTTTAAAAAAAAATAGATTTCAACCCGTTTGCAATGTTTGAAATTTTAATCTTTAATTAATCTATTTTGTTTCATATGTGTTGCAGTATTCATATTTCATGTAAAGCGACCGATACCTGGAATAATACAAAAATTATGGATTGTAGTTTTATTGAAACTATAAAAAACAATTCTGAGAAAAATATATACAAATTACGTCGGTTCGACTGCAATGTATGTCAAAGGAGGTTTACAACCAAAAGTAATATAATCCGGCATATTGCGAAATCGCATTCCAGTACTTCCATTGAAAAGAAAGCACCTCAAAAAAATAAAGTCAATCATCGTAACAGCAGAATCAAAGAGTATACTAGAAACAAAGATGGCTTATTTAAATGTGGTATTTGTTTGAAAAGTTGTTCATCAAAATCATACCTTAGAAAACATTGGCTCGTTCATACCGGAGAGAACCCCTTTAAATGCAATACTTGTGAAAAAAGATTTGGTCAGATATCTCACCTCAAAACTCATGAACGCATACACACCGGCGAGAAACCCTATAAATGCAATGTCTGTGAAAAAACATTCTGTCAACCATCTTATCTCAAAAAACATGCACGTATTCATACCGGCAAAAAACCGTTTAAATGCGATATCTGTAAAAAAACTTTTATTCAACAATCTGATCTCAAGAATCATACACGGATACATACCGGCGAGAAATCTTTTAAGTGCGATGTCTGTGAAAAAACATTCAGTCTACAACAAAGTCTTAAAAAACATAAAAGGATACATACTGGTGAAAAACCGTTTAAATGCGATGTCTGTGAAAAAACATTCAGTCAACAATCTGCTCTCAAGACACATGCACGTATACATACCGGCGAGAAACCGTTTAAATGCGATTTCTGTGAAAAACCATTTCGTACACAACATCACCTAAAAATTCATAAACGCACACATACCTTCGAAAAACCGTTTAAATGCGATATCTGTAAAAAAACCTTTATTCAACAATCTGATCTCAAGAATCATACACGGATACATACCGGCGAGAAATCTTTTAAGTGCGATGTCTGTGAAAAAACATTCAGTCTACAACAAAGTCTTAAAAAACATGAAAGGATACATACTGGTGAAAAACCTTATAAATGCGTTGTCTGTGAAAAAACATTCAGTCAACAATCTGCTCTCAAGACACATGCACGTATTCATACCGGCGAGAAACCGTTTAAATGCGAGTTTTGTGAAAAAACATTTGGTACACAACAACACCTAAAAATTCATAAACGCACACATACCGTCGAAAAACCGTTTAAATGCGATATCTGTAAAAAAACCTTCATTCAACAATCTGATCTCAAGAATCATACACGGATACATACCGGCGAGAAACCTTTTAAGTGCGATGTCTGTGAAAAAACATTCAGTCTACAACAAAGTCTTAAAAGACATGAAAGGACACATACTGGTGAAAAACCTTATAAATGCGTTGTCTGTGAAAAAACATTCAGTCAACAAACTCATCTCAAGAACCATGCACGTATTCATACCGGCGAGAAACCGTTTAAATGCGATGTCTGTGAAAAAACGTTTGGTAGAGAACATCACCTAAAAGCTCATGAACGCATACATGCCAGCGTTAAACCGTTTAAATGCGATGTCTGTGAAAAAACATTTCGTCAACAATCTGATCTCAAGAGACATGCACGGATACATATTGGTGGGGTACGATATAAATGCTCAGTCTGTGATAAATCATATGGTTGCCAAGATACTCTCAAAAGACATCAAGCAAAAGCACATGGCTCATAACCTCATAAACCTCACATATGGACAATTTAGTAGTTTTAAAATAGTTTTTCAAAAGCTATTTGTAATTATTTTACAATTTTTTTTTATGAACAATTTTATTCAGATTGAATATTTTTGTATTAGTTTTCTTATAATTTTTAAATTATTACTATCGTTTAACTGATCACAAGGTATTTAGTGAAACCAATATGTTTTACACATTATAAAACAGTGTACTTAACTTGTTATATTATTTTGTAGTTTAATTTTACTGCTTAATTAAGTTACCTAAGATTGTACAATCATTACCACCAGAATACATGTGTATGTATTTAGTATTTATGTTAGTTGGTAGAAACAAATATACCCATATAATGTTATTATTTAATTATTAAATCTTGTGTGTTAAAATTTCAACATTATATTGTACAGTTCCAGATGTGTAACGCCTCTAATGTTTTATGTTCAGTCTTAAGTTAACTGGAGGATACAGAGAAAGTTATACTTTCCATCTTAGTATAGTAAATAACATTTGTGCAAATCTGGCATACCAGTGAATCGTATCCATCGAAAAAAATCTATTAAAATTCAATATTATTATGTATCATATAACTATATTCATAATATTGTCAAAATTATAATACACTATTTTGATGTTGAAATAAATATAAAAAAAATTGTTACAAAATAATACCTTATAAAATTTAATATGTATAATTTGGAAGGTTTTATTTTATATTTATTTAAAATTCAAAATAAAATGTATTATTTTTTCGATAGTTGTGATTACATTATGTTAGTTTCATTCATACTTTTTAAAATAATTTTTTTTTATTCGATGTATAAAATGATTGAATTATTTATGATGGTAACATAATATCAAAAAACTCAATTTACCTGTAGGAGATATTTGGATTGGCCTGTGGAACGCTATAAAATGGGTAAATCGTTTTTTTTAGTTTCTACCAATCAGCTCATTATATCCAATCTACAAATCAGAAATCGATTACGAAAGGTATTTTATAATGCCAACCATTTACCTCTTTCAATAAAAATAAAAATAAAAATACTAAACAGCAATTGAAAACGTTACCTTGTTAAAATGTACACTATTTTGTAAAAACCCCACAAACGTTGATAAAAATGAATGGTAGTATAATAGATAAATTGATTTGGAATTTGTAAAAAATAAAATGAATAAAAAACAAGTTAAAAAATGTTTTTCTCTATTTTAAAAAGGACTTGTCTGTATGTTGCTTCAAGCTCTACATTTATATAAACCTATATATACATTAATTATATTTAATTTGAAAATATAGAGGTTTATAATTAAAATATAGTGTAGGTACTAAAAATTACTGATGATAATGTGAAGACCCTATCAATGTCTTTGACCACTCAATTTATATTAAAAGAAACATAATTAGTGTTGGTTTTTATTAAAGAATAATGATGCTGTTATACATGTATTAGTTAATTACAAAATTACCACGCAAAGTAATTTTACCCTTATAATATGTTTCTAGACAGTAATCTCTATGTTACGTTAATTTTTTTGTAATGAAATTAAGTTACATACTTACATGTTCTTTACTTTCATTATTTTATTTTGTAACTATTATCAATACTGATTTACTTAAAATTTTCGATGGGATGAATATTTAATTCTATGATTCTGTTGTACTTTTCTGCTTGTTTGGCCAATCATAATGTTTTTTTTCTTAAAACGATTGCTATCTTACGATTTAATTCGAATTAATGATATACGAATGTATAAGTACAATTTGGGGCTGAAGGAATGGTCAAAATTGACAAAACTATAGTGTTGCCAACAAAGTTAAAATATGACATAGAACCTACTACCGATAAACATTGACAAAACAAAAACATATCTTAATCCCTTTCCACAAAAAGGAGTAGACATTTCTTCTTTATTTAACATCTTCAAGTAAAGTTTAACTAATATATGTCAAAAAAATAGACCAAAGGTACATCTAGAACGGAAGTATAACATTTACAATTTTATCAAAAATCTGTGGTCAAGCGTTTATTTTAAAGTGATTATTTATGACAGTTTAACTCCACGATGCGAAAATCACTTCTTATCACACACATACTATCACAAATCTGTCTAGAAGATTTCTGCGTTGTCATGCAGTTTGCATTAAAATCACCACTAATGTGATGATAGTTGGTATCACCACCTACTCTGCCGTGGTGAAACGCTAGCAACGCGGTGTCGGTTGGTACCACTACCTACCGTACCACCAACTACTGCGCCGGGTGTAGCGTTAGGATGACACCGCATCTAGTAGCCGGCTGCCATTTTCAGTCCGCCATTCGATTATCTCGCACGACTTCGTCTACGCGCTCGGCGTCTTTCTTCCACGCAGACATTTTGTTATTTACTTGTGTTTAATCTTGTTCGTTAATTATTTGTAATCTTGTTCCTAATTTGTTAATAACATTGTGCTGTACACATTAAATATACGAGCAGTGATATTTAAATAAATAACAAAGCGTCTTGGTGGTTAGGGAACGCATCTGAACCTAACCTCCAAACTATTATGTATAAATACAAATTATCTTGTTTGTAAATAATTGATATTTATTGTTGTCCGATTCGTGAACATCTCTAGATTTCCATCATTATAACTTGGTCGAATTCTGCGATAAATACCTAACGTTTGTGTCGTGTTTCGTTATTTCATTACAATTGTGTTTTATCTTGCCTGTTAATTAAGTTTTTAGTAGTAGCCTGAACAGCAGTGTTTACAGTTCTCTGTTGTGTACGATTCTACAATTTGTAAGTGAGTACCTACTGTTTTGTATTTTTAATTTATTTACAATATTGCTGTGTTTTCTGTTTTCCATTGACTAAGAGTATTTCTTATGAATACACAGAATGGTAATAAACTATATGTGTTTGTTTATAACTTCTTTATTAATTAGAGTTGAGTCGAGTGGTACGGAATCGGTTTATCGTCTAACTTTATCATTATCGTCTTAGCTTCTTACCTACAAGTCATACTTGTAGTTTTGTGTTACTCAGCTGATTTAAGTCAATTAATATGTAGTTTTAAATGATTAAAAAAAACACAATATATCACTCAAAACTTAGTTATTATTTTTCAAGCAATGTAGACTACATTTTCTTTATTATATTATTATTACTACTATATTTGTCACTAAAAAAATAATTAAAATGGTGCACAGAAGTACAACTTATGTTAAATGTCAAATATAGAATTTTGAAGAGTTATAATATGTTAAAAGTTAAACATGAAAAGAAGAACAATCCTTTAAGAAAACATATGAAGTCATATTGTTTTTAGGCTATTATAAAACATTAGAGTTTATATTATAAAAATATTTCATGTTATTTTACTTGTTAACGATAAGTTAAAATTTTCAGTAGAATTACTCTTTTAAAATAATTGTTTGGTAAATACTATTTTAGTTATTTATATAAATATATATTGTGTTAGCTTTTTACCTACAAGCCTTATTTGTATTTTAGTGTTATTTATCTAATTAGGCATTTTTATTATCATTTATTTTTTACCCTATCCTAAATAAAACTAATAACTTGTAATTATGTTGTCCTCTTCTATACATCCGTCGTAGTTATCGATGATAGCATTCCGTTATTAAACTTATATTAGGAACTTCTTGTTCATATAATGTTAGGTTGTTTTAAAACTACATCTTCTTATCAATATAATGTGAAATCAAAATATAAAAAAAAAAATGATATTGTAAACATCTACTTGTGGGTATGATGTCTGCAGTGCCACATTATGTTATCGTACGTTCGCACGACACTTACCGCGTTATATATATGTATAAATAGCTAGAAAATATAATACAATTTTTTTTCATTCTTTTTTAAAATAGAAAAAAAGTGAAAAAGTGTCATTTATTATTATAAAAACTATATTTTAAGATACATGCTATTATAAAATTACTGTACATTAAGGGGGAAAAGTCTTTTAAAGAGCTGTTTTTCTCAGGTTTTGACATGTCGAAATCTACTTTTGAGTATTATTTTATTTAGTTTTTTTGTATGTACTCGTTGTTTTTCTTCTTTTTGTTTGTTTTTTATCATTTTATAATTATCATTGAAATCATGTTATTACTAATAATGTATCCATACATTTACATTTTACTCATTATTACTGTCTTAATTGTTGAGTCAAATATTTTTTATTAAAAAGGCTAATAAAAAAAAACAATTATTTGAACAAGTGGTTCCTAACATAAATTTAATGTTAGGTAATGGAAAGCTACATCGATAGCAACGACAGGTTTATAGAGGAGGAGGAAAACATAATTATAAAGTTAATAGTTTTAATTAGGATAAAAAAATGTATGGCCTAAAGGTCGAAGCATAATCATTAAGGGAAAAAAAGAAAAATTACTTATAGTCTACATCATTTAAATGTCTAATTAAGTAAAAATACATTTTCCATAGTAAAATTAAAAAAATAAAGAAAGGAAGAAAAATTGTATTCACAGACCTTGCATTTTTGGGGTTTTTCTCGGGTATGTATCTTTTTATTAGTACCGGAGGAAAACCCCATAAATACGATGTCTGTGACCTCCAGTCAATAATCTCTGATTATTTATTAACGTTATTAATAAAGGCTAATAAAAAGAAAAAGTATTCATATTTCGTGTAAAGCGACCGATACCTGGAATAATAAAAAAAATATGGATTGTAGTTTTATTGAAACTATAAAAAGTCATTCTAAGAAAAATATATACAAAATACGTCAGGTCGAAAGCTCCTCAAAAAAATAAAGTTAATCAACGTAACAGCAGAGTCAAAGGGCATAATCGAAACAAAGATGGCTTATTTAATTGTGGTATTTGTTAAAATAGTTTTTTATCAAAATCAAACCTGAGAAGACAATGGCGCGCTAATACCGGAGAGAAATCCTTTAAATGCAATATCTGTGAAAAAAGATTTGGTCAGATATCTCACCTCGAAACTCATGAACGCATACATACCGGCGAGAAACCATTTAAGTGCAATGTCTGTGAAAAAACATTCATTCAACTGTCTGATCTCAAGAGACATGCACGTATACATACCGGAGAGAAACCCTTTAAATGCGATATATATGAAAAAACATTTCGTAGACAACATCACCTAAAAATTCATAAACGCACACATACCGTCGAAAAACCGTTTAAATGCGATATTTGTAAAAAAAAACCTTCATTCAACAATCTGATCTCAAGAGACATGTACGGATACATATTGGTGGGGTACGACACAAATGCTCAGCTTGTGATAAATCATATAGCCTCCAAGATGCTCTTAAAAGGCATCAAGCAAAAGCACATGGCTCATAACCTCATGAACCTCACGTATGGACAATTTGGCTGTTTTAGAATAGTTTTTCAAAATAAATTTGTAATTATTTTACATTTTTTTTTATATGAACGATTTAATTCAGACTGAATGTTTTTGTATTAGTTTTCTTATAATTTTTTAATTTCTACTATTGTTTAACTGATCATTAAATTATACACTTGCACAAAGACATTTAGTAAAACCAATGTGTTTTATACGTGTTTTGCGTATACTCAACATTTTATATAACTTGGCAGTTTAATTGTACTGTTAAATTGAGTAAATTAAGATTGTACAAGCATTGCTAACAGAATACATTAATAAATAATATTAATATTATTTAACACAATATAATCGATTTAGGTATGTCATGTAATTTTATTTGAAAATAAAAACTTTCTTCTTTTATTATTTTGGGCTGTTCTCTGCAGACCATATATAATTATTATATAATTGTTATATAATTTAGCAGTTTAGTGTTACTCTATAATTAAGTAACTTAAGATTGTACAAACATTACTAATAGAATACATGTGTATGTATTTATTAGTTTTTTTTATAGTTTTTTTTTTAGATAATTATGTTTAGTTTACTTTCTACAGCTTACAACTATAAAACATTTAAAAATAAGTTCAGAACACTACTGTTTAATAGATTTATTTTTTTAAGTTTTCTTACATGCTTAAGTGATCTACTTACTTATAACTAATAATTAATGAATTAAACTAGTTTTTAAAAGTATTATACACATTTCATTATTGATGATTTGTTCGTATTTGTAATTCTTTAGGAGATCCTCATTGTGAAAGATATGACACAGAACAAAAACAGAGCATCTGGTTGACAAAGAGAGCAATTAAATTATTTTTGCCATGATATGATGATATAAATAATGTTACTCTGAAATGATATGGTATTCACTTATCATGTTATTTTTTAATTATTAAATCTTAAGTGTTAAAATTTCTACATAATATTGTACAGCTGCAGCTGTGTAACACTTCTAATTTGTTATAATCAGTTTTATTTATAAGTTAACCGGAGGATGCAAAGAAAGTTATTTTTTTCATCTTATGATAGTAAATAACATTTGTGCAAATCTGGCATACCAGTGAATCGTATCCATCGGATAAAATCTCAATTCGTCATTACATCTTAAATACTTTTATTGGAACTAAAATTATTTTCTATCTTGTAGAATTATATAGCAGAGGTGGATTGTTTATTAAAAAAAATAATAAGTAAATACTGATTGTCATACAAAAAAAAAAAGATGATAATTTATTTAAATTAAAATATGCTGTTTGGAAGAAGTTTAAATGTTAGGTTTTTAACCAAACAAATTGGATGATGTGTTAAATTAATAAACATTTTATAAGTATAGAATTAAAATATTTTGTAAAAAGTATGAAGTAAAACTAGTGGAAAACTATTCAACAGCTTTTAATATTTTATAAATGTATACATTATAATATTTAAATTGATTGTTATCTTTGATTTTTAAACAAACTGATGCGTTATTTAAAATGTATAAGAACTAGTTGTTTCGAAGATCGTATTAATTGTGTCTGTAACATTTTGGGCTTTCCGTTTGATTGATAAATGTTTAATATAATAATGTTATTAACTTTCGTAGTACCATTCGATGCGACCATTCATTTATCAGATAAAATAAATATAATAAAACAAAAAAATGATTTATTGGATAATAACGGATATAAATACAGTGAAGAATTATATTTTATTAGAAATCATTTAATTGTTATCATAATATTGTCGAAATAATAATGCATTTTATTTTGAATTTTTAAATAAATTTAAACTAAAATCTTACAAAAACATACTTTATAAAATTGCATGTGTAAAATTTGGAAGGTTTCTTATATAATAATTTAAATGTATTATTATTTCAACAATTATGATTACATTTATTTTTTGGACAAGTTAAAAGTTTTTAAGTACTTAAAAATTAAAAAACAAATTATACGTTTTATTAATTTCATTTATTGTTGTTTCTAACTTAAAATCAAAATTTAACATTTTTTCCTGATCCATCATAATATACTTGTTTGATTCGTGACTTATTTTTAACATTTTTTTTTTTTATCTATATGTAACCTTAAAGTATGGAATTTCACTAAAAAGTGATATATTTAAGAACCTATAACTTTTTAAAACATAAATTAAAAATTCATTAAGTAACGTGATCGTGAACTTAATGTGTTTTCACATCAAATTGTTAAATATGGCAAAAAAAATGTTAAAACATATTTTTCTTCAGTTTACTGATTTTATGGAACTATCTGGATAGCATAATATGTAAGTTTGAGGCATTTCAAAAATCCACTTGCACCCACATCGGGTGATTTGGCATGGAATGTCAAATCATTGGCTTTCTTATAAACTATTTTTTTTGTTATTATAATATTAAATATTATTTTACTAGTGTGGGGCCTATGTGTTCTAACACAATTAGCGAAAGATGTGTGCGAAACGGATAAAGTCTTAGGTAAACGCATTAATACAAGTTATAGGATGTCAATGAAGGTAAGTTTACAACAAGCTTTGAAACGAGTTGAGATTTTGATTTTTTTGCCGCCTAAAACGCACGGCAGTTTACCTCCACGCTGTGAAGTACCTCCATTTGTGGCAATCAATCGTTATCACACAAACACACGCTATCACAAATCTGTCTAGAACATTTCTATGTTGTCATTCATTTTGCATTAAAATCACAATTTACAAGTTTTGTTTTTGTTAATAATTTATATTTCTTTTTGTACACTCTGAATTTCTGTGAATTATAAATAGTTAGATTCGATTTTTGCAATAGGACATAGGTATAACTTGTTTTCGGTATTGATGCCCGTCTCTGATTCATGAGAATTTCTAGTTTTTAATCATAATAACTTGGTCGAATTCAGTGATAAATACCTAACGTAGTGCCTCATGTTTCTTTATTTCGTTTCAATTTGCATTACAATTGAGTTTTGTTTTGCTTGTTAATTATTTTAAGTTTTTAGTAGCAGCCTTGAACACCCGTTTACAGTTTTATGTTGTGTGAGTACCTACTATTATGTATTTTGAATTTAATTACATTATTGCCGTGTTTTCTGTCTCCTGTTGACTTAACATACTGTTTGTGAATAAATAGAATCATAAACATCTATAGGTGTTCAGCTTTAATCTTTATCGTGTTAGCGTCTTACCTACAAGTCATACTTGTAGTTTTGTGTTATTTGTCTAATTTAAGTAAATTGAAATCTAAGATTAAAAGTTTAAAAAAACAAAATATATCTCTCAAAACTTTTTTGGCTTTTATTTTTCAAATATTGTTAACTAAAATTTTCTTTATTATATCATTATTCCTACCTAATTTGTTACTCAATAAAATAGTTATAATTGTGTAGTGAAGTTGTCCTATTAAACCTCGATGCATATATGGCACAGAAATTTAACTAATGTTAAATGTCAATTATAGAATTTTGAAGCAGTATAATATGTTGAAAATTAAACATAAAAATGATGGAACAGAAGAACACTCTTTTGAAAAAACGCCTGAAGTCATTGAACCTAAACCGCTAGATGTGCAGTTCATAAACAATGAAATTTCTACAACAGAGGAGTATTTAGTAAAGAATGAAGACGACAATACTTATGGGTAAGGCGATTTTTACGATTTATTTTTTATCCTAAATGAAACTATTAACTTGTAATTATGTTGTCCAGTTCTAAACACCCGTCGTAGTTTTTGATGCTATAAAGACGTTGTAAAAAGTAAAGAGAAATATAAGCTTTCCTTGAATAACTTAATCCACTAGCCCTTTACATTTGATATTATTTTACTTGTTAACGATAAGTTAAGATGTTTAGTATATTATATACTCTTTTAAAATAATTGTTTGGTAAATAAAATTTCAGTTAAATATATATACAATGAGTAAGGATTTAGTTGGTCAAATGGGCTATCGCCTAGCTTTGATCTTTATTGTGTTAGCTTTTTACCTACAAGTCATACTTGTAGGCTTGTGTTATTTATCTAATTAAGGTAAATTCAAATAGTTTTTAATATTTAAAAAACAATCGTTAAAATTGTAGTTAAGTCTTCCTAATAATCCTACACATGTAAAGAATTATTACTGATGTTAAATTTCAATTATAGAGCTTTAAAGCAAGAAAATGACGAATCAGAAGATCACTCTTTTGAAAAATTGTTTGAAGTCATTGAACCTAAACCGCTAGATGTGCAGCTCATAAACAATGAAATTTCTACAACAGAGGAGTATTTGGTAAAGAATGAAGTCGACAATAGTTATGAGTAAGGCGATTTTTATTGCCATTTATTTTTTATCCTATATGAAACTATTAACTTGTAATTATGTTGTCCTCTTCTATACACCCATTGTTTTTATCGATGTTAGCATTTTGTTATTCAACTTGTTTTAGGAACTACTTGTTCATTTAATAATAGATTGTTCTAAAACTACATCTTCATCTTATCAATCTAACGTTAAATCACACTGTAATACCACATTATGATAGCGTACATTCGCACGAGACATACCGTGTTATATATATATATATATCTATACATCTATACATATCTTCATTTTAACAGTTGTAAAAAAAAAATTAGTATAATTAGTTCTGGGGTTTAAGATACACGCTATTATAAAAAAAACTATACACTAAGAGGGGAGAGTCGTTTAAAAAGCCGTTTCTTCTATGTTTTATTTTTTAAAGAAATGGTAAGATTTTTTAAAATGAAATATATTACATTATGGTATGTTTATCCTATATAAAGCTACTTGTAATTATGTTGACCTCCTTTTTAAACCCGTCGTTGGTATCGATGTTAGCGTTTCGCTATCATAAAACTTATATTAGGAACCTCTTGTTTATAAATTAATAAATTAATTTTAACTTCATCTAACTCTTATCAATATAATGTTAAATCAAAATACCAAAAAAAAAATTATATATTTGTGGGTATGATGACCAGTCAGTGTCTGCGGTACCACATTATGTTAGTGTATATTCGCACAACACTTACTGTTATATATATATATAGGGCATTCTGAATCAAACCACGCAGTCATCGGCCTGACCTCAATTTTTTTAAAAAACAAAAAAAATTTTTACTCTTCTTTTAGCTAATAGACCTTCTATGCTTACACAACAGGCCAATTTAATGATCTTTTTATGTATAAAAGCCTGAATATACAGTAGAATATTATTTTGGATTTTGTTAATTAGTGAGTTGATGAGTATTATAATGTATTTAACAATACACACAATTTTTTTCACAATTATAATGTTAAATCAAAATAACAAAAAAAAAAAATTATTTCTTTGTGGTTATGATGTCTGGTCAATGTCTGCGGTACCACATTATGTTAGCGTATGTTTGCATTGTTTATAGATATATATATATATATAGGGCATTTTGAGTCAAACCACGCGGTCATCGGCTTGACCTCCTCAAAATTTTTTTTTTCTTTTGGTCTATGATAAGACCTTTATTTTTTAAAATTTTTATTATTAATTTTTGCTCTAAATATACAGGTTTTAGATCCGTTTTCAATGTTAGAAATTTTAATCTTAAATTAATCTATTTTTTTTCATATGTGTTGCAGTATTCATATTTTGTGTAAAGCGACCGATACCTGGAATAATACAAAAAATATGGATTGTAGTTTTATTGGAACTATAAAAAATAATTCTGAGAAAAATATATACAAACTACGTCGGTTCAACTGCAATGTATGTCAAAGGAAGTTTACAGCCAAAAATAATATAATCCGGCATATTGCGAAATCGCATACCAGTACTTCCGTGAAAAAAAAGCGCCTCAAAAGAATAAAGTCAATCATCGTAACAGCAGAATCAAAGAGTATACACGAAACAAAGATGGCTTATTTAATTGTGGTATTTGTTTGAAAAGTTGTTCATCAAAATCATACCTTAGACAACATTGGCGCGTTCATACCGGAGTGAACCCCTTTAAATGCAATATTTGTGAAAAAAGATTTAGTCAGATATCTCACCTCAAAACTCATGAACGCATACACACCGGCGAAAAACCCTATAAATGCAATGTCTGTGAAAAAACATTCTGTCTACAACAAAGTCTTAAAATACATGAAAGGATACATACTGGTGAAAAACCTTATAAATGCGTTGTCTGTGACAAAACATTCAGTCAACAATCTGCTCTCAAGGATCATACACGGATACATACCGGCGAAAAACCTTTTAAGTGCGATGTCTGTGAAAAAACATTCAGTCAACAATCTGCTCTCAAGTCACATGCTCGTATACACACCGGTGAGAAACCCTATAATTGCAATGTCTGTGAAAAAACATTCTGTCAACCATCTCATCTCAAAAAACATGCACGTATTCATACCGGCAAAAAACCGTTTAAATGCGATGTCTGTGAAAAAACATTCAGTCAACAATCTGCTCTCAAGTCACATGCTCGTATACATACCGGCGAGAAACCGTTTAAATGCGATGTCTGTGAAAAAACATTCAGTCTACAACAAAGTCTTAAAAAACATGAAAGGATACATACTGGTGAAAAACCTTATAATTGCGTTGTCTGTGAAAAAACATTCAGTCAACAATCTACTCTCAAGAACCATGCACGTATTCATACCGGCGAGAAACCGTTTAAATGCGATTTCTGTAAAAAACCATTTCGTACACAACAACACCTAAAAATTCATAAACACACACATACCGTCGAAAAACCGTTTAAATGCGATATCTGTAAAAAAACCTTCACTCAAGAATCATACACGAATACATACCGGCGAGAAACCTTTTAAGTGCGATGTCTGTGAAAAAACATTCCGTCTACAAAAAAGTATTAAAAAACATAAAAGGATACATACTGGTGAAAAACCTTATAAATGCGTTGTCTGTGAAAAAACATTCTCTCAACCATCTAATCTCAAGAGACATGAACGTATTCATACCGGTGAAAAACCCTATAAATGCAATGTCTGTGAAAAAACCTTCACTCAACAATCTGATCTCAAAAAACATGCACGTATTCATACCGGCGAAAAACCGTTTAAATGCGATGTCTGTGAAAAAACGTTTGGTAGACAACAACACCTAAAAATTCATAAAAGGATACATATCGGTTAGAAACCCTATAAATGCAATGTCTGTGAAAAAACATTCTGTCAACCATCTTATCTCAAAAAACATGCACGTATTCATACCGGCGAAAAACCGTTTAAATGCGATGTCTGTGAAAAAACATTCAGTCAACAATCTGCTCTCAAGACACATGCACGTATTCATACCGGCGAGAAACCGTTTAAATACGAGTTTTGTGAAAAAACATTTGGTACACAACAACACCTAAAAATTCATAAACGCACACATACCGTCGAAAAAACGTTTAAATGCGATATCTGTAAAAAAACCTTTATTCAACAATCTGATCTCAAGAATCGTACACGGATACATACCGGCGAGAAATCTTTTAAGTGCGATGTCTGTGAAAAAACATTCAGTCTACAACAAAGTCTTAAAAAACATGAAAGGATACATACTGGTGAAAAACCTTATAAATGCGTTGTCTGTGTAAAAGCGTTTGGTGGAGAACATCACCTAAAAGCTCATGAACGCATACATACCAGAGTAAACCCGTTTAAATGCGATGTCTGTCAAAAAACATTTCGTCAACAATCTGATCTCAAGAGACATGCACGGATACAAATTGGTGGGGTACGATATAAATGCTTAGCCTGTGATAAATCATATGTTCGCCAAGATACTCTCAAAAGACATCAAGCAAAAGCACATGGCTCATAACCTCATAAACCTCACGTATGGACAATTTAGTAGTTTTAAAATAGTTTTTCAAAAGCTATTTGTAATTATTTTACAATTTTTTTTTATGAACAATTTTATTCAGATTGAATATTTTTGTATTAGTTTTCTTATAATTTTTAAATTATTACTATCGTTTAACTGATCACAAGGTATTTAGTTAAACCAAATGTTTTACACATTATAAAACAGTGTACTTAACTTGTTATATTGTTTTGTAGTTTAATTTTACTGCTTAATTAAGTTACCTAAGGTTGTACAATCATAACCACCAGAATACATGTGTATGTATTTAGTATTTATGTTAGTTGGTAGAAACAAATATACCCATATAATGTTATTTTTTAATTATTAAATCTTGTGTTTAAAAAAAAAATTGAATTTGTGTATACGTAAGTTAAAAGTGGTACTTGAGCACAAAACTTAATAGTATCATTCTGTATAGATATACATAAAATTGTTTTAATGATATCATCAATTTTTTTAAAAGATTGTAGGTGTGTTTGTTGAAATTTACGAAATCTGCGAAAACACAGTTTCCGGCAATTACAAAAAAAACTGAAGTGCCGAATTTTTCACCCGTTTAATATGTTATGGATACATATGAGTTCCAACTACTGGCTAATTTTCATCCCAAAAGTTTTAAAATTACGGCTAAAACTCCGAAAAACAAAAAAACTTGTACCCCCCCCCCCCCTAGGGGGTGGAAAAATTTTTTTTTACGTTTTAGTTCACTTATCACTATTTTTTTTTTTTTATAAAAGCATGTTTTTTAAAATGTTTTTTTTATTCAACTTAAAATTACGATGCTCTAGGTATAACTTTTTTAAAAACATTAGTTTTTTCCAAATTTGTATGGAATATTCTTTAATTATAGTATTACCGATGAACATTGTTAAACCAAACAAATACCAAAAAGTACAGAAATTATTGAACCAATGCCCACTGTTCGAGGTTCGAGTCTTGTGAAACTCTACAATATTCAGTTATTAATTATTTATTGTAAATAAACACAGCTTTACCATAAAAACCATGCAAAACTACTAAATAAGTTTCTACTTGTATTTTATTTTAATTTGTATAACAAAAAAAAAAGAAAATATTCAATTTACTGAGTTTATATGGTACGTGTGAATTTAATATTATTGTTTTAATATTATTGTAGTATTATTGTTTTTGTAGTTTGGTAGAGATAATGGTAATTTTCTAGCGACTGTAGAATACTCTACATATATAATACGACTATAGAAAACGTAATTACTAATTTATCTTGTTAATGGTCATAAAGTACCTGAACGAGTTGTCAAGTTATGGAGATTGCTCAAGTCGGTATATATTTGTTCAAGTAGGTATATTAGGTAAGTATATTACACATTATTTTATTCATAAATATTTTTAAATGCAGGTGTTGTTAACATGAAAAACGACTTATTCGTGTTTGTGAATGATGGAGGAACATTTCATTGTGAAAGACATGACAAAGAAGGAGGATAATGGAAATTAATAGACAGTGCAGGAAAGCAAACATACAAATTTTGTAGTATGATTACTTTTAATGATATGGCTCTTCAATTCTTTGGTATATATTTATAATACTAATTTTTTTATACGATTTGGTTGTTGATAATACTTTGGGAGAACTTCATTGTGTAAGATATTGAACAGAAAAAAACATGACATCAAGTTGACAGAGGTTAGGAGAGCTATCAAATGATTTTTGTCAAAATAATATTCCTTGATGAAACATGAAACATGAAACTTTAACAATTGTAAAACTAGAACATCTTAATATTTTTTCACAAATCACAAATCTGAAATGTTCATTAAACATAGTACCTACTACCGATAAACATTGACAAAACAAAAACATATCATAAACCTTTAAGTGAAAAGGAGAGACATTTCTTCTTTATTTCACTTTTTCAACAAATTTTTAGTGATTTAGTTCTGAAAATTAGACTGAAGGTAGATCAAGAATGGAAGTAAAACATATCGGTACAATTTTCTCAAAATTCTGTGGTCAAGCGTTTATTTAAAAGTGATTATATCACTTTCGGTTAAAACAATTCCTGTAGACCTGTGACATCCCAGTCTCCACTATGCCCAACTGTACTGGCTTTCTTTAACGACTATTTTTTTTGTTATTATAATATTAAATATTATTTTACTAGCGTGGGGCCTATGTATTCTAACACAATTAGCGAAAGTTGTGTCCAAAACGGATAAAGTCTTAGGTAAACGCATTAATACATGTTATAGGATGTCAATGAAGGTAAGTTTACAACAAGCTTTGAAACAAGAGTTGAGATTTCGATTTTTTTGCCGCCTAAAACGCACGACAGTTTACCTCCACGCTGTGGTGTACCTTCACACTGGGCAATCACACTATCACAGATTTGTATAGAACATTTGTGCGTTGTCGTGCAGTTTGCAATAAATGATAAAATCACAATTATTATTAGAACGAGTTTTGATTTGTTTAATAATTGACATTTCTGTTTGTACTCTCTTCTTTCTGTGAATAATAACTAGTTAAATTAGACTTACCGCCCTTAGGTACAATTTGTTTTCTGTATTGTTGCAACGGGTCCGATTCTTGAAAATCTCTAGCTTTTAATCATAATAATTACTCGGTCGAGTTTTGAGATAAATACCTAACATATTTGCGTTACAATTTTCTTGCCTGTTAATCATTGATTATAAGTTTTTATTAACAGCCCTGGACAGTGGTGAACGTTTCTATGTTGTGTGAGTACCTAACGTTTTGTATTTCTAATATATTGGCAGCTAGTAGCCAGCTGCCATTTTCGGTCCGCCATTCAATTATCTCGCACGACTTCGTCTACACGCTCGGCGTCTTTCTTCCACGCAGACATTTTGGTAATTACTTTTGTTTAATCTTGTTTTTGTTAATTACTTGTAATCTTGTACCTAACTTGTTAATTACATTGTGCTGTACACATTAAATATACGAGCAGTTATATTTAAATAAATAACAAAGCGTCTTGGTGGTTAGGGAACGCATCTGAACCTAACCTCCAAACTATTATGTATAAATACAAATTATTTTGTTTGTAAATAATTGATATTTATTTTTGTCCGATTCGTGAACATCTCTAGATTTCAATCATAATAACTTGGTCGAATTCTGCGATAAATACCTAACGTTTGTGTCGTGTTTCGTTATTTCGTTACAATTGTATTTTATCTTGCCTGTTAATTAAGTTTTTAGTAGTAGCCTGAACAGCAGTGTTTACAGTTCTCTGTTGTGTACGATTCTACAATTTGTAAGTGAGTACCTACTGTTTTGTATTTTTAATTTATTTACAATATTGCTGTGTTTTCTGTTTTCCATTGACTAAGAGTATTTCTTGTGAATACACAAAATGGTAATAATCTATATGTGTTTGTTTATAACTTCTTTATTAATTAGAGTTGAGTCGAGTGGTACGGAATCGGTTTACTGTCTAACTTTATCATTATCGTCTTAGCTTCTTACCTACAAGTGATACTTGTAGTTTTGTGTTATTTAGCTTATTAAAGTAAATTAAAATGTAGTTTTAAATGTATAAAATAACAATATATATCACTTATCACTTTCTGCGTTGTCGTGCAGTTTGCACTTTGCATTTAAATCACAATTATTATTCAACTAAAGTGTAGTTTTTGTTAATAATTAGGATTTCTTATTGTAAAATCTGAATTTCTGTTAATTTAACCAGTTTTCAGTATTATTGCCACAGGTCCGATTCGTGAGAATTTTTAGATTTTAATCATAATAACTAGGTCGAATTCTGTGATAGGTACTTAACGTATTGGGTCTTGTTTTCGATATTTCGTTTCGTCATATTATATATTTACAATTTATCTATTTACATTTGCCAATTGATTGAGTCGATTGATATGGGATCAACGACACTTTAAATTAACCTAATCGGTCAAATGGGCTATCGTCTAGCTTTAATCTTTATCGTGTTATCTTTTGACCTACAGGTCATAATTGTAGTTTTGTGTGTGTTATTCATCTAATTTAAGTAAATTATAATTTAGTTTTAAACGTTTAAAAAAACAAATATACAACTGAAAACTTGGCTGGTTAATATTCTTCAAATGATGTAAAATGAATTATTTTTTATTATATCATTTTTTTTTCTTTATTTGTTAATAAACAAAATAGTTCAAATTGTGCAACTAAGTTGTCTAATTAATCCTCTATGCATATATGGCATATTAATATAACTAATTTAAATGTTAATATTAGAGTTTTGAAGCGGTATAAAATGTTGAAAATTACGAATCGGAACACTCCTTGGAAAAATTGTTTGGAGTTGTTGAACCTAAACCGTTAGATGTTCAGTTCATACACAATGAAATTTCTACAACAGAGGAGTATTTGGTAAAGAATGAAGTCGACAATAGTTATGAGTAAGGCGATTTTTATTACAATTTTTTTATCCTAAATAAAACTATTAATCTTTTGTAATATGTAGTCTTCCTCTATAAAACCGTTGTTGGTATCGATGATAGCGTACAAACTTAATCAAAGATGTCCTGATTCATTTTCAAAATAGTATTAAAAATATAGTTTATAATTTAAACAATTATTTTCGAAGTTATAAAATGTAATGAGAAATATGAATTTTCTTTGAGTAACGTTATCTCCTTATCGTTTCCTTCTTCTACACCTAACGCTTGTTTTTAAGCTATTATAAGTCATAAGGGTTCATACTGTGTAAACATTAGAGTTTATCTAAAACAAGTTTAATAGTGAATTATAAAATGCTGCCGACCCAACGCTACCAAACAAGTTGGCCTTCTGTGTTGCCATTCAGTTTACATTAAAATCACAATTTACAAGTTTAGTTTTTGTTAATTATTGATATTTCTTTTTGTACACTCTGAATTTTTAGTTATTGAAATATAAACTCCCGTGTATCCTGAGTTTATTTAAGTGATACGAGATCTACGCCACTTAAAATTTCTCTAGTCGTTCAAATGGGCTATTCTCTATCTTTAATCATTATCGTCTTGGCATATTACTTTCAAGTCATATAAACATATAACTAATGTTGAATGTCAATTATAGAGTTTTGAAGCGGTATAATATATTGAAAATTAAACCTGTAAATGATGAAACAGAACACTTGGTGGAAAAATCGTTCAAAGACATTGAATCTAAACCATTAGATGTTCAGTTCATAAACAATGAAATTTCTACAACAGAGGAGTATTTGGTAAAGAATGAAGTAGACAATAGTTAATATAAAATAAATAAAATATATATAAAATACGTCGGTTCGACTGCAATATATGTCATAGGAGGTATTCAACCAAAAGTCATTTGATCCGGCATATTGCGAAGTCGCATTCCACTACTTCCATGGAAAAGAAAGTGCCTCAAAAAAATAAAGTCAATTTATCGAAACAGCAGAATCAAAGGGTATACTCGAAATAAAGTAGACCTACTTAATTGTGATATTTGTCTAAAAACATTTTCATCAAAATCAAGCCTGAGAACACATTGGCGTATTCATACGGACGAAAAGCCCTTTAAATGCGATGTCTGTGCAAAAACATTTGGTCAAAAATCTAATCTCGAGAAACATGCGCGTATACATACCGACGAAAAACCCTTTAAGTGCAATGTGTGTGCGAAAACATTTGGTGAACAGTCTACCCTCAAAATTCATGAAAGAATATATACTGGAGAGAAACCTTTTAATTGCAATGTGTGTGCAAAAATATTCAGTCGAAGAGCTCACCTAAACCATAAAAGGGTACATACCGGAGAGAAACCTTTTAAATGTGATGTCAGTGAAAAACATTTGGTGATCGGTCTACCCTCAAAACTCATAAAAGGATACATACCAGAGAAAAACCCTTTAAATGCAATGTCTGTAAGAAAACGTTTGGACTACAAAATAATCTCAAAACTCATGAAAGATCACATACCGGAGAAAAACCCTTTGAATGCAATGTCTGTAAAAAAACATTCAGACTACAAAATAAACTCAAAACTCATGAAAGGATACATACTGGCGAAAAACCCTATAAATGCGATATATGTGGAAAGACATTTGGTAGACGACATCACCTCAAAAATCATAAACGATGTCTGTGAAACGAAGTCTTTCTTCAAAACTCATAAAAAGATACATATCGACGAGAAACCCCATAAATGCGATATCTGTGAAAAAACATCGTATGGTCGCCAATGTTTTCTTAATAGCCCAAAAGCACATAACTAGAGCCTCGTATACGTCTTGTGACTATTTGAAAGTTTAAGTAACAATTGTTTATCATTTTACTTTTTTTTTCTTACGTTTTCATTGGAATTAACGATTTACGAGTATAATTACCGGTTTTTTTTTATAGTTTTTCATTGTTTACTATTGTTCTCTTGATCACTAACATTTTCTTGACTTTTTCTATTTAATACCTTATACTTCTTTTGACGGATTATATAATTTATATAGTTTTTATATTTTTATTATTTAATTTTTTTATTCCATAATTTACACATGAAAAATAGTTGATAATATGGTTTTCATTGTTTTTTTGTTTAAATATTATAACAGTCCTTTATAATTACCGTTGTGGTTTTAAAGAAAAATAGTTATTAAGGTATGTAAGTTTGTATTTTTAATTTCAAATTTGTATTTATTTATATCCAATTAATCATAGTTATAAAAATTACGTTTTATATTATTTGGTAATAGTTTTTTTACAATTACTGTTTGTTTCAAAGAGAAACTATGTATAATATACGAGTATTTTATGTTAGTTTATGTTTTAAACTAGATTTTTAATTTAAAATATTTATTAATTTTGTCAGACTAATCATGTTTATGGAAACTATTTTTAAATTTTTATTTTATTTTTTCATCTGTATGAATATTTGTTTGATTAATTTTGCCACTTTTATATTAATTACACGTTAAATAATAAGCATGTTATTATATTGTTTCTATTATTTATTAAAATACTAAATAGTTAATTATGATTTCGCTTGGTTTAAAACAATAAAGTATTTTCACAATATTTCCAAAATATTCATTATCAATAACGTTATTATCTATATCCAATTTACTTTATTCAACATATTATAAATATACAATTTTTTTTAATTTTTAAGTAGGCACTACTAAGTGAATTGTGCAAAAAGGGCCTTGATTTTTAAATTTATACTTTTGGAAAACGAAAAAACTTTTGAAATGTTTTCAAATGCATCAACATATGAGGGATTTATCAAAGTTAATAGATATTAAACAGTTAAATTACATTCTGTGAAACAATATTATTTTCAAATGCAGTCCAGATTATTAGCATTTAAGTATAGTGGACTTAGACCCTTCTTACAAAAGTCAATAAATTTGTGTCTAATTTGTTAGTAATGGACTAAAGCCGTTTAAACATGAATCAATGCGTCTAAGTATAAAGTGTTAACGAACCTGTAATAACCACGTTTTTGATAAAATGTTGACATAGGTTCTTTTTGCATAAAGAGATTCAAGTAACAAAATTAGATAAATTCTTAACTGAATTAAATTTAAACCCACTCATGGTATTTAATTTCAATATTGAAGCTAATCGTACACGGTCTTAGCTGTAGTACACATATTTTGTGTCTTATCAACAATATAAACTGTTTTGTGTAGCATAATATAATATGCTAATTGCAAGATGATAAATCGTCGTGGACGCTATTTACAGTTATTACTGTAATGCCTAGTAAAACTGCATATAGTATTCTTTCATGATTTTTATATGGTCAGTTTTGTATACAATCGATCCATCGATTTATTAACCAACTATACATAAGTTAATTAAACTTTTAAATAACTTAAATTAAATATCACTAAAAGCTTGCTTTCATTTGCGTGTTGAAATTACGTTATTTCGTTATAGTTTTACCTTTTTTTTACTCATAATTATAAAATGCAGACGTTCTTATGAAGAGAAATGACTAATTCGTGTTTGTGAATAATTTTAGACAAACTCGTTGTGGAAGATTCGACAAACAAGAAAACAAATGGCTATTGGTTAACACCTCACTATCAAAAAAAATATATTTTTATGAGAATAATTTGAATGGCAATACGCTTAAGTCTGAAGTCATAAGATATTTACTTAAATTTATTTTATGATTGTCACAGTCATTTTATAGACAGACTATCGTCTATTAACCCCAATCGTATCCATCCTAACACTAAAATGTAATTTATAAGCACATAATTGTCATTAGTTACAATGCTTTTATCGATATTTTTTTTTTATATGTGAATACGGACCTCGTCCCTATTTATTTACTTACTACTACTTCTACTACTACATACTATGTTTTTTTTACTATTTTCATTGAAATATATTTATTTTTAATAATGTCTGATAATTTATTTGAAATTTTTTTATGTACACTCCACGCTGCGGTGTACCTCCACCAGTGGCTATCACGCGTTATCACACAATCAAACACTATCACAAATCTGTTGGGACAATTTTAGCGTTTTCCTGCAGCTTGCGTTAAAAACCTACATTTTAATACAAGTTTTTGTTGTTTTTAATAATTGAGATTTCTTTTCGTACACTCTGAATTTCTGTGAATTATTACTAGTTCAATTAGATTTAATGCCATAGGAACAATTTGTTTACATTATTGTTGCTACACGTCCGATTTGTAAAAATCTCTTGATTTTTATCATAATAACTTGGTCGAGTTCTGTGATAAATAACTAATGTATTGCGTCGTGTTTCGTTTTGAGTTACAATTGGGTTTTGTCTTGCCTGTAATTTATTTATTATACATTTTAAGTAGCAGCCCTGGACAGCAGTTTACGGTTCTACGTTGTGTGAGTACCTACTGTTTTGTATTTCTAACTTATTTACACTATTTCCGTGTTTTCTGTCTTTCATTGACTTAGAATACTGCTTGGGAATAAACAGAATCATAATTTATAGGTATTTATTTATTACTTATTATTTACTCAGAGTTGAGTCGAGTGATATGGGATCAGCGCCACTTTAAATTAATCTATTGGTTTTTGGTTGACACCGCACAATCAAAAACAAATTTGGTTATATGATTATTTTTAATGATAACACTCTGAAATCATAAGATATTCACTAAAAAAATGTGTTTTTTTTTTTTGATACCGATACTACTAATAAATGTCTTTCGGGCAAGTTGGCAAAATATACCTACTTTAATATTCTTATTTATTATTAAATTATGAGTAAAAGTCATTGAATTCAATGTATTTAAATAGGATTTTTATGTTTATTTCTAATACTTTCCTTACGAATAGTATTATTTTCTAACCAAACCAGCATCGGCCAATCGAGATTTTAATAAATTATTAAGTGTAGATAGAAAATATAAAAAGTAAATAAAATATATTCTTAGCATTTCAATTTAAAGAGGAGTTCAGGCTTATAGTCTCATATTGGTTCAGTAATTTAGAAAATATCGTGGTCCTTAATAAAATTGTTAAGCATGCAACATGCTTTAGCCTTGGCTGTCCAGCCCCAAAATGACACTAAATAGCACTCATAATTAAACTTGCTTAGTTATTAACACTACATTGCGATACTAAAGTAGCGCAATAACTAAGCAACAAGATTATTGTTTATTTGGCCAGAACATAATATAATTAAGACTATAAATCACTGATTTGGCCTGTGCGATGGACAATTAATGTACTATTATATTAACAAAAATGGCTTTTACTCATAGACAAAATGATTTAAATTAACAATGGTACCATGAAGCTTATACAAATTAACCAGTAAATTAATTGACATGGTTGACATTTGTTTAAACCACTTTTTTCATAAATATTGCCTATACAAAAATCCTTAAAAATGGTCAGTATCGAATCCTCTTATTATGGTACACAAAACTATTTATATTACAAAATATGTCTACTACCGCTACAACAGTGTATGATTAGCTTAAATATTGAAATTGTTTACCACGTTGGTTTAAAACTTAATTAAATTAAGAATTTAGCTAATTTTGTTACTTTATAGTACCTACATAAAAAAGTTTAAAAAATATCTAATTTCGATTGTATACCTAAATTATCTAATATTTTGAATAAAGTAAATTGCAAATAGATAGTTTTTATTTTGCAAAAACTAAAAAGAACTTTATTTTGGCGACCATACTTTTTTTCACAGACGGAGTGTTATATCGGACCCCACCAATATGTGTGCGTTCATGAGTTTTGAGATTATGCCGTAGACTGAATGTTTTTTTACAGACATCACATTTTAAAGGTTTCTCTCGGATATCTATCATTTTATGATTGTTGAGATGAGGTCGTTGACTGAATGTTTTTGCACACATTTTGTATTTAAAGGGTTTTTCGCCGGTTTGTATCCTTTCAAGGCGATTTTTAATACCATTTATTTTTATCCTAAATAAAGCTACTTGTAATTATGTTGTCTTCCTATTTAAACCCGTCGTTGGTATCAGTGTTAGCGTTTCGATATCATTAAACTTATATTAGGAACCACTTGTTCATATAATTATAGATTGGTTTAAAACTACGTTTAACTCTTATCAAAATAATGTTTAATCAAAATAACAAAAAAAAAAAAATTATTTATTTGTGGTTATGATGACCGGTCAATGTCTGCGGTACCACATTATGTTAGCGTATGTTTGCACGAGACTGACTGTTTATATATATACATATATATAGGGCATTCTAAGTCAAACCTCGCGGTCATCGGCTTGACCTCCACAACATTTTTTTCTTCTTTTGGTCTATGATAAGACCTTTATTTTTTGAAATTTTTATCACTAATTTTTGCTCTAAATATAGAGGTTTTTCAGTTATTTTTCAAAAAAAAATAGATTTCGACCCGTTTTCAACGTAATTCAATGTTTTTACCCAAACAAATTGGATGATGTGTTAAATTAATAAACATTTTATAAGTATAGAAATTAAAATATTTTGTAAAAAGTATGAAGTAAAACTAGTGGAAAACTATTCAACAGCTTTTAATATTTTATAAATGTATACATTATAATATTTAAATTGATTGTTATCTTTGATTTTTAAGCAAACTGATGCGTTATTTAAAATGTATAAGAACTAGTTGTATCGAAGATCGTATTAATTGTGTCTGTAACATTTTGGGCTTTCCGTTTGATTGATAAATGTTTAATATAATAATGTTAT
Source organism: Adelges cooleyi (assembly GCF_023614345.1). Lineage (NCBI taxonomy): Eukaryota > Metazoa > Arthropoda > Insecta > Hemiptera > Adelgidae > Adelges > Adelges cooleyi. The sequence continues at coordinate 248,418 of NW_026095827.1, read as the reverse complement.
TAACTTTCGTAGTACCATTCGATGCGACCATTCATTTATCAGATAAAATAATAATAATAAAATAAAAAATGATTTATTGGATTACAACGGATATAAATACAGTGAAGAATTTTATTTTATTAGAAATCATTTAATTGTTATCATAATATTGTCGAAATAATAATGCATTTTATTTTGAATTTTTAAATAAATTTAAACTAAAATCTTACAAAAGCATACCTTATAAAATTGCATGTGTAAAATTTGGAAGGTTTCTTTTATAATAATTAAAATGTATTATTATTTCAACAATTATGATTACATTTATTTTTTAACTGGACAAGTTAAAAGTTTTTAAGTACTTAAAAATTAAAAAACAAAGTATAAGTTTTATGAATTTTATTTATTGTTGTTTCTAACTTAAAATCAAAATTTAAACATTTTTCCTGATCCATCATTTTTTTAACTTATTTTTAACATTTTTTTTTTTTTATCTATATGTAACCTTAAAGTTTGGAATTTCACTAAAAAGTGATATATTTAAGAACCTATAACTTTTTAAGACATAAATTAAAAAATTCATTAAGTAACGTGATCGTGAACTTAATGTGTTTTCACATCAAATTATTAAATATGGCAAAAAAAATGTTAAAACATATTTTTCTTCAGTTTACTGATTTTATGGAACTATCTGCATAGCATAATATGTAAGTTTGAGGCATTTCAAAAATTCACTTGCACACACAGCGGGTGATTTGGCATGGAATGTCAAATCACTGGCTTTCTTATAAACTATTTTTTTGTTATTATAATATTAAATATTATTTTACTAGCGTGGGGCCTATGTATTCTAACACAATTAGCGAAAGATGATATTATTTAGGACAGTTTAACTCCACGTGCGAAAATCACTTCTTATCACACACATACTATCACAAATCTGTCTAGAAGATTTCTGCGTTGTCATGCAGTTTGCATTAAAATCACCACTAATGTGATGATAGTTGGTATCACCACCTACTCTGCCGCGGTGAAACGCTAGCAACGCGGTGTCGGTTGGTACCACTACCTACCGTACCACCAACTACTGCGCCGGGTGTAGCGTTAGGATGACACCGCATCTAGTAGCCGGCTGCCATTTTCAGTCCGCCATTCGATTATCTCGCACGACTTCGTCTACGCGCTCGGCATCTTTCTTCCACGCAGACATTTTGTTATTTATTTGTGTTTAATCTTGTTCGTTAATTATTTGTAATCTTGTTCCTAATTTGTTAATAACATTGTGCTGTACACATTAAATATACGAGCAGTGATATTTAAATAAATAACAAAGCGTCTTGGTGGCTAGGGAACGCATCTGAACCCAACCTCCAAACTATTATGTAAAAATACAAATTATCTTGTTTGTAAATAATTGATATTTATTGTTGTCCGATTCGTGAACATCTCTAGATTTCCATCATTATAACTTGGTCGAATTCTGCGATAAATACCTAACGTTTGTGTCGTGTTTCGTTATTTCATTACAATTGTGTTTTATCTTGCCTGTTAATTAAGTTTTTAGTAGTAGCCTGAACAGCAGTGTTTACAGTTCTCTGTTGTGTACGATTCTACAATTTGTAAGTGAGTACTTACTGTTTTGTATTTTTAATTTATTTACAATATTGCTGTGTTTTCTGTTTTCCATTGACTAAGAGTATTTCTTGTGAATACACAGAATGGTAATAAACTATATGTGTTTGTTTATAACTTCTTTATTAATTAGAGTTGAGTCGAGTGGTACGGAATCGGTTTATCGTCTAACTTTATCATTATCGTCTTAGCTTCTTACCTACAAGTCATACTTGTAGTTTTAAATGATTAAAAAAAAACACAATATATCACTCAAAACTTAGTTATTATTTTTCAAGCAATGTAGACTACATTTTCTTTATTATATTATTATTACTACTATATTTGTCACTAAAAAAATAATTAAAATGGTGCACAGAAGTACAACTTATGTAAAATGTCAAATATAGAATTTTGAAGAGTTATAATATGTTTAAAATTAAACATGAAAAGAAGAACAATCCTTTAAGAAAACATATGAAGTCATATTGTTTTTAGGCTATTATAAAACATTAGAGTTTATGTTATAAAAATATTTCATGTTATTTTACTTGTTAACGATAAGTTAAAATTTTCAGTAGAATTACTCTTTTAAAATAATTGTTTGGTAAATACTATTTTAGTTATATATATAAATATATATTGTGTTAGCTTTTTACCTACAAGCCTTATTTGTATTTTAGTGTTATTTATCTAATTAGGCATTTTTATTATCATTTATTTTTTACCCTATCCTAAATAAAACTAATAACTTGTAATTATGTTGTCCTCTTCTATACATCCGTCGTAGTTATCGATGATAGCATTCCGTTATTAAACTCATATTAGGAACTTCTTGTTCATATAATGTTAGGTTGTTTTAAAACTACATCTTCTTATCAATATAATGTGAAATCAAAATATAAAAAAAAAAATGATATTGTAAACATCTACTTGTGGGTATGATGTCTGCAGTGCCACATTATGTTATCGTACGTTCGCACGAGACTTACCGCGTTATATATATATATAAAATAGCTAGAAAATATAATACAATTTTTTTTCATTCTTTTTTAAAATAGAAAAAAAGTGAAAAAGTGTCATTTATTATTATAAAAACTATATTTTAAGATACATGCTATTATAAAATTACTGTACATTAAGGGGGAAAAGTCTTTTAAAGAGCTGTTTTTCTCAGGTTTTAACATGTCGAAATCTACTTTTGAGTATTATTTTATTTAGTTTTTTTGTATTTACTCGTTGTTTTTCTTCTTTTTGTTTGTTTTTTATCATTTTATAATTATCATTGAAATCATGTTATTACTAATAATGTATCCATACATTTACATTTTACTCATTATTACTGTCTTAATTGTTGAGTCAAATATTTTTTATTAAAAAGGCTAATAAAAAAAAAAAATTATTTGAACAAGTGGTTCCTAACATAAATTTAATGTTAGGTGATGGAAAGCTACATCGATAGCAACGACAGGTTTATAGAGGAGGAGGAAAACATAATTATAAAGTTAATAGTTTTAATTAGGATAAAAAAATGTATGGCCTAAAGGTCGAAGCATAATCATTAAGGGAAAAAAAGAAAGATTACTTATAGTCTACATCATTTAAATGTCTAATTAAGTAAAAATACATTTTCCATAGTAAAATTAAAAAAATAAAGAAAGGAAGAAAAATTGTATTCACAGACCTTGCATTTTTGGGGTTTTTCTCAGGTATGTATCTTTTTATTAGTACCGGAGGAAAACCCTATAAATACGATGTCTGTGAAAAAACCTTCAGTCAATAACCTCTGATCTCAAGAAACATACACGTTATTAATAAAGGCTATTGAAAAGAAAAAAAATATATGAACAAGTGGTTCCAAACATAAATTTAATGTTAGGTAACGGAAAGCTACATCGATAGCAACGAAAGATTTATAGAGGAGGAGGAAAATATAATTACAAGTTAATAGTTTTGTTTAAGATAAAAAAATTCATGGCCTAAAGGTCGAAGAATAATCATTAGGAAAAAAAAGTAAGATTACTTATAGTCTACATCATTTAAATGTCTAATTAAGTAAAAATAAATTTTCCATAGTAAAATTAAAAAAATAAAGAAAGGAAGAAAAATTGTATTCACAGACCTTGCATTTTTGGGGTTTTTCTCGGGTATGTATCTTTTTATTAGTACCGGAGGAAAACCCTATAAATACGATGTCTGTGACCTTCAGTCAATAATCTCTGATTATTTATTAACGTTATTAATAAAGGCTAATAAAAAGAAAAAGTATTCATATTTCGTGTAAAGCGACCGATACCTGGAATAATAAAAAAAATATGGATTGTACTTTTATTGAAACTATAAAAAACCATCTTAAGAAAAATATATACAAAATACGTCAGGTCGAAAGCTCCTCAAAAAAATAAAGTTAATCAACGTAACAGCAGAGTCAAAGGGCATAATCGAAACAAAGATGGCTTATTTAATTGTGGTATTTGTTAAAATAGTTTTTTATCAAAATCAAACCTGAGAAGACAATGGCGCGCTAATACCGGAGAAAAATCCTTTAAATGCAATATCTGTGAAAAAAGATTTGGTCAGATATCTCACCTCGAAACTCATGAACGCATACATACCGGCGAGAAACCATTTAAGTGCAATGTCTGTGAAAAAACATTTTTTGTCAACAATCTGATCTCAAGAGACATGCACGGTTACATTTTGGTAGGGTACGACACAAATGCTCAGCCTGTGACAAATCATATGGTTTCCAGTATACTCTCAAAAGTCATCAAGCAAAAGCACACGGCCCATAAACCTCACGTGACTATTTGGCAGTTTAAAAATATTTTTTCAAAATCTATTTATTATTATTCAATTTTTTTTTTACTTACAATTTTATTCAAGTAGTCCAAGTATAATACATAGTTTAGAAATAACGACTATTCAAACATTTTTAAAGGACTGTAACTTTTCAAAAAATGAATTTTTTTTTAAAAAACGCACCGTTTCGCCCTCCAAAATAGTCTTCTCTTTTAATTTTATAATGGGTGCTTTTACTCTAAAACTAAAGTTAGGCGAGTTATTTTCAGTTGGCGGAAACATGTTTTTACCACTGATAATCATCTAACCTAACACAATATAATCGATTTAGACATGTCATAGAACTTTCTTATTATTAATATTTTAGACTGTTCTTTGCAGACAATATATTTAAATGATTGTTATATACATTATAACACATTGTTTAGCGTGCACTCAACATGTTATATAATTTGGCAGTTTAGTTTTACTCTATAATTAAGTAACTTAAGATTGTACAAACATTACCAATAGAATACATGTGTATGTATTTATTAGTTTTTTTTATAGTTTTTCGATGTTTACTATAATTTAATTGGTCATTAACATTACTTTGACGTTTTCCAGTAACTCATAATTCTTTTGACGGATTATATTATTTATTTAGTTTTTATAAATGATTTTTTAATTCCATAATTTACACATGAAAAATAGTAGATAATATTGTTACTATTGTTATTTTGTTAATATATTATAATATTTTTTTTTTTGTATTGATCTCTATTTACACCAGCTTTACCTTTAACGAAGGCTATAAGATATACATTAGGTTACATTTATGAATGCATGCTAATTTTATAATAAAATAACTATATAGTTCGGCTTTTTAAGAAAACAAATTTAATTCATGATATCTTGAGAGTATGGTCCTAAGGCTTGACTCAAAATAGCTACTTAGTAATATTTAATTGTGATATCTTGGTGATATTTCATTAAATTCTTTTAAAGTTACATTTTCATAAATTGATTGGTTTATTAGATGTATTTAGTAAATTTGATTTTACCTCGATTTTGCCATTGTATAAATTAAATTTAACTACTAATTAGAACTATCAAATTTGTTTTTTATAGAAGTGATATTATATATGTATAAATAGAATACCTGATAATTGAAATTTATTGACTTTTCTGTATTTAATTCTGTCTTACTAAGGAATGTATATATATTTATATTAGAAATAAAAGCTAACTACATCCAATTAGTCATTTTATTGAATTTTTCTAACTTTTTTTTTTAAAAAAATTGTATTTGTGTCCTGTTTTTAATTTTTGCATGAAAAGGAAATTTGTGATATTTTAATTATAATAGGATTAAATAGATGCTTCCTAATTATTTCTATAGCTTATTAAAATAAATAGATAGGTACCTAGGCATCTATAATAATGTTAATATGACAGGTGTCATATCAACACCTATTTTTTGTTGTAATTATAATATTAAATATTAATTTTACAATTGTAGGGGGGGGGCCTATGTACTCTAATACAACTAGCGAATGTGTGTCCATAACGGCTAATGCTTTAGGTAAACGCATTATTACATTTTATAGGATGTAGATGAAGGTAAGTTTACAACAATCTTTGATAAATGAGTTGGTAATTTGATTTGTTTGCCCACTATAGCCCACTATTTTTTATAAAAGGCACGACAGTTTACCTCCACGCTGCGAAGTACCTCCATCTGTGGCTATCACTCGTTATCACACAAACATCCACTATCACGAATCTGTCCATACATTTTCTGCGTTGTCGTACAGTTTGCACTTTGCATTTAAATCACAATTATTATTCAATAAAAGTGTAGTTTTTGTTAATAATTAGGATTTCTTATTGTAAAATCTGAATTTCTGTTAATTTAACCAGTTTTCAGTATTATTGCCACAGGTCCGATTCGTGAGAATTTTTAGATTTTAATCATAATAACTAGGTCGAATTCTGTGATAGGTACTTAACGTATTGGGTCTTAATTCGATATTTCGTTTCAATTCACGAAACAATTGAGTTTTTTCTTGCCTGTTAATTATTTATAACAAGTTTGTAGTAGCAGCCTTCGAACGCGGTTTACGGTTCTACGTTGTGTGAATACCTATTATAAAAAAAACTGTACCTAAAGGGGGATGAGTCGTTTAAAAAGCCGTTTAACCTAGATTCTCTTTTTTAAGAAATGGTAAGATTTTTTTAAATGAAATAAATTACATCATGGTATTTTTATCTTAAATAAAGCTACTTGTAATTATGTTGGCCTCCTTTTTAAACCCGTCGTTGGTATCAATGTGAGCGTTTCGCAATCATAAAACTTATATTAGGAACCACTTGTTTATATATTAATTTATAGATTAATAACATTAAAACTAATACAGGAGCATAGTGTGGTCGCAGTGTCCGTTGCTGCTTGATCCAGGATTGGTGACCACCCGGGAGAAATGTTCTTTATTAAAAAAAAATAGAAATAAATCTCAGCCCACGAAGAGATTTGATTTAAGTCTCTGATTTTATGATAAAAGTTACAAAAATTTAAAACAGGACGAAATCTACTTTTTTTGAATCATAACTTAAAAAGCCTATATTTTTGGGGCAAAAATTAGTGATAAAAATTTAAAAAAAAAAAAAGGTCTTATACTAAAACAAAATAATTTTAAAAATAAAGTTAGGTCGTTAATTTCGTTTGGGAGGAGCGAAATATAGAAATAGGTTTGAAATGTCGAGAAAAAAAATTCCCTAATTTTTTCAGATTTTTCACTTAAGAATAACAAGTGCCGCACAGGGCCTCAAAGTTTGTATGAAGAATTGTCGGGAATTGGTGCTGGGACAAATGAGAATGTAGATAAAAGACAATCTAATTCATTTCCAATTTACACAAGCCACCTATAAAACATTTTTTGTATATTCAGTATTAATAATGAATACTTCTAAATCCAGACTGTTACAATGATATCTAAATTATGACTCGTGTTTACATATTATTGTATATAATTCATACGAATCAAGAGCTGTTTATATTGTAGAGCTAAACAAAAATTTCACAAAAAATAAAACAAAAAACCCTACCATCGATATTCGTTTATTTCTATTAAAATCTATAATTCATATACAATATAAAAATACATATAAACACCTTTATAACAAAAAATGTTGTATAGGTGGCTTGTATAAATTGGAAATCAATTGGATTGTCTTTTTTCTACATTCTAGTATGTACCAGCAACAATTCCTGACAATTCTTCATAGTTGAAAATTTGTTTGCAGTTAATTAGCCGTTGTAATAAAACAATTATTGGAAATTTAATAATAACAATGTTTTTTTCAATACAAAGCTTGGAGAGTGTGTGTGGCACCTGTTAAGTGAAAAATCTGAAAATATAAGGGCATTTTTTTTTCGACGTTTCAAACCTATATCTATACTTTGCTTCACAAAATCAAAATTAACGACCACCCTAATATATATATACGATATATTTAAAATATTTATAAAGTTTTTTTTCAATTTTTTTATAAAGTGGAAAAAAATACAAACAAGTGTTATACAGTTACAAAAAAATTAGTATAATAAGAACTGGAGTGTGTTTATTTTTAAAAAATACAATTTTTTACCACCGAAAATGTATTTAATGGAATTCGGACGATTATTATCAATATTCTAGGAATGTAAACGTCTAATTAAATAATATACTATTCCAAAATACATTTATTTTGTTGGATAGGTTTAAGCAACACAATCAAATAAAAATTGATTAAAATCAATAAAATGAATTCTTAAAAATGATGCATGATTGATGCATTGTACATTTAATATTAGTAATATTAATAGATGCTGCATAACATCAAAATATATTTGTCTTAAATTAATCTATTTTGTTTCATATGTGTTGCAGTATTCATTTTCCGTGTAAAGCGACCGATACCTCGAATAATACAAAAACCATGGATTGCAGTTTGAACAAAACTATAGAAAACGATTCTGAGAAAAACATACACAAAATACGTCGGTTCGACTGCAATATATGTCAAAGAAGGTTTACAACCAAAAGTAATATAATCCGGCATATTGCGAAATCGCATTCCAGTACTTCCATTGAAAAGAAAGCACCTCAAAAAAATAAAGTCAATCATCGTAACAGCAGAATCAAAGAGTATACTCGAAACAAAGATGGCCTATTTAATTGTGGTATTTGTTTGAAAACTTTTTCATCAGAATCAAGCCTGAGAAGACATTGGCGCATACATACTGGCGAGAAACCATTTAAATGCGATGTATGTAATAAATGTTTTAATAGAAAATGTAACCTCAAATATCATAACATGGTACATACCGCCGAAAAACCCTATAAATGCGTTGTCTGTGAAAAAACATTCATTCAACAATCTGATCTCAAGAGACATGCACGTATTCATACCGGCGAAAAACCGTTTAAATGCGATATATGTGAAAAAACATTTGGTATACAACATCAACTAAAAACTCATGAACGCATACACACCGGAGAAAAACCGTTTAAATGCGATGTCTGTGAAAAATGTTTTAGTATACAATCTAACCTCAAAACTCATGAAAGAACACATACCGGCGAGAACCCCTTTAAATGCAATGTCTGTGAAAAAGCATTCATTCAACTATCTAATCTCAAGAGACATTCACGTATACATACCGGCGAGAAATCTTTTAAGTGCGATGTCTGTGAAAAAACATTCAGTCTACAACAAAGTCTTAAAAAACATGAAAGGATATATACTGGTGAAAAACCTTATAAATGCGATATATGTGAAAAAACATTTGGTTTACAACATCAACTAAAAACTCATGAACGCATACACACCGGAAAAAAACCTTACAAATGCAATGTCTGTGAAAAATGTTTTAGTATACAATCTAACCTCAAAACTCATGAAAGAACACATACCGGCGAGAACCCCTTTAAATGCAATGTCTGTGAAAAAGCATTCATTCAACTATCTAATCTCAAGAGACATTCACGTATACATACCGGCGAGAAATCTTTTAAGTGCGATGTCTGTGAAAAAACATTCAGTCAACAATCTGCTCTCAAGAGACATGCACGTATTCATACTGGTGAAAAACCTTATAAATGCGTTGTCTGTGAAAAAACATTCAGTCAACAATCTGCTCTCAAGAGACATGCACGTATTCATACCGGCGAAAAACCGTTTAAATGCGATATATGCGAAAAAAACATTTGGTATACAACATCAACTAAAAACTCATGAGCGCATACACACCGGAGAGTAACCTTTTAAATGCAATGTTTGTGAAAAAACATTCGGTCAACTGTCTAATCTCAAGTGACATGCACGGATACATATTGGTGGGGTACGATATAAATGCTCAGCCTGTGATAAATCATATGGTCACCACGACACTCTCAAAAGTCATCAAGCTAAAGCACATGGCTCATAACCTCATAAACCAAGCGTATCGACAATTTGGCAGTTTTAAAATAGTTTTTCAAAATTTATTTGTAAATAATTTAAAAAAAAATTTTTATTAACGATTTTATTTAGATTGAATATTTTTGTATTAGTTTTCTTATAATTTTTTAACTATTACTATCGTTTAACTGATCAAAAGGCATTTAGTGAAACCAATATTTTTTTTTTACATTATAAAACTACGTTTAGAGTGTACTCAACGTGTTGTATGATTTAGCAGTTTAGTTTTACTGCTAAATTAAGTTACCAAAACCAAAGATTGTACAATCATTACCACCAGAATACATGTTTATGTATTTAGTATTTATGTTAGTTGGTAGAAACAAATGTACCCATATAAGTTGACATTTTATTCTTGACTAAAATGAACAAACAAATGTACTTTCTATGTAAATTTCTAGAACTACACCATTAGACAAAACTATAATTAAAATTTATAATTATATTTGTTGATATGTCGAGAGTATATGAAAAACAGAAAATTAATACATTTTACAACATTATTTGTATTTTATTTATTTTTTGGTTGGCTTACCTACTCGTGTAGCAGTTTTACCGTTCAGTTTTGTTATTTTATTGTTTTTGTCTTAATTTCTAAATAAATAAAATGTGTTTTTATACCAAAATAAATGAATTTAATATGCTGACTGAAGTGAAAAATAAATTATTTTTTATCTCATAGAATTATATAACAGAGAATTTAAAAATAATAATACTGATTTTCGAACAAAAAAAAAAGGATGATTTGTATTCTGTACTCGTTCGACCTTTTTTTAATACAAGTTTAAATAAATTTACTGTTTGGAAAAATTTTAAATATAAGGTTTTCAACCAAACAAATTAGATGATGTTTGATATTAATAAACATCTAATGGGTATAGAATTAAAACGTTTCGTAAAAAGTATGTTACAAGAAACAACTTGTAATTGTTTATACATGTATATATTATAATAATTAAATTGATTGTTCTCTTCGATTTTTTTACAAACTAATGCGTTATTTAAAATGTATGAACTAGTTGTTTGGAAGATCTTATTAATTGTGTCTGTTAAGTGTAAGTGTAACGTTATGGGTTTTCTTACCTACTCGATGAACGTTTACCTTCCTTAACTATAAGGTGTAACACGGGTCGGTTTGATTGATAAATGTTTAATATAACAATATTATTAACATTTTTTGTATGCATCTATGATGCGACCATTCATTTATGAAGTATAAGAAATTGTATTTATATAAATTTGTGTAAAAATCAACCCAAAATTCATTCGTTTTGTACTTTGTTTTTTTTTATATCATTGTAATTTGTGCAAATATTGAAGAAAACAAATTTTTTATATTTTTATGTTTCTTAGGTACTATTAAATTGTATGAGATTTATTTTGGATATTTTAAATTTTTTTCAACGGACAGCACACAATTAAATTATAATAAATGTCTACCATTTTCAGCTGCCCCATGAAAATACCTACATTTTAAATCTTAACGCGATTTTGTTTTTTATAACACAAAAAAATATTAAAAAAAAATATGATGTTAATACAAACCCTTGAAATGAAATTAGAAGGACCAAATTGGCCGAGTGTTTATGTTATAAGTTGCAAAGATCATTAATAAGTTCCAGGGCCAATTACCAACAGTTGATTTATTGGATAATAATGGATATAATTACAGCGAAAAAAAACACAAATATATTTAATTAAAAATCATTACATTGTCGGAATAATAATACATTTCATTTTGAGTTTTAAATAATTATAAATTGAATGCATTGTTTTGTAAAACCCCCACAAACATTGATTAATGTTATTGGCAGTATAATAGTTGAACTGATTTGAAACTTGTTAAAAAAAAATCTTACAAAATCATGTCTTATAAAATATAATATGTAAAATTTGGAAGGTCTTTAGGATATTTCCTAACAAATGCAAGTGGCCATTAATTGTATTGAAATATGTTTATTGTTTAAGCTCATAAAAAATATCGAAGTTAGAATATCACAAAAAAAAATCAAAAAAAAAAACTAGGGTTTCGTTGACTATGCATATCAATGATTTTAAAAAACCAAATTAATACATTTTTTAATATGAAAATCTAAAAGCAGCAAACTAGACAAGTCCATTTTTATCAAGGAATAGATATCTACATTTTCATAGTACAAGCATTAAATTTGGGCTATTACTTGCGAAGATGATAAAAAAAACATTGTTTACACCAATGGAACTATACCAATGGTCTAAAGAATTTTACTTTGAACGTTCTGAACAATTTTAAAAAGTAGACTTGTCTGTTTGTTGCTCCGAGATCTACATTTATATACCTTTACAAGTAAAACCATTAAACCTTTTACAAGTATATATATTTTAATTTATTATATTTAAATTAAATATAGTGTAGGTACTAAAAATTACTGTTGATATTGTGAAGACCCTATCAATGTCTATGACCACTCAATTTATATTAAAAAATAATAATTAGTGTTGGTTTTTATTAAAGAATAATGATACTGTAATACATGTATTAGTTGAATACAAAATTACCACGCAAAGTATATTTACCCTTATAATATGTTTCTAGTCAGTATTCTCTATGTTACGTTAATTTTTTTGTAATAAAATTAAGTTACTTAAATACACATTCTTTATTTTCATTATTTTATTTGGTAACTGTTATCAATACTGATTTACTTAAAATTTTCAAAGGGATGAATATTTAATTCTATGATTATGTTGTACTTTTCTACTTATTCGGGCCATCTTAATTTTTTTTTCTTAAAAAATAACTTTCAGAGTATCCCTATTGCTATAGTAGTATGCTATAATATTTTATATACCTACAATATTAACACATTCACACATTATATATTCTTTAAATTCAATAAACAAGTAGACTAATCGTCTTACCTATTTAAATTTGAAATATTATAATGATGACCTATGTAATTGTGAAATTTGTTTAAAAAGTTTTTCATCAAAATCAAACCTGAGGAGACAGCGTCGCATCCATACGGACAAAAAGCACTTTAAATGCAATGTCTGTGAAAAAACATTCGTTCAACAAAATAATCTTAAAAAACATAAAGCTGTGAAATCAGTTAAAAATCTTATGGTCGCAAAAGTTTTCTTAATAGACTTAAAGCAAAAGCACACGACTAAAGCCTCATAAACCTCTCGTGACAATTTGAAAGTTTTACAATAGTTTTAGTAATAATTTTTCATTGTTTTTATTTTTTTTTTTTACGATTTAATTTGAATTAATGATATACGAATGTATACGTACAATTTGGGGCTGAAGAAATGTTCAAAATTGTACAAAACTATAGTAGAGCCAGCAAAGATAAACCTACTACCGATAAACATTGACAAAACAAAAACATATCTTAAATCCTTTCCACAAAAAGGAGTAGACATTTCTTCTTTGTTCCACTTTTTCAAGCAAAATTTTAGGGATATAGGTCGGAAAATTAGACCGAAGGTAGATCTAGAACGGAATTATAACATTTACAATTTTATCAAAAATCGGTGGTCAAGCATTTATTTTAAAGTGATTATTTATCGTTTTGAGTTATCATAATTCCTGTAGACCTGTGACCTCCAGTGATCCTTACCCAATATGCCCCGACTCCACTGTACTGGCTTTCTTTAACAGCAATTTTTTGTTATTATTATATTAAATATTAATTTTACAAGTGTGAGAGTCTGTGTATTCTAACACAATGGGTATTGTATACTTCCTAAAACGCATGACAGTTTACCTCCATCTGTGGCAATCACTCGTTATCACACAAACACACACTATCACAAATCTGTGCATAAAATGTCGGCGTTATCATTCGGTTTGCACTTTGCATTAAAATCACAATTATTATTAAATACAAGTTTTGTTTTTGTTAATAATCGAGATTTCTTTTTGTACCTACACACTAAATTTCTGTTAATTATAACTAGTTAATTTAGATTTAGCGCCATAAGTACAATTTGTTTTCAGTATTGGTGCCACAGATCCGATTCGTGATAATCTCTAGATTTTAATCATAATAACTTGATCGAATTCTGTGATTATGTAATTTATAGGTACTATCGTATTGGGCCGTGTTCCTGTTATTTCGTTTCAATGTGCGTTACAATTGAATTTTGTGTTACCAGTTGTTGTTAATCATTTTATAGAAGTTTTTATAAGCAACTCTGGGCAGTGGTTTGAGATTCTACGTTGTGTGAGTACCTACCGTTTTGTATTTCTAATTGAATTAGATTATTGCCAAGTTTTTTGTCGCCCGTTGACTTAAAATACTACTTGTGAATAAATAGAATTATAATTTATATATGTTTGTTTATACTTATTATTTACTCAGAGTTGAGTCAAGTGATTCGGGATCAACGCCACCTTAAATTTATCTAGTCGTTCAAATGGACTATAGTCTAGCTTTAATCTTTATCGTGTTTGCGTCTAATCTACAAGTAATACTTGTAGTTTTGTGTTATTTGTCTAATTTGAGTAAATTAAAATTTAGTTTTAAATATTTAAAAGAGTAAAGAGAAATATGAACTTTTCTTGAGTAACTTAATCCACTTATCTTTTCCTTTTCCTATAGTTATAGCTTGTTTTTAAGCTACTATTCATTATTAGGGTTTATATTATATAAACATTAGAGATTATTTTACTTGTTAACGATAAGTTAAAATTTTCAGTAAATTATATACTCTTTTAAAATAACTGTTTGGTAAATATAATTTCAGTTATATATATACAATGAGTAAGGATTTAGTTGGTCAAATGGGCTATCGCCTAGCTTTGATCTTTATCGTGTTAGCTTTTCACTTACAAGTCATACTTGTAGGCTTGTGTTATTTATCTAATTAAGGTAAATTCAAATTTAGTTTTAAATATTTAAAAAACAATAGTTAAAATTGTACAGTTAAGAATTCCTAATAATCCTATATATGTAAAGAATTATAACTGATGTTAAATGTCAATTATAGAATTTTGAAGCGGTATAGTATGTTAAAAATTAAACATGAAAATGATGAAACAGAAGAACACTCCTTGGAAAAAACGTTTGAAGTCAATGAACCTAAACCGTTAGATGTGCAGCTCATAAACAATGAAATTTCTACAACAGAGGAGTGTTTGGTAAAAAAAGAAGTCGACAATACTTATGGGTAAGGCGATTTTTATATCAATTCGTTTTTTATTCTAAAGAAAGCTATTAAACTACTTGTAATTATGTCGACCTCCGTAGTTTAAAAAAAAATGTTATCAATTATGTTTCAAATCATTTTCAAAATAGTTGTTATCATTGTGCTTACACAATTATTTTCGACGTTATAAAGAGTAAAGAGAATTATGAACTTTCCTTGAGTAACCTTAATCCACTTATCTTTTCCTTTTCTTCTATAGTTATAGCTTGTTTTTAAGCTACTATACATCATTAGGTTTATATTATATAAACATTAGAGATTTTTTTAAACTTGTTAACGATGATTTAAAATTTTCAGTAAATTATATACACTTTTAAAATAACTACAGATTGGTAAATATAATTATCAGTTATATAATACATGAGTAAGGTAAACGCCACTTTAAATTAATCTAGTCGGTCAAATGGTCTGTCGCCTAGCTATAGATCTTTATCGTGTTAGCTTTTCACCTACAAGTCATACTTGTAGGCTTGTGTTATTTATCTAATTAAGGTAAATTCAAATTTAGTTTTAAATATGTTAAAAAAACACAAATAGTCACTAAAATTGAAATTTTATCATTATATGTTAGTTAAGTCTCCTAATAATCCTAAATATAGCACAGAAATATAACTGATGTTAAATGTCAATTATAGAGTTTTGAAGCGGTATAATATGTTGAAAATTAAACCTGAAAATGATGAAACAGAAGAACACTCCATTGAAAAATCTTTTGAAGTCGTTGAACCTAAACCGTTAAATGTGCAGCTCATAAACAATAAAATTTCTACGACAGAGGAGTGTTTAGTAAAAAATGAAGTCGACAATACTTATGGGTAATTCGATTTTATTTATGATTAATTTTTTATCCTAAATGAAGCTATTAACTTCTTATTATGTTGTCCTCTTATATACATCCATTGTTTTTATCGATGTTAGCATTTCGTTATTCAACTTGTTTTAGGAACTACTTGTTCATATAATAATAGATTGTTTTAAAACTACATCTTCGTATTATCAATCTAATGTTAAATCACACTGTAATACCACATTATGATAGCGTACATTCGCACGAGACATACCGTGTTATATATATATATATATATGTACACATCTATACATATCATATTACCATTTATTTTTTATCATATATGAAACTATTAACTTGTAATTATATGTTGTCCTCTTCTATACACCCGTTGTTTTTATCGATGTTAGCATTTCGTTATTAAACTTATATTAGGAACTACTTGTTCATATAATGTTAGATTGTTTGAAAACTAAATCTTCCTCTAATCAATATAATGTTAAATCAAAATACCTAAAAAAATAAAAATTGTAAATATCTAATTGTGTGTATGATGTCTGTAGTACCACGATTAGTTAGCTTATGTTCGCACGAGACTTACAGTGTTATATATTTATATATATAAACAAATTCCAACATTCTTCTGTTAAAACACGTGCATACGCTTTGCGTGAACCTAAATTTTTTATTTTTTCCAAAATTTAATTTTAAATAACATTTACTATCTGTACATAAAAAAAGATACAATAAGCAAATATGGTAACTATGTAAATAAATTAATTGGAGACTACGAGTGGGGAAGCTATCTAGTGATAACATGGGGGGGTCCCTTACACCTAAAATTACAAAAAAAAAACTTTTGATATCCACGCTACACGCAAATACATACACACAGGGATAATGGATATTATGTATATTTATTATTTATTATTTTTATTAAGCTCTAGTATTTTATCTCTGATTTTTATTATCTTTTCTCTCATATTTTATCACTTATCTCTAATCGTTGACCAGAACATATCCATGTCAAAAACATAGTTTAGATATTTCATGTGAATTTTTTTATTTCTACCAAGTTCAGGGTTGTAAGAACTCGGTCATTAATAAGTCTCAAGGTACTCATTAAAATGTAAAAGTGGACATAAAACAGAGTAGAATTTCTAAGTTTCAAATCTTATGACATTCGGATGTTATAAATATTCTAAAAAGTGTAAACGTCTAATTAAACGATTCCAAAATATTTTTATTTTGCTGGATAATTTTAGGCACTACAATAAAATAAAAATCTTTGTATTTCATCTAATATCAATAAAAACGATGCGTGTTTGATGCATTGTACATTTAACATTAGTAATATTTTTCATTGCTATATAACATTAAAATATATTGATCCTAAATTAATCTATTTTGTTTCATACATGTTGCAGTGTTCATTTTATGTGTAAAGCGACCGATACTTGGAATAATACAAAAATTATAGATTGTAGTTTAATTGAAACTATAAAAAACAATGCAGAGGAAAAAATATACAAAATACGTCGGTTCGACTGCAGTATATGTCAAAGGAGATTTACAACCAAAAATAATATAATCCGGCATATTGCGAAAGCGCATTCCAGTACTTCCATTGAAAAGAAAGCACCTCAAAAAAATAAAGTCAATCATCGTAACAGCAGAATGAAAGAATATGCTCAAAACAATAATGAACTATTTAATTGTCGTATTTGTTTAAACAGTTTTTCATCAAAGTCAAATATGAGAAGACATTCGTGCATTCACACGGAAAAGCCCTTTAAATGCGATATCTGTGAAAAAGCTTTCATTCAACAATCTGATCTCAAGAGACATGCACGTATACATACCGGCGAGAAGCCCTTTAAATGCGATTTCTGTAGAAAGTCTTTTTGTGACCAATCTAACCTCAAAACTCACGAAAGAACACATACCGGCGAGAAATACTTTAAATGCAATGTCTGTGAAAAAGCGTTCATTCATCAATCTAATCTCAAGAGACATGCACGTATACATACCGGCGAAATCCCTTTTAAATGCGATGTCTGTCAAAAGGCTTTTTGCGACCAATCTTACCTCAAAATTCATAAAAGGATACATATCGATGAGAAACCCTTTAAATGCAATGTCTGTGAAAAAACTTTCTGTCAACAATCTGATCTCAGGAGTCATGCACGTATACATACCGGCGAGAAACCTTTTAAATGCGATATCTGTGAAAAAACATTTGGTCACCGGTCGTCCCTCAATTATCATAAACGCATACATACCGGTGACAAACCTTTTAAATGCGACGTCTGTAAAAAATGTTTCAATACACAATTTAACCTGAAGAAACATGCACGTAACATTCATTCAACAATCCAATCTTAAGAGACATGCACGCATACATATTGGTGGGGTACGATACAAATGCTCAGCCTATGATAAATCAAATGGTCGCCAAGATACTCTTAAAAGTATTACCTATAAGTAAGCCATTAACATAAATATGTCATTTTAAATTTACTTTTTTTAAGTATCACATGAGATATTTATAGTTGTTATATTTGTCAAATGTAATATTTAATTTTCATAATCTACACATGCGTCATAGTTAAAAATATTGTAACTTTTTTTATTTTGTGTTATAAGATTTTAGTTGTTTTCAATATTTTCTGTTCGCTTTGAAGAGAAATAGTTTATAATATATGTAAATTTGTATTTTAAAATTGAATATTAATTTAAAAAATGTATTTATTTTTATGCAACGAATCATGTTTATGAAAATTATTATTTATTGTATTGCTTGTAAATTGTGTTAATTTTTTTTTTTTTTAAATTAATTATAGATTTAAAATAATAAGTAGGTAATATAGTTTCTATTCTTAATATAACTGTGTATACTTTAATAACCGTGAAATTCAAAAATACTATTTTTCGTTATATTTTCTGTTTTCAAATAAAAATTACAACATTTTTACAATGTATAATATTTCTATTTAATCGTATATGAGTAGAAAATCAACATAGTCTTTAAAAAGTTTAACTTATAATAATATAATATACAAATACTTTTGCACAACCGCATTTAATGAAACCAATGTGTTTTATACATTATAAACCAGTGTTCAACATGTTATATAATTTGGTAGTTTAGTTGAACTGTTAAATTAAGTAACTTCAGGTTGTAAAAGAATCACCAACAGAATACACGTGTATGTATTTAATATTTTTGTTAGTTGGTAGAAACGTATGTGCCCATAAAAATTGACATTTTATTTTTGACTAAAATGAACAAACATGTACTTATATCGAAGTGTGTGGAAATTTATATTACCCGTATACTGTTGTATATTTAATAGCATAATATTAATATTACTTAACACAATATAATAGATTTAGGTATGTCAACTATTTTCCCCTCTCAATAAAAATTTTAAAAAAATTACTAAACAGCAATTGAAAACGTTACCTAGTTAAAATGTACATTATTTTGTAAAAACCCCAAAAACGTTGATTAAAATTATTGGTAGTATAATAGGTTAACTGATTTGGAATTTGTAAAAAATAAAACGAATAAAAAACAAGTTAAAAAATGTTTTTTTCTATCGAAAGCGTTGACATGAAAAATAATACTCACGTTGGTTTTACAGTGAACAACAAATATGTAAAGCATAAAAGTTATTTTATTTTATAGCATACATAATATATGCACCATGTATGTACCATTGAGTATATATATTTTTATTATACTGAACAATAGTAAAATCTCTGTGTTTAAATATTTTGCCATAGGTGTAGCAAAGGGTTGGCGTTACCCCATACATTGGTTTAGGGTTAAATTTCTTGTTTAGTTAAATTATAAACCTAGTAGTAGAGTTATTAATTGAACAAAAAAAAATTAAATTTTTTAATTCAATTGTTTTTTAAATATCAATAAAAATTTACTTTGTGTGTTGAAATTGCGTTACTTCGTTATAGTTCCAACATTGTTTTACTCATTATTATAAAATTCAGACGATTTTATCAAGAAAAATGACTAGCTCGTTTTTGTGAACAATTTCATGTTAATTTATGAATAATTTTGAAAGATTCGACAAACTAAAAACAAATGGCAATTAGTTGACACTTCACAACCAAAAAACATTTAAAAACTAGGTTATATTATTCATTTTAATAATAATACTTTTAAATTATAAGATAACCATTTAAACATTTTTTAAACATTGACAAAGCAATACCAAATATCATAAATCCTTTCTACTATAAGGGATAGACATTACTTCTTTATTTCATTTTTTCCTGCAAATTTCTAGAGATTTATTTCTGAAAATTAGACCGATCCAAAATTGAAATATAACATATACAATTTTCTCAAAAATCTACGGTGAAGCGTTTACTTAAAAGTGATTCTATCACTTTCAGTTATAATAATTGCAGTAAACCTGTGACCTCTCCGCCCTCACTGTGTCCCAACACCACTGTACTGGCTTTTACAATTTTACAAGTGTGAGGGCCTGTGTATTCTAACACAATTAGCTAGAGGTGTCTCCATAACGGATAAAGCTTTAGGTAAACGCATTAAACGCAGTTGCCATTTGCCACTTGAATCGCTCGGTAGTCTACCTCCACGCTGCGAATTACCTCCATCACTTGCAATCATTCGTTATCACACACACTATGCACCACGTCATCACACACGCTATGCACATTGCACCACGTCATCATACATCTGCCGCCTGTAAAATGTCTGCATTATCATTTGTCGTTCAGTTTGCATTGAAATCACAATTATTACAAATGCAGGTTAGGTTAGGTTATGTTTTTGTTAATAAATAATTATGATTTCTTTTTGCACACTCTATACTCTGAATTTCTGTGAATTATAACTAGTTAGATTCGATTTTTGCAATAAGTGTAATTTGTTTTCAGTATTGGTGCCCCGTCTCTGATTCGCGAGAATCTCTAGATTTTATTCGTTACACCTTGGTCGAATTCTGTGATAAACACCTAACGTAGTGCCTCGTGTTTCTTTATTTCGTTTCAAGTTGCGTTACAATTGAGTTTTGTCTTGCATTTTAATAATTTATTATAAGTTTTTATCAGCAGCTCTGGAAAGCAGTTTACGGTTCTACATTGTGTGAGTACCTATTGTTTTGTATTTCTAATTTATATACATTATTGCCGTGTTCACTGTCTCCCGTGGACTTAAAACACTGCTTGTGAATAAAAAGAATCATAATTTATATTTGGTTGCTTATTACTTATTATTTATCCGGAGTTGAGTAGAGTGATATGGGATCAACACCATTTTAAATTAATCTAGTCGGCAAAATGGGCAATCATTTAGCTTTGATCTTTATTGTGTTAGCTTCTTACCTACAAGTCGTACTTTTTGTTTTGTGTTATTCGTCTAATTTAAGTAAATTAAAATTTTATTTTATATGTTTAAAAAAACAAAATATACTACTCAAAACTTTGATGGTTGTTTTTAAAATAATATGAACTAAATTATTCTTTATTTTTTTATTGTACTCAAGCTTTGGTAACTTAAGCCATGAGCTGTCTTCTTTATTATAACATCATTATTATTACTAGTATTTGTTACTAAATAAAACAATTAAGCTATTGTAGTTGAGTTGTTTTCCGTGATTAAAAAAAAAAAAATTGTATTTATTTCCGGAATCATTTTCAAAATAGTATTAATAATATTGTTTAAACAGTTATTTTCGACGTTATAAGAAGTAAAGAAAAGTATGAACTTTCTTTGAGTAACTTAATCTACTTATCTTCACAATCTTCTATAATTATAACTTGTCAAACAATCCCAGTACGCAATATCTATATTTTTTTAATAACTGTTAAATTATAGTTTTTATAAAAAAAAACAACACTTGTTCGCATTTTTTGTCTATTTTGTAAAATAATTTTAAAAAAATGTAAGGATGTTTTTATATGTATAACACGGTCAGTCTCGTGCAAACGTACGCTAACATAATGTGGTACTGCAGACATAACCGGTTATCATACCTACAAAGATACCTAAAAAGATGTTTACAATTTTATTCTTTTTGGTATTTTGATTTAATATGATATTGATAAGGTGTAGATGTAGTTTTAAATCAATCTATTATTATATGGTCCGGCTTTGACCAACAAAAGGCTCTTATTATTTAACTTCCTCTCTTCTCTTAACATTCAGCCTCCCTTTACCAATTATTTATTAAACACCCGTTCCGTTTCTGTCATTTTTGCAATTCTTTCCTTTCTAAAGATCTTTGGCCTTTCAATTTAATTAAAGTTTATATTAGTTTCATTTAGTTTTATGTATTTACTGGTTGTTTTTCTTCTTTTTGTTTGTTTTTTATCATTTTATATTTATCATTGAAATCATGTAAATACTAATAATGTAACCATACATTTACATTTTACTCATTATTACTGTCTTAATTGTTGAGTCAAATATTTTTTACTAATTAAGGCTAATAAAAATTGTATTCACAGAAATTGCATTCGAAGGGTTTTTCTCCGGTATGTAACATTTTATTAGTACCGGAGGAAAACCCTTTAAATACGATGTCTGTGTAAAAACCTTCAGTCAATAATAGGATCTCAAGAAACATACACGTTATTGATAAAGGCTAATAAAAAGAAAAAGAAAATTATTTGAACAAGTGGTTTTTAACATAAATTTAATGTTAGGTAACGGAAAGCTACATCGATAGCAACGACAGGTTTATAGAGGAGGAGGAAAACATAATTATAAAGTTAATAGTTTTAGTTAAGATAAAAAAATGTATGGCTAATGACCTAAAGGTCGAAGCATAATGATTAGGAAAAAAAAGTAAGATTACCTATAGTCTATATCATTAAAATGTCTAATTAATTTTAAATACATTTTCGATAGTAAAATTAAAAAAGTAAAGAAAGGAATAAAAATTGTATTCACAGACACTGCATTCGAAGGGTTTTTCTCCGGTATGTATCTTTTTATTAGTACCGGCGGAAAACCCTTTAAATACGATGTCTGTGAAAAAACCTTCAGTCAATAATCACTGATCTCAAGAAACATACACGTTATTAATAAAGGCTAATGAAAAGAAAAAAAATATATGAACAAGTGGTTCCAAACATAAATTTAATGTTAGGTAACGGAAAGCTACATCGATAGCAACGAAAGATTTATAGAGGAGGAGGAAAATATAATTACAAGTTAATAGTTTTGTTTAAGATAAAAAAATTCATGGCCTAAAGGTCGAAGAATAATCATTAGGAAAAAAAAGTAAGATTACTTATAGTCTATATCATTAAAATGTCTAATTAATTTTAAATACATTTTCGATAGTAAAATTAAAAAAGTAAAGAAAGGAATAAAAATTGTATTCACAGACATTGCATTCGAAGGGTTTTTCTCCGGTATGTATCTTTTTATTAGTACCGGCGGAAAACCCTTCAAATACGATGTCTGTGAAAAAACCTTCAGTCAATAATCTCTGATCTCAAGAAACATACACGTATACAAACCGGCGAGAAACCATTTAAATGGGATGTCTGTAAGAAACATTCTGCCAATAAAATAATCTCAAGAAACACGCACGCATACATATTGGTAGGTAAATGCTCTATGAAGGTAAGTTTACAACTAGCTTTGTGACAAGAGTTGGAAATTTCAAATTTGATTTGTTTGCCTCTTAAAACGCAGTTTACCTCCACGCTGCGAATTATCTCCATATCTGGCAATCACTCGTTATCACACCCACTTTGCACCACGTCATCGCACATCTGGCTATTGGCATTTCTGCGTTATCATTAGTCGTTCAGTTTGCACTTTGCACTTTGCTTTAAAATCACAATTATTTTAAATACAAGCTAAGTTTTGGTTATGATAAATATTATATAAGATTTATTTTTGTAAAACTGAATTTCTGTAAATCATCACTAGTTAAATTATATTTACGCGCTAAAGGTACAATTCGTTATCAGTATTGTTGCCACGGGTGCGATTCGTGAGAATCTCTAGATTTTAATCATGATAACGTGGTCGAATTCTGTGATAGGTACCTAACATATTGCCTCGTGTTTCGTGTAACAATTTGCGTTACAATAATGTTTCGTCTTGACTGTTAATCATTGATTATTAATTTTTAGTAGCAGCGGTGTACGGTTCTACGTTTTGTACGGTTCTACGTTGTGTACGGTTCTACGTTGTGTACGGTTTTATGTTGTGTGAGTACCTACCGTTTTGTATTTATAATTTATTTACATTATTGCTGTGTTTTCTGTCTTTTCGTTGACTTGATATGTGTTTGCTTACTATTTATTATTTACTCGGAGGTTGAGTCGAGTGATACGGGATCAACGACACTTTAAAATTAATCTAGTCAGTAAAATGGGCTATCGTCTAGCTTTAATCTTTATCGTCTAAGCTTCTAACCTACAAACCATACTTGTAGTTTTGTGTTCATCTCATTTGAGTAAATAAAAATGTAGTTTTAAATCTTTAAAAAATACAGAATAGACCACTGAAAACTTAGTTTTTAGGTTAGTTTTTATTTTTCAAATAATGTTAACTACATTTTTTTTTATTATATCATTATTATGACCATAATATTGGTTACTAAATAAAATAATTAAAATTGTGCAATTTGTCCTATTAAACCCCTATGCATATAAAATAGTTAAAATTAAGTAGTTAAGTCGTCCTATTAATCCTTTATAAACAGACAAATAACTAAGTTAAATGTTAATTATAGAGTTTTCAAGTGATATGTTGCAAATTAAACATGAAAATGATGGAGCAATCGTATGAATTCATTGAACCTAAACCATTAGATGTGCAGCTCATAAATAATGAATTTTCTACAACAGAGGAGGATTTAGTAAAAAATAAAGTCGTCAATAGTTGACGACTTAATGAGTAAGTCGATTTTTTATTTTTTTATCCTAAATAAAATTATTAAACTATTTGTAATTATGTCGTTCTCCGTAATTTAATAAAACCATTTAATTAATGATGTCGCTTGTCAAACAAATCCCATTACTTAATATATTATTTCTTATAATAACTTTTAAAATATAGTTTTTATAATAAAAAAAGACACTTGCTTCCATTTTTCGTCCATTATAAAAAATAAAAGAATGAAATTTATATGTATAACACGATAAGTCTCGTGCGCTAACAATGTGGTACTGCAGACATCATACCCACAAGTAGATGTTTACAATTTTATTTTTTTTGTCTTTTTGATTTGACATTATATTGATAAGAAAAAGATGTAGTTTTAAAACAATCTATTATTATATGAACAAGTGGTTCATAATATTAGTTTGATGTTAGCGGAAAACTAACATCCATACCAACGACAGGTTTTTAGAGGAAGCAAACATAATAACAAGTTAATAGTTTTATTTGGAATAAAAAAATGTATGGCTAAGATGACTTATATGTCGAAGAATAATCATTAAAAAAAATGTTAGATGACTTATAGTCCATATCATTAAAATGTCTATTTACTTAAAATACACTTTCTAGAGTAAAATATGATATTCACTTACATCACATTTAAAGGGTTTTTCGCCGGTATGTATACTTTATAAATTTTGAGCTGAGCCTCTTAACTACCGACGATAATCCCTTTGAATGCAATGTCTGTGAAAAAAACCTTCTGTCAACAACCTGATGTCAAGAAACATACTGGCGAGAACCGTTTTAAATGCGGTATCTATGAAAAAACATTCAGTTTACAATCAACGCTATTTTAAGTTATTCTAGTAGGCAAAATGGTTTATCGTCTAGCTTTAATCTTTACCGTCTAAGCTTCATGCGTACAAGTCATACTTGTAGTTTTGTGTTATTTGTCTAATTTAAGTAAATTAAAATTTAGTTTTAAATTATTAAAAATAACAAAATATATCACTCAAAACTTTGTTGTTTTTTATTTTTCAAATAATGTAAACTAAATTTTCTTTATTGCATCATTATTATTACTATATTTGTCACTAAATAAAATAATTAAAATTGTGCAATTAAGTCGTCATATTAATCATGTATGCATAACCCTAATGTTAAATTCTATTAATGTTTAATGTCAATTATAGAGTTTTGAAGCGGTATAATATGTTGGAAAAATAAACATAAAAATGATGAAACAAAAGAACACTGAAGTCATTGAACCTTAACCTTAAGATGTGCGGCTATATTATTTATAGTCTATTTTATACAAATTTCTATTCAACTTGAAATACAATTTCGATAGTAAAAAATTATATTCACAGTCATCGAATTTAAAGGGTTTTTCTCCGGTATGTATCATTTTATGAGTACCGGTGAAAAACCCTTCAAATGCAATGTCTGTGAAAAAACCTTCAGTCAACAATCTCGCCTCAAAATTCAAGAACGCATACATATGGGTGCGGTACGATACAATTTGCTCGGCCTATGATAAATCATAATTTTTCAATAACTATTTGTTATTATTTTGCAATTTTATTTTTTACTAACGATTTAATTCAGATTTAATTTATTGTTCTTAGTTTTCTTGTAATATTTTAATTATTACTATCGTTTAACATATCATTAACATGGTATGTCATTTTCTATTTAATTTTTCAAAGGTCACACTAATTATTTAGTTTTTATATTTGTATAATGTAAATTTTAATTTGCATAATCTACACATGCATTATGCTAAAAAATATTGTTACTATTCTTATTTTGTAATATAAAATTTTAGTAGTCTTTTGGTTTTTAAGGTAAATTGTTTATAATATATGTAAATTTATATTTTAAAATTGAGTTTTGATTAAAAATATTTGTTTATTTTTGTGCGTCGAATTATGCGACTAACCAATTTGTTTTAGTCAGTTTAAATAACATATAAGTTAACTGGAGGATACAAAGAAAGTTATACTTTTCATCTTATTACAGTAAATATTATTTGACAACAAGATCTTATCTATTAAAAATAATCTCAATTTGTTATTATATCTTAAATACGTTTATTAGAACTAAAATTATAAGTCAAATGTATTTTTTCTTTTTAATTTGTGCTTTTTGTTTACTTAGAAAATATTGATTAAAATCAAGTATGAGTTCAAAGTAATCAAATTAATATTAGGAGAATATTTCTAGAATAAAACTGTTACTTGAACAAAGTAATTATTTTTGTTTGTGAAACTTTTGAGATGTGTACAACAAGCAGAAAATCAATCTATTTTGCAATATTATTTGTGTTTTTTTTTGCATTCAAGTATAAAAAATGGTTTTATTTTTTTTTTTTTTTACTGGCTTGCTCCTGTAACCGTTTCCTCGTTCAGATTTGTTTTTATATTGTTTCTGTCTTATTTCTTGATAATTAAAATGTAATTTTACACTAAAATTAATTATTTTAATGTGATGATTAAAAAACTTAAAATAAATTATTTTCTATCTCATAGAATTATATAGCAGCGATGGAATGTTTATTAAAAATATTAATAAGTAAATACTGATTGTCGTACAAAAAAAAAATGAGTTGTAATTTATATTCTTTCGACCTTTTTTTAATACGAGTTTAATTAAAATTGGCTGTTTTTAAGAATTTTAAATGTAAGGTTTGTAACCATACAAATTGGATGATGTGTAAAATTAATAAACATTTTATAGGTATAGAATTAAAATGTTTTGTAAAAAGTATGAGGTAAAACTAGAAGAAAACTGTTCAACATCTTGTAATTGTTTATAAATGTATACATCATAATAATTAAATTGATTATTGCCTTCGATTTTTAAACAAACTAATGCGTTATTTAAAATGTATAAGATCTAGTGGTTTGGAAAATCATATCAATTTTGTTTCAGCTTTTGCAGTCGGTTTTTTTAATACTATTTATTTTAAGAATTTTCCATTTTTAATTGGTTGACACTGCACATCAAAAAAAAAAAAAAAACAAACTTGGTTATATTATTCATTTTAATGATAATACTCTGAAATTTTTCGGGAAATGTCTTTCGGGCAAGTCGACCAAATATACCTACTTCAATATTTACATTTATTATTAAATAATTGGTAAAAATAATTATGTTCAATATATTTCAAATACAATCAGTAACAGTTTTACATAAGGAATATTATGTACATATCTCTAATACTTCCCTTACAAATAGTATTTTTTTCTAACCAAGCCAGCAACTGCCAATAGAGATTTTAATAAATTATGAAGTGTTAATACTTTAAGAAGTAAATAAAATAAAGTCTTAACATTTCAATTTAAAATGGAGTCTCAGGCTTATAGTCTCATTGGTTCAGTAATTTAGGAAAGTTAAAAGTTTTGTAACTGGAATATTCTTTAAAATTGTACCTACTACCGATGAACATTGACAAAACCAAAACATATCAAAAACCCTTTTCACTAAAAAGGATAGACATTTCTTCTTTATTTCACTATTTCAAGCAAATTTTTACGGATTTAGTTATGAAAATTAAACCTAAGGTATTTTATCACGTTCAGTTATAATAATTCCTGTAAACCTGTGACCGCCCAGTCTCCACTATGCCCCGACCTAACTGTACTGGCTTTATTTAACACCTATTTTTTGTTGTTATTCTTATATTAAATATTAATTTTACAAGTGTGAGGGCCTTTGTATTCTAACACATTTAGCGAAAAGTGTGTCTATGACGGATAAAGCCTTGGGTGAGCTCGATAATTAATTTTGTAGGATTCCGATGAAGGTAAGTACAATAAGCTTTGAGTCGGTAATTTAATTTGTTAATACCTTCATGCAACCAAGTACCTCCATCTGTGGCAATCGCTCGTTATCAAACAAACACACACTATCACATATCTGTCCATACAATTTCTGCGTTGTCGTGCACTGTGCAGTTTGCATTCATATCATAATTATTATTAAATAATAGTTTTGTTTTTTGTACACTCTGAAGTTTTGTGAATTAAACTAGTTAAATTAGATTTAAAGCCATAGGTACAATTTTTTTCTGTATTGTTGCCACCGGTCCGATTCGTGAAAATCTTTAGATTTTAATCATACTAACTTGGTCGATTTCTGAGATTAATACCTAACGTATTGCGTCGTGTTTCGTTTCAATATTTGCATTACAATTTGTTTTGACTTGCCTGTTAATCATCGATTATAAGTCTTTAGTAGTAGCCCCAGTGTACGGTTCTACGTTGTGTGAGTACCTACCGTTATGTATTTCTACTTTATTAACATTATTGCCGTGTTTTCTGTCTTCCATTGACTTGAAATACTGCTTATGAATAAAAAGAATCATAATTTATATGTGGTGTTTTATTATTTATTATTTACCCAGAGTTAAGTAGAACGATATAGGATCAACACCATTTTAAATTAATCTAGACGGCAAAATGGGCAATCGTCTAGCTTTAAACTTTATTGTGTTAGCTTCTTGTCTACAAGTCATGCTTGTAGTTTTGTGTTATTTATCTAATTTGAGTAAATTAAAATTAAGTATTAAATGTTTAAAAAAACAAAATATACTACTGAAAACTAGTTGGTTTTTGTTTTTTAAATAATGTAAACTTAATTATTCTTTATTATATCATTATTATTACTTTATTTGTTACTTAATAAAATAGTTAAAATTGTGCAATTTAGTTGTCCTATTAAACCTATATGGATATACGATACAGAAATAAATCCTCCTCCATAAACCCATCATTGGTATCGATGTTAGCGTTTTGCTATTATTAAACTTATATTAAGAACCACTTGTTCATATAATAATATATTATTTTAAAACCGCATCTACCTCTTATCAATATAATGTTAAATCAAAGTATCAAAAAGAAAAAATTGTGAAATCATTTATTTGTGGGTATGATGACCGGTCAATGTCTGCAGCATCGCATAATTTTTCGAAAATTCCACCACTAAGGATGGCATCAAACACGAGTTTTCTACTTTAAATACGAAATATTTTTCTTTGCTGACCCAAAATACACTCTTTGTTTGTAAGCATAGTAACCACGGTACTCGAGCGAATGGTAGGTGGATGGTGGATGATCAAATGAACAGGCCGATTCTATGTACCACGATTTTGGGGACGCTTTTCACGATTGGGATTGGGACCATTGAGTAAGAGTGGGACATAATCAATATATTGGAATGTATAGATGTAGAAAATAATTAGCCGAATAACTAATAATAATTAGTAGAATAACTTTTTTAAAATAATTTTAAAAAAAAGCCGAGACAGGGTATGCTTAAGCTTTACAGCCTTTTTTTTTTTTACATGCGTTCAGTGAGGCCCGAAGGAAACCCATCTGTGGAGGAATTACTTCCCCCCAGGAATGCTTGGTGTACTGACTTTTTTCATCTTATTTGTAATTATTTTTCTCAACCCTTGCAAACTAAATCACGGGTCGCTGCAGCTTGTTCTTTTATAAAATAGACAAAAAATGCGAACACATGTCGTTTTTTATTATAAAAACTTTACTTTAGTAATTATAAAAAAAATGCATATTAAGTATTGGGGTTTATTGAATTTTTAATAAATATATTTTTTTTCCAATCAAAAATTAATTATAAGTTTTATAAAATATTGATGAATAGACAAAGTAATCTAACTTTTTTTTTTAATTATACAATTATTAATCATCAACATAAACTAACTTCTATTTGATAAAACTAGATAAACACCTTTACCTCAAATACCTCAATGCCCTAATAGTACATTACCTACTTAAAACTTTATAAAAATAAAAATAATAATTAGATACAATTTGTTTTCTATTCTAAAAGGTATTTATAACGTAAATAAAATGCCTATTATTAAATACAGGTGCGGGTGCATTTTCTTTTTAAGATAATTTTAAGATTTTTAACAAAAACATAGATTGTATTTATAAGAATTGTGATTTTTATGCAAAGTGCAAACTGAACGACAAATGATAATGCAGAAATTTTATAGACTATGACGATAATATCTCTGCTAGCATATCTCTAATTTTTAGCCAGACATAAAAAATTATTTATCAGCTGTTTCATTAAAAACATCCGCTTAACCGCACCACACGCACATAATGTCCTCGGTAATGTTCAGCGTCATTCACGCACGCACGCAAAGATATTCTTAATGTCTCCGAGCCAAAAGACATATCCATGTCAAAAATACAGTTTAGTCGTTTCATGAGACTTTTTTTTATTCCTGCCAAGTTTAAGGTTAAACCTAGGCGGTCATAATAAGTGTCAAGGTACTCAATGTAAAGGTAGACTTAAAACAGAGTAGACTTTTTAAGTTTCATATTTTATAGCATTCGGATGTTTATTGTCCATATTCTAACAAATGTGAACGTTACATTGTATTTTGTAGGATAAGTTTAGGCAACTCAAACAAATAAAAATTGAGTAATAGTAGACTTTTGTATGTCATCTAAAATTAATCAAATTAATTCTTTAAAAGGATGCGTTGTATATTTAATATTAAAACTTAATATTAAAACCGCATCTACCATTTATCAATATAATGTTAAATCAAAGTATCAAAAAGAAAAAATTGTGAAATCATTTATTTGTGGGTTTGATGTCCGGTCAACGTCTGCAGCATCGCATGATGTTAGCGTACGTTTGCGTTGGCATAAGAAGTACTGGGTTTTTTTTATATACATATATAGAAAACATTCATACATTAAAATGGAAAAAAAATGCGAACAGGTGTCATTTTTTAAAATATAAACTTAATGTTAACAGTTATAAAAAAAAAAAATCATGTAATAAGTAATGGGGTTTGTTTAATTTTTATTAAATACATTTTTTAATTATCAAAAATATAAATAAAAATTTGAATGGAAAATTTTAAGAAATAGACTCTAAGTAAGGCCCTTATAGTAAAATACTTAAAACTATATGTAATAAAATAATATAAAGTATAAATAATTATTAATTAGATACATTTTGTTTTCTTTTCAAAGAGGTATTTATTATTTTATTACGTAATTAAAATGCTCATTTTTAAATGCAGGTGAATTTTTAACTTATTTTCTTTTAAAGATATTTCCTAAAAATAATATAAATCGTAATTAATCGTAAAATATTTCCTTATAATACCTACTTTACGTAAAACTATTAATTAAGCTTGCTTTATTGTTTTTTTTAAATCTTAACAGGTCAATAAAGTAGAGTATCATTAAATAAATATTTTTTAAATTATTCAATGTGGTGGTGTTTTTTTTAAGAACGGGATTTCACACTGATTTTAATAAAGCAAACAAATTTTTTCTAAGTTCTACTAATCGTTATTTATAGCCCTTCAAAACTCGTCAGTCGGCTCCGCCCAACCCATATTAGCAATCTAGTTTATTATATATATCTATGTGTTTATCTTATCTCTAATCTCTAATATTTTATCTATAATATCTCTAATAGCATATCTCTAACTTTTAGCAAGACATTAAAACTTATTTAATAAAAATAAATTTTTAAAAATGATGCGTGTATGATGGATTGTACATTTAATATTAGTAATATTAATGCTTGCTGTATAACATCAAAATATATTTTTCTTAAATTAATTTGTTTTGTTTCAAACGTGTTGCAGTATTCATTTTTCGTGTAAAGCGACCGATACCTCAAACAATACAAAAACCATGGATTGCAGTTTGAACAAAACTACAGGAAACGATTCTGAGAAAAACATACACAAAATACGTCGGTTCGACTGCAATATATGTCAAAGAAGGTTTACAACCAAAATTAATATAATCCGGCATATTGCGAAATCGCATTCCAGTACTTCCATTGGAAAGGAAACACCTCGAAAAAATAAAGTCAATCATCGTAACAGCAAAATCAAAGAAAATACTCGAAACAAAGATGGCCTATTTAATTGTGGTATTTGTTTGAAAACTTTTTCATTAAAATCAAGCCTGAGAAGACATTGGCGCGTTCATACCGGGGAGAAACCCTTTAAATGCGATATCTGTGAAAAAACATTTGGTAGACAATCTTACCTCAAAACTCATGAACGCATACACACCGGAGAGAAACCTTTTAAATGCAATGTCTGTGAAAAAACATTTGGTGTTCAGTCTTCACTCAACACTCACGAAAGAACACATACCGGCGAGAAACCATTTAAATGCAATTTATGTGAAAAAACATTTTGTCAACAGTTTGATCTCAAGAAACATGCACGTATACATACCGGAGAGAAACCCTTTAAATGCGATGTCTGTAAAAAATGTTTTAATAGACAATCTAACCTCAAAACCCATGAAAGAACACATACCGCCGAGAAACCATTTAAATGCCGTGTCTGTGAAAAAGCGTTCATTCAACAATCTAACCTCAAGAGACATGCACGTATACATACTGGCGAGAAACTATTTAAATGCGTTGTCTGTGAAAAAACATTTCGTCAACAATCTCACCTCAAGAGACATGCAAGTATACATTCCGGCAAGAAACCGTTTAAATGCGATGTCTGCGAAAAAACATTCATTCAACAATCTGATCTCAAGAACCATGCACGTGTACATACCGGCGAGAAACCGTTTAAATGCGATGTCTGTGAAAAAACATTCAGTCAAAAGTCCTATCTCATAATTCATGAACGCATACATATTGGGGGGGTACGATACAAATGCTCAGCCTGTGACAAATCGTATGGTCGCCAAGATACTCTCAAAAGGCATCAAGCAAAAGCACACGGCTCATAGATTCACAAACCTTACGTGGCTATTTGGCAGTTTTAAAATAGTTTTTCAAAATAAATTTGTTATTATTTTGCAATTTTTTTTACTTACGATTTAATTCAGATTTAATATACTTTAATTAGTTTTCTTATATATTTTTTTTTAACTTTCATAATCTACACATGCAATATGTTAAAAAATATTGTTACTATTCTTAATTTTTATTATAAAATGTTAGTAGTCTTTTTTAGTTACTGATGGTTTTTAAGAAAAATGGTTTATAATATATGTTAATTTGTATTTTAAAATTGATTTTTAATTTAAAATATTTGCTTATTTTCATGCGTTGAATTATGCGGACCATGTTTAAAATTCAAAATAAAATGTATTATTATTTCGTCAATTATGATTATATTATGTTAGTTTCATTCATATTTTTTAGAATAAGTTTTTCGTTTTTTTAATTTGAAGAATTATTAAGTTTGAAAGACAGTAAACCTAACCTGACCATTATTAAAAAATGCCATTCGGGAAAGTCAGCAGAATATGCCTACTTCAATATATACGTTTATTATTAAATAATTAGTAAAAATAATTTTGTTCAATATATTTGTGTGATTAGTTCCCAAGAAAACATAATACCGTGTTTGAGAGTAATAACATTAGATTTATATTGAGACTTTTTTTTTATAAACATCTTTTTCAAATAATTATTAAATATTGGAATTTTAAATGATTTATGTACATGGATAAATTATATGACTATAATAAACAATCTGTTTAAGTGTTCGTCAAATATCGTCTATGTTTAAAGAACTATTCGTAAGTGCCACTTTTGTTTGGGCATGCACCATTTTGACGTGGCTAAACATGTTCGTCTAAGACATCGGCTATCCGCCTCTTTGATTGTGACATATTTAATTTGACGGGTTGTTAAATTACTCCGCCTTGTTGAGGCTCGTTTAAGACAATGTAGTTAAAATGAAAAGTATTTTTCACCAAGACTAATACAGTCTAATGGTTAAAGACTTTTAGAAATATAGTATAATTGTTTAGTGTTTTAAATCGTAAAATATAGAATCATTTAAAAAAAAAAAAGGTTTTATTGTGTTATTTCTTTTAATAAGCTTTGATACAAGAGTTTGGAATTTAATTTATTTGCCTCCGAAAATGCACGACAGTTTACCTTCACGCTACAAAGTACCTCCATCTGTGGCAATCACTCGTTATCAAGCAAACGCACACTATCACAAATCTGTCCATACAATTTCTGCGTTGTATCGTGCACTGTGCAGTTTGCATTAAAATCACAATTGAAATAAAAGTTTTGATTTTTAATTAAGATTAAAATTTGTACACTCTGCTGAAGTTCTGGGAATCAAACTAGTGAAACAATTAGATTGAGCGCCCTAGGTACAATTTGTTTTCTGCATTGTCGTCACGGCCCCGCTTCGTGAGAATATCTAGATTTTAATCATAATTACTTGGTCAAATTCTGTGATAAATACCTAACGTACTGCGTTGTGTTTCTTTATTTAGTTTCAAGTTACAATTGAGTTTTGTCTTGCATGTCAGTAATTTATTAGAAGTTTTTATTAGCAGCTCTGGAAGGCAGTTCTACGTTGTGTGAGTACCTATTGTTTTGTATTTCTAATTTATATACATTATTGCAGTGTTTACTGTCTCCCGTGGACTTAAAACACTGCTTGTGAATAAAAAGAATCATAATTTATAATTGGTTGCTTATTACTTATTAACTACCCGGAGTTGAGTAGAGTGATATGGGATCAACACCATTTTTAATTAATCTAGTCGGCAAAATGGGCAATCGTCTAGCTTTGATCTTTATTGTGTTAGTTTCTTACCTACAAGTCATACTTGTAGCTTTGTGTTATTAATCTTACTTTATTTGTTACTTAATAAAATAGTTAAAATTATGCAATGTATTTGTCCTTTTTTAACCTATTTGGATATACGATACAGAAATAACACTTGTGTTAAATGTCAATTATAGAGTTTTGAAGCGTTATAATATGTTGAAAATTAAAGATGAAATTGATGAAACAGAAAAATACTTTTTTCAAACAACATTTGGAGCCGTTGAACCAAAACCGTTGGATGTGCCGTTTGAAAACAATGAAATATCTACAACAGAGGAGTATTTGGTGAAGAATGAAGTCGACAATACTTATGAGTAAGGCTATTTGTATTAATATTTTGTGTTTACTAAATAAAACAAAAAAGCTTTTGTAATGCTGTAGTCCTCAGTAATTAAAAAAAAAAATTAAATCAATGTCCTTAATAATTTACAAAATAGTATTAATAATATTGTTTAAATAATTATTTTCAACGTTAAAAAAAGTAAAGAGATATTTAAACTTTCCTTGAGTAACCTAATCCACTTATTATTACCCTCTTTTATACTTAGCTTGTTTTTTGAGCTATTATAGATGATTAGTGTGTATAGTATTTTGTATAGTCATATGTTTATAGTATTATGGTTTATATTATATAAACGTTAGAGATTATTTTACTTGTTAACAATACGTCAACATTTTCAGTAAATTATCTCTTTTAAAATAATTGTTTGGTAAATACTATTTCGGTTATGTATAAACAATACATGTTAAAGGATCAAGTTAGTTGGTCAAATAGGCTATCGCCTAGCATAAATCTTTATGGTATTAGCTTTTTATCTACAAGTCTTACTTGTAGTTTTGTGTTATTGATCTAATTAAGATAAATTAAAATTTAGTTTTAAATGTTTAAAAAACACAAAATATACCTATGAACTTGTAATTATGTTGTTCTCCTCTATAAACCCTTCGTTGGTATCGATGTTAGCATTCCGTTATTAAACTTATTATAGGAACTACTTGTTCATATAATAATAGATTGTTTTAAAACTACATCTACCTCTTATAAATATAAAGTTAAATCAAAATATTAAAAAAAAAAATTGTATTTGATTAATTTGTGGGTATGATGTCTGCAATATTACATTATGTTAGTGTACGCTCGCACGATACATACCGTGTTATATTTAATATAAATATATAGAAAACTTTTTTACTATTATTTTTCAACTTATGAATTATGCTGTCCCACTCCATAACCCCATCGTTGGTATCGATGTTAGCGTTTCGCTATCATTAAACTTATTTTAGAAACCACTTATACATATAATACCAGATTGTTTTAAAACCGCATCTACCTCTTATCAATATAATGTTAAATCAAAGTATCAAAAAAAAAAAAAATTGTTATTTATTCGTGGGTATGATGACCGGTCGACGTCTGCAGAATCGCATAATGTCAGCTTACGCTTGCGTTTGCATGAGACTTACCGTGTTTATTTATATACATATATAAAAACATTCATACATTAAAATAGAAAAAAAATGCGAACATGAGTAATTTTTTAAAATAAAAACTTAATGTTGTCTTGCATGTCAATAATTTATTATAAGTTTTATTAGCAGCGCTGGAAGGTGGTTTATGGTTCTACGTTGTGTGAGTACCTATTGTTTTGTATTTCTAATTTATATACATTATTGCCGCGTTTACTGTCTCCCGCGGACTTAAAACACTGCTTTTGAATAAAAAGAATCATAATTTATTTGGTAGCTTGTTACTTATTATTTATACGGAGTTGAGTAGAGTAATATAGGATCAACACCATTTTAAAGTAATCTAGTCGGCAAAATGGCCAATCGTCTAGCTTTGATCTTTATTGTGTTAGCTTCTTACCTATAAGCCATGCTTGTAGCTTTGTGTTATTCATCTAATTCGAGTAAATTAAAATTAAGATTTAAATGTTTAAACAAACAAAATATACTACTGAAAACTCAGTGGTTTTTTACAAGTAATGTAAACTAAATTATTCTTTACTATATCATTATTATTACTTTATTTGTTACTTAATAAAATAGTTAAAACTGCAATTTAGTAGTCCTATTTAAACCTCTATGCATATGTGGTACAGAAATACAACTAAAGTTCAATGTCAATTACAGAGTTTTGAAACGGTATAATATGTTGAATATTAAACCTGAAAATGACGATGCAGAAGAATACTCCGTTCAACCAAAACCGTTTGATGTGCTGTTCAAAAACAATGAAATATCTATAGAAGAGGATTATTTGGTAAAGAATGATGTCGATGATACTTATGAGTAAGGCGATTTTTAGTACCTTTTTTTTTATCTTGAACAAAACTATTAAATTTTGTGCCTGATAGTATCAATATAAGCGTTTCGATAACATTAAACTTATATTAGGAACCAATTGTTCATTTAATAATAGTTTGATTGTTTTAAAACTACATCTACCTGTTATCAATATAAAAATCCATTAAAATATTTAAAAAAAAAAAATTGTAAACATTTAATTTGTGGGTATGTTGTCTGCAGCACCACATTATGTTAGCGTAAGTTTTGAACGATACTTACCGAGTTATTTATATAAATATATAGAAAACATTTTTACAATTATTTTTCATTCTTTTATTAATTTAAAAAAAATGCGAATAAATGTCATTTTTTATTACAAAAACTATATATTAAAATTCATGTTTTTTTACTATCAAAAATTTAATTTAAGTTAAATAGACATTTTTTAAGAATAGATTAGGCTATCTAATTTTTTTAAAATTTTTAATATTTCCAATTTTTGCATTTAGAATGTATACTAAATTATCTTTATTATATCATTAGTAGACTATATTTGTTACTAAATAAAATAATTAAAATTGTGAATTTAGTTGTCCTACTAATCCTCTATGCATATATAGCACAAAAATACAACTAATGTTAAATGTCAATTATAGAGTTTTGAAGCGGTTTAATATATTGAAAATTAAACCTGAAAATGATGAAACAGAAGAAGAGTTGTTGGAAAAATCGTTTGAAGTCGTTCAAACTAAACCGTTAGATATGCAGTTCTTAAACAATGAAATTTCTACAACAAAAGAGTGTTTGGTAAAGAATGAAGTCGACAATAATTATGAGTAAGGTTATTTTTAATACCATTTTTTTTTTCTTGAACAAAACTTTAATACTTTTGTAATTATGTTATCCTCCTCCATAAACCCATCAGTGGTATCGATGTTAGCGTTTCGCTAATATTTAACTTATATTAGGAACCACTTGTTCATATAATAATATATTATTTTAAAACCGCATCTACCTCTTATCAATATAATGTTAAATCAAAGTATCAAAAAAACAAAATTATGAAAACATTTATTTGTGGGTTTGATGTCCGGTCAACGTCTGCAGCATCGCATGATGTTAGGGTACGTTTGCGTTGGCATAAGAAGTACTGGGTTTTTTTTATATACATATATAGAAAACATTCATACATTAAAATATAAAAAAATGCGAACTGGTGTCATTTTTTAAAATAAACCTTAATGTTAACAGTTATAAAAAAAAATAATGTAATAAGTAATGGGGTTTTGTTTAATTTGTATTAAATACATTTTTTAATTATCATAAATAAAAATTAAAAGTTGAACGGAAAATTTTAATGAAATAGACTTTAAGTAATGTCCTCATAGTAAAATACTTAAAACTTTATAAAAATATTATTAATTAGTTACATTTTGTTTTCTTTTCAAAGAGGTATTTATTATATGGATATGTCTCGTTTCTTATTTCTAATATTATATCTCTACATTTTGTATCTACAATATCGTACATTTTATATCTTATCTATAATATCTCTAATCGCATATCTCTAATTTTTAGCCAGACATTAAATATTGTTTATCAGCTGTTTCATTCACAAAACATCCGCTTAATCGCGCAACACGCACACATTTTCCTCGGTAGCGTTCAGCGTCATTCCAGCATGCACGCAAAGATTTTCTTAATATCCCCAAGTCAAAAGACATATCCATGTCAAAAATATAGTTTAGTCGTTTATGAGAATTTATTTTTATTCCTGCCAAGTTTAAGGTTAAAAGACGTCGGTCATAAAAAGTCTCAAGGTACTCTATGTAAAAGTGGACTTTAGATAGAGTACACTTTTTAAGTTTTAAATCTTATGGCACTCGGATGTTTATTGTCCATATTCTAATAAATGTGAACGTTACATTGTATTATGTATAATAAGTTTAGGCAACTCGATAAGTAATAGAAGATCTTTGTATATCATGTAAAATCAATAAAATTAATTCTTAAAAAGGATGCGTGTATGATGGATTGTACATTTAATATTAGTAATATTAATGCTTGCTGCATAACATCAATATTTGTCCTAAATTAATCTGTTTTGTTTCATACGTGTTGCAGTATTCATTTTTCGTGTAATGCGACCGATACCTCAAAAAATACAAAAACCAAAGATTGCAGTTTTATTGAAACTATAAAAAACAATTCTAAGAAAAATATGTACAAAATACGTCGGTTCGACTGCAATATATGTCAAAGGAGGTTTACAACCAAAAATAATATAATTCGGCATATTGCGAAATCGCATTCCAGTACTTCCATTGGAAATAAAACACCTCAAAAAAATAAAGTCAATCATCGTATCAGCAAAATCAAAGGAAATACTCTAAACATAGATGGCTTATTTAAATGTGGAATTTGTTTGAAAACGTTTTTATTAAAATCAAGCCTGAGAAGACATTGGCGCGTTCATACCGGGGAGAAACCATTTAAATGCCGTGTCTGTGAAAAAGCATTTATTCAACAATCTGGTCTCAAGAGACATGCACGTGTACATACCGGCGAGAAACTATTTAAATGCGTTGTCTGTGAAAAAACATTTCGTCAACAATCTCATCTCAAGAGACATGCACGGATACATACCGGTGAGAAACCATATAAATGCGTTGTCTGTGAAAAAACATTCAATCAACAAATTCATCTCAAGTACCATGCACGTATTCATACCGGCGAGAAACCGTTTAAATGCGATGTCTGTGAAAAAACGTTTGGTAGAGAACATCACCTAAAAGCTCATGAACGCATACATACCAGCGTAAAACCGTTTAAATGCGATGTCTGTGAAAAAACATTTCGTCAACAATCTCATCTCAAGAGACATGCACGGATACATATTGGTGGGGTACGATATACCCCACGATAACACCTCAAAAAAATAAAGTCAATCATTGTATCTGCAAAATCAAAAGAAATAATCCAAACAAAGATGGCCTATTTTCATTAAAATCAAGCCTGAGAAGACATTGACGCGTTCATACCGGCGAGAGACCATTTAAATGCCGTTTCTGTGATAAAGCATTCAGTCAATATTATATTATAATAGTCATAATTCATGAACGCATACATACCAGTTAGAAACCATATAAATGCGATGTCTGTAAAAAATGTTTTAATATACAATCTAACTTCAAAACTCACGAAAGAAGACATACCGGTGAGAAACCTTATAAATGTGTTGTTTGTGAAAAAACATTTCGTCAACAATCTCATCTCAAGAGACATGCACGGATACATATTGGTGGGGTACAACACAAATGCTCAGTCTGTGATAAATCATATGGTCGCCAAGATACTCTCAAAAGTCATCAAGCAAAAGCACACGTGGCTATTTGGCAGTTATAAAATAGGTTTTGAATCTATTTGTTATTATTTGCAATTTTTTTTACTTGGAATTTAATTCAGATTTAATATATTTTTATTAGTTTCCTTAAAATGTTTTAAATATTACTATCGTTTAACTGATCAATCATATATACACTTGCACAAAGACATTTAGTGAAACCAATGTGTTTTTATACGCACTCAACATGTTATTAAATTTGGCAATTTAGTTTCACTGTTAAAAATTGAGTAGTTGAAGATTGTACAAACATTACCAATAGATACCAATGTATTAAGTATTTATGTAAGTTGATAGAAATATATGTATCCATATAAATTTACTTTTTATTTTCTTGACTAAAATGAACAAACATATGCTTAAATCGAAAACTGTGTAAACAAATATTTTCTATAAACTGTTATATATTATATAGCATAATATTAATATTATTTAACACAATATAATTGATTTAGGTATCTTATTAAACTTGTTTGAAAAAGTAACTTTCTTCTATTATTATTTTAGGCTGTTCTTGGCAGACAATATTTACTGATTGTAATATTTTCTACAATAATTGTGCTTTGTTAAGCGTTTTTAAACACACAAAAAACAAAAGAATGTGAGACCAAATTTGTAAAATCAATACACTCTCAGCTCCGCATCGATACTGGACATTTTTTTATATTTAATATGCTTTGTGTTTTGACTCGATATTGACTCGATGCGTTTTTCTAGTTCATTTCTTCTACTTTCTTAATCTAAAATAACCCACTAAAATTAACGTATTTTCAACTTGATACTATACATAGTCTCTGGCGTATCCAAATTTAGCGAAATGAGTGAATGTAACTAATTCTAGCTTTATTCGTTATTTTTTACCTTTTTGGGTAAATAAAGTTTACTTCGTTTTTAAAACTTCAAAATTTAAGTTTTTTAAAATGTAGAGTATATTCTATTAACTTTTTATATTAAAATTTATTTATTACCCATTATAGTTAAAACGTTAAATGAAGTTTTTGCAAAAAATTACTTATGCCGAAGTGAATTGCTTAATAAATAAAAGGTAAAACGTCTTTTTAACTAAACATGTTAAACATTTTTTCATTGAAATAAACACTCAAGAAACAGAAACTTATTCAGTAACAGTATCTATATATGGTTAATAAGTGTATTGAGTGCGAATAAATATAACACTGTCACTACTAACCAAATGTAAATATTATATTTAAATAAAATAAAATAATAATATTTAACAATAAACAAAATATACAACGTAACACAACTATAAAACAATACGAGAGATGTCGCAAGACGGTGTATCGAGTGAGACTGTGTTTCGACAGAATGCGATTGTTGAACTGAACTGACTGTCTGGTGGTACGGCGCTTAGATAGGCCACAGAATATTCTCGGGGCGGCAATTGCGGTGTGTGAGAACGCTCGGGATGATTCTCGCGGAGACGTGACGGCGGCGGCCATGCAACACGTGTTGCACGGCGCGACCGTTCTAGAACATTCGCGAGCGCTCACCACATATATAACATAACAGTATATAATACACATGTTTATGTAATTTCACATTGATAACTTATTTTGTTCTTCATATTTAGCCCCATCCCCATGCAATCCGATATATGGCCAGGGTGAGGATTTTCTTTTAATTACCGAATATCAAAACTTGTTTGAAAATAATTAGTCGTTTTAAAATTTGTAATAATTACTTAAACAAATAAATTTGAATATGAAATAAAATTGTATTCACAGTTTCAAAAATGTACTATCTGCCATATGGTCAAGGTGAAAAACAACAAAGAGTTAAATATTAATTTTACCAGTACATTTTCCCCTTACTTTTGTGATGACATTTCTACGAACAAATAATATAATATGTTATTGCCAATAGAACAAAGAGTACTGAATACTGCTAGAAATATACAGTATTACACGAGCAATTTAATTAACCTACTATCAGTTGACATGGATTAACTAATATGAGGAGTTAATTAATAACTTATTATTTTCATTATATTTAGAATTTAGATACTCATTCACCATGTCTTCAACCTCCAGACTCCATCATGTCACTGAGAGTGTGAACCTAAGCCCTACCATTAAATCGATAAGGTAACTTAAGTTTTAGGTAAATATACACTAAGTTTATATACTAATATATATAATATAAATATATATATATATATATTATGTAAAATGTTTGTATTATTATTACATTGTTATATTGAGAGTAACACAAAATTAGTAA
Source organism: Adelges cooleyi (assembly GCF_023614345.1). NCBI lineage: Eukaryota > Metazoa > Arthropoda > Insecta > Hemiptera > Adelgidae > Adelges > Adelges cooleyi. The sequence goes on along the minus strand of NW_026095827.1, from coordinate 205,094 downwards.
TACTAACAATACATTTTCTTGAGATTTTATGAAAAGACAAAACTAACTTGTATACGGATAGAATAGTTTTTTTTAAATGTGAGATTTTCTTTTATGATAAAAAAAACCAAGTAATTTGAATAATCCAACTATTAACACAAAAGCCAGCACATATTTAGTTTCTCGAAAAAAATGTACGCTTAGTGCACATTTCACTTAAACAATTATAATATTATAGCAAAAATAAAAGTTTAAAAAAAATCATTTTAATTCTACTACTTTGCCTATGTTGAGGCTCGTTTAAGACAGTGTAGTTAAAATGAAAAGTATATTTCACTAAGACTAAATACAGTCTAATGGTTAAACACTTTTAGAAATATAGTATAATTGTTTATAGTTGTTAAATAATGCATTTGGGAAAAAAGGGTTTTATTGTGTTATTTCTTTTATTAAGCTTTGATACAAGAGTTTGGAATTTAATTAATTTGCCTCTTGAAATGCACGAGAGTTTACCTTCACGCTACAAAGTACCTCCATCTGTGGCAATCACTCGTTATCAAGCAAACGCACACTATCACAAATCTGTCCATACAATTTCTGCGTTGTGTCGCGCACCGTGCAGTTTGCATTAAAATCACAATTGAAATAAAAGTTTTGATTTTTAATTAAGATTAAAATTTGTACACTCTGCTGAAGTTCTGTAAATCAAGCTAGTTAAATTCGATTTAACGCCATAGGAAAAGTGTGTCCATGGCAGATAAGGCCTTAGGTAAACTTATTAATTTTATAGGATGTCGATGAAGGTTAGTTTACAAAAAGCTTTAATACAAGTGTTGGGGTATTGATTTGTTTGCCTCTTAAAAAGCACGACAGTTTACCTCCATGCTACAAAGTACCTCCATCTGTGGAAATGACTCGTTATCACACAAACACACACTATTTGTCCATACAATTTCTGCGTTGTCGTGCACTGTGCGGTTTGCATTAAAATCACAATTATTATAAAATAAAAGTTTTGATTTTGTTAGTAATTAAGATTTATTTTTGTACACTCTGAAGTTGTGTAAATCAAACTAGTTAAATTAGATTTAGCAATTTGTTTTCTGTATTGTCGCCACGGGTTTGATTCGTGAACAACTCTAGATTTTCATCATAATAACTTGGTCGAATTCTGTGATAAATACCAAACGTATTACGTTGTGTTTCTTTATTTCGTTTCAAGTTGCATTATATTTGTGTTTTGTCTTGCATGTCAATAATTTTTACAAGTTTTTATTAGCAGCTCTGGAAAGCAGTGAGTAACGTAATCCACTTATCTTTTCCTTTTTCTATACTTATAGCTTGTTTTTAGGCTATTATAAAACATAAGGGATTATATTATTTATATTAATATATACATATATGATACATAAGTAAACATTATTACCACTTTAAATTTAGTCGGCCAAATGAGCTATTATCCAGCTTAAATCTTTATGGTATTAGCTTTTTATCTAAAAGTCATACTTGTAGTTTTGTGTTATTGATCTAATTAAGATAAATTAAAATTTCGTTTTAAATGTTTAAAAAACACAAAATATACCTATGAACTTGAATTATGTTGTTCTCCTCTATAAACCCTTCGTTGGTATCGATGTTAGCGTTCCGTTATTAAACTTATTATAGGAACCACTTATACATATAATACCAGATTGTTTTAAAACCGCATCTACCTCTTATCAATATAATGTTAAATCAAAGTATCAAAAAAAAAAAAAATTGTTATTTATTTGTGGGTATGATGACCGGTCGACGTCTGCAGAATCGCATAATGTCAGCTTACACTTGCGTTTGCATGAGACTTACCGTGTTTATTTATATACATATATAAAAACATTCATACATTAAAATAGAAAAAAAATGCGAACAGGTGTAATTTTTTAAAATAAAAACTTAATGTTAACAGTTATAAAAAAAAAATAATGTAATAAGTAATGGGGTTTAGTTTAATTTTTATTAAATACATTTTTTAATTATCATAAATAAAAATTTAAAGTTGATAGAAAATTTTAATGAAATAGACTATAAGTAATGTCCTCATAGTAAAATACTTAAAACTTTATAAAAATATTATTAATTAGTTACATTTTGTTTTCTTTTCAAAAAGGTATTTATTATATGGATATGTCTCGTTTCTTATCTCTCATATTTTATTTCTAATATTATATCTCTACATTTTGTATCTACAATATCGTACATTTTATATCTTATCTATAATATCTCTTATCGCATATCTCTATTTTTTAGCCAGACATTAAAAATTATTTATCAGTTCTTTAAGTTACAAAACATCCGCTTAATAGCGGCACACGCACACATTGTCTTTTGTAACGTTCAGTGCCATTCACGCACGCACGCAAAGATTTTCTTAATGTCCCTGATCCAAAAGCCATATTCATGTTAAAAATATAGTTTAGTCGTTTATGAGAATTTATTTTATTTCTGCCGAGTTAAGGGTTAAAAGACGTCGGTCATTTAAATGTCTTAAGGTACTCAATGTAAAAGTGGACTTTAGATAGAGTACACTTTTTAAGTTTTAAATCTTATGGCACTCGGATGTTTATTGTCCATATTCTAATAAATGCGAACGTTACATTGTATTTTATAGGATAAGTTTAGGCAACACAATCAAATAAAAATAGCCTTAATAGTAGATTATTGTATGTCATGTAAAATCAATAAAATGAATTCTTAAAAATGATGCGTTGTACATTTAATATTAGTAATATTAATACTTGCTGTATAATATCAAAGTATATTTGTCTTAAATTAATCTATTATATTCCATACATGTTGCAGTATTCATTTTCCGTGTAAAGCGACCGATTCCTTAAACAAAACAAAAACCATGGATTGCAGTTTGAACAAAACTATAGAAAACGATTCTGAGAAAAACATACACAAAATACACTGCAAGTTCGACTGTAATATATGTCAAAGAAGGTTTACAACCAAAAGTAATATAATCCGGCATATTGCGAAATCGCATTTTATTTCTTTGCCTCCTAAATTGCAAGACCGTTTACCTCCACGCTACAAAGTACCTCCATATGTGGCAATCACTTGTTATCACACAAACACACACTATCTGTCCATATAATTTCTGCGTTGTCATTCAGTTTTCATTGGAATCACATCTAATGTGATGATTGTTGGTATCACCACCTACTCTACCGCAGTGAAACGCTGGCAACGCGGTGTCGGTTGGTACCACTACCCATTGTACCCCCACCTGCGCCGGGAGAAGCGTAAGGACGATGCCGCAGCCATTTTTGGTCCGCCATTCGATAATCTCACACGACTTCGTCTACACGCTTGGCGTCTTTTTTCCAAGCAGACATTCTGTTAATAACTTTGTGCTGTACACGTTAGGTAAATATACAAGCTGTTATATTTAAATAAATAAAACAGCCAATTTGTTTGCAGTATTGGTGCCACGGGTCCGACTCGTGAACATCTCTAGATTTCAATCATAATAACTTGGTCGAATTCTACGATAAATACCTTAAGTATTGCGTCGTGTTTCGTTATTTCGTTACAATTGTGTTTTGTCTTGCATGTCAATAATTTATTATAAGTTTTATTAGCAGCGCTGGAAGGTGGTTTATGGTTCTACGTTGTGTGAGTACCTATTGTTTTGTATTTCTAATTTATATACATAATTGCCGCGTTTACTGTCTCCCGCGGACTTAAAACACTGCTTTTGAATTAAAAGAATCATAATTTATTTGGAAGCTTGTTACTTATTAGTTATCCGGAGTTGAGTAGAGTAATATAGGATCAACACCATTTTAAAGTAATCTAGTCGGCAAAATGGCCAATCGTCTAGCTTTGATCTTTATTGTGTTAGCTTCTTACCTATAAGCCATGCTTGTAGCTTTGTGTTATTCATCTAATTCGAGTAAATTAAAATTAAGATTTAAATGTTTAAACAAACAAAATATACTACTGAAAACTCAGTGGTTTTTTACAAGTAATGTAAACTAAATTATTCTTTACTATATCATTATTATTACTTTATTTGTTACTTAATAAAATAGTTAAAACTGCAATTTAGTATCCTATTTAAACCTCTTTGCATAAGTGGTACAGAAAAAAACAACTAAAGCTCAATGTCAATTACAGAGTTTTGAAACGGTAAAATATGTTGAATATTAAACCTGAAAATGACGATGCAGAAGAATACTCCGTTGAACCAAAACCGTTTGATGTGCTGTTCAAAAACAATGAAATAACTATAGTAGAGGATTATTTGGTTAAGAATGAAGTAGATGATACTTATGAGTAAGGCGATATTTATTACCATTTATTTTATCTTAAACAAAACTATTAAAACTTGTGCCTGATGGTATCAATATAGGCGTTTCGCTAACATTAAACTTATATTAGGAAACATTTGTTCATTTAATAATAGATTGATTGATTTAAAACTACATCTACCTCTTATCCATATAGAGATCCATTAAAATATTTAAAAAAACAAAATTGTAAACATTTTATTTGTGGGTGTGTTGTCTGCAACACCAAATTATGTTAGCGTAAGTTTTGTACGATACTTACCGAGTTATTTATATAAATATATAGAAAACATTTTTACAATTATTTTTCATTCTTTTATTAAGTTAAAAAAAAATGCGAATAAGTGTCATTTATTCTTACAAAAACTATATATTAAAATTTATGTTTTTTACTATTAAAAATTTAATTTATGTTAAATAGAAATTTTTATGAATAGATTAGGTAATCTAATTTTTTTTGAATTTATTATATGATTAATTTTCGCATTTAGAATGTAAACTAAATTATCTTTATTATATCATTAGTAGACTTTATTTGTTACTAAGTAAAATAATTAAAATTGTTCAATTTAGTTGTCCTACTAATCCTCTATGCATATATAGCACAGAAATACAACTAATGTTTAATGTCAATTATAGAGTTTTGAAGCGGTTTAATATATTGAAAATTAAACCTGAAAATGATGAAACAAAAGAAGAGTTGTTGGAAAAATCGTTTGAAGTCGTTGATACTAAACCGTTAGATATAAAGTTCATAAACAATGAAATTTCTACAACAAATAAGTGTTTAGTAAATAATGAAGTCGACAATAATTATGAGTAAGGTTATTTTTATTACCATTTTGTTTTTCTTGAACAAAACTTTAATACTTTTGTAATTATGTTATCCTCCTCCATAAACCCATCAGTGGTATCGATGTTAGCGTTTCGCTATTATTTAACTTATATTAGGAAATGCTTGTTTATATAATAATATATTATTTTAAAACCGCATCTACCTCTTATCAATATAATGTTAAATCAAAGTATCAAAAAAACAAAATTGTGAAAACATTTAATTGTGGGTTTGATGTCCGGTCAACATCTGCAGCATCGCATGATGTTAGCGTACGTTTGCGTTGGCATAAGAAGTACCGGTTTTTTTTATATACATTTATAGAAAACATTCATACATTAAAATAGAAAAAAAAAATGCGAACATGTGTCATTTTTTAAAATAAAATTTTAATGTTAACAGTTATAAAAAAAAAACAATGTAATAAGTAATGGGGTTTTGTTTAATTTTTATTAAATACATTTTTTAATTATCATAAATAAAAAATAAAAGTTGATATAAAATTTTAATGAAATAGACTATAAGTAATGTCCTCATAGTAAAATACTTAAAACCTTATAAAATATTATTAATTAGTCACATTTTGTTTTCTTTTCAAAGAGGTATTTATTATATGGATATGTCCCGTTTCTTATCTCTCATATTTTATTTCTAATATTATATCTCTACATTTTGTATCTACAATATCGTACATTTTATATCTTATCTATAATATCTCTGATCGCATATCTCTAATTTTTAGCCAGACATTAAAAATTATTTATCAGCTGTTTCATTCACAAAACATCCGCTTAATCGCGCCACACGCACACATTTTCCTCGGTAGCGTTCAGCGTCATTCAAGCATTTTATTAATGTCCCCAAGCCAAAAGACATATCCATGTCAAAAATATAGTTAAGTCGTTTATGAGAATTTATTATTATTTCTGTCAAGTTTAAGGTTAAAAGACGTCGGTCATAAAAAGTCTCAAGGTACTCTATGTAAAAGTGGACCTTAGATAGAGTACACTTTTTAAGTTTTAAATCTTATGGCACTCGGATGTTTATTGTCCATATTCTAATAAATGTGAACGTTACATTGTATTATGTAGGATAAGTTTAGGCAACTCGATCAAATAAAAATTGAGTAAAGAAGACTTTTGTATGTCATCTAAAATTAATCAAATTAATTCTTAAAAAGGATGCGTTGTATATTTAATATTAAAACTTGCTATATAACATCAAAATATATTTTTCTTATATTAATTTGTTTTGTTTCAAACGTGTTGCAGTATTCATTTTTCGTGTAAAGCGACAGATATCTCAAATAATACAAAGACAATGGATTGTAGTTTTAACGAAACTATAGATAATCATTTTCAGAAAAATATATACAAAATACGTCGGTTCGACTGCAATATGTGTCAGAGGAGGTTTACAACCAAAAGTAATATAATCCGGCATATTACGAAATCGCATTCCATTGAAAAGAAAACACCTCAAAAAGTCAATCATCGTAACAGCAAAATCAAAGGAAATACTCGAAACAAAGATGGCCTATTTAATTGTGGTATTTGTTTGAAAACGTTTTCATTAAAATCAAGCCTGAGAAGACATTGGCGCGTTCATACCGGGGAGAAACCCTTTAAATGCGATATCTGTGAAAAAACATTTGGTAGACAACATCACCTCAAGATTCATAAACGCACACATACCGTCGAAAAACCGTTTAAATGCGATGTCTGTCAAAAGGCTTTTTGCGACCAATCTTACATCAAAATTCATAAAAGGATACATACCGGCGAGAAGCCCTTTAAATGCAATATTTGTGAAAAAAAATTTGGTCAGATATCTCACCTCAAAACTCATGAACGCATACACACCGCCGAGAAACCTTTTAAGTGCGATGTCTGTGAAAAAACATTCAGTCATCAATCTGCTCTCAAGAGACATGCACGTATTCATACCGGCGAGAAACCGTTTAAATGCGATGTCTGTGAAAAAACATTTAGTCTACAACAAAGTCTTAAAAAACATGAAAGGATACATACTGGTGAAAAACCTTATAAATGCGTTGTCTGTGAAAAAACATTCAGTCAACAAACTCATCTCAAGAACCATGCACGTATTCATACCGAAGAGAAACCCTTTAAATGCGATGTCTGTGAAAAATGTTTTAATATACAATCTAACCTCAAAGTTCATGAAAGAACACATACCGGCGAGAAACCATTTAAATGCGATGTCTGTGAAAAAACATTCAGTTTAAAGTCCTCTCTCATAACTCATGAACGCATACATATTGGTGGGGTACGACACAAATGCTCAGTCTGTGACAAATCATATGGTCGCCAAGATTCCCTCAAAAGTCATCAAGCAAAAGCACATGGCTCATAGATTCATAAACCTTACGTGACTATTTGGCAGTTTTTCAAAATCGATTTGTTATTATTTTGCAATTTTTTTTACTTACGACTTATTTCAGATTTAGTATACTTTTATTAGTTTTCTTATAATATTTAATTTATTACTATCGTTTAACAGATCAATAACATAAGTATTAGTTTTTAATTTATTTTTTCGACGGATCACATGAATTATTTAGTATTAATATTTTTATAATGTATTTTTTAATTTTCATAATCTACACACACAAAATGCTAAACAATTTTGTTACTATTCTTATTTTTTATTATAAATTGTTAGTAGTCTTTTTAGTTACAGATAGTTTTGAAGAGAATGGTTTATAATATATGTTAATTTGTATTTTAAAATTGATTTTTAATTTAAAATATTTGTTAATTTTTAAGCGTTGAATTATGCGAACCGTGTTTAAAATCAAAATAAAATATTTTATTATTTCGTCAATTATGATTACATTATGTTAGTTTCATTCATATTTTTAGAATAAGTTTTTCGTTTTTTTAATTCGAAGAATTATTAAGATTGAACCTGACCATTATTAATAAATGTCATTCGGGAAAGTAAGGAGAATATGCCTACTTCAATATATACGTTTATTATTAAATAATTAGTAAAAATAATTAGTAAAAATAATTTTGTTCAATATATTTGTGTGATTAGTTCCCAAGAAAACATAATACCGTGTTTGAGAGTAATAACATTAGTTTTATATTGAGACTTTTTTTTTATAAACATCTTTTTCAAATAATTACTAAATATTGGAATTTTAAAAGATTTATGTAAATGGATAAATTATATGACTATAATAAACAATCTGTTTAAGTGTTCGTCAAATATCGTCTATGTTTGAAGAACTATTCGTAAGTGCCACTTTTGTTTGGGCATGCACCATTTTGACGTGGCTAAACATGTTCGTCTAAGACATCGGCTATCCGCCTCTTTGATTGTGACATATTTAATTTGACGGGTTGTTAAATTACTCCGCCTTGTTGAGGCTCGTTTAAGACAATTTAGTTAAAATGAAAAGTATATTTCACTAAGACTAATACAGTCTAATGGTTAAAGACTTTTAGAAATATAGTATAATTGTTTAGTGTTTTAAATCGTAAAATATAGAAGCATTTGAAAAAAAAAGGGTTTTATTGTGTTATTTCTTTTATTAAGCTTTGATACAAGAGTTTGGAATTTAATTTATTTGCCTCCGAAAATGCACGACAGTTTACCTTCACGCTACAAAGTACCTCCATCTGTGGCAATCACTCGTTATCAAACAAACGCACACTATCACAAATCTGTCCATACAATTTCTGCGTTGTATCGTGCACTGTGCAGTTTGCATTAAAATCACAATTGAAATAAAAGTTTTGATTTTTAATTAAGATTAAAATTTGTACACTCTGCTGAAGTTCGGTGAATCAAACTAGTGAAACAATTAGATTGAGCGCCCTAGGTACAATTGGTTTTCTGTATTGTCGCCACGGCCCCGCTTCGTAAGAATATCTAGATTTTAATCATAATTACTTGGTCGAATTCTGTGATAAACACCTAACGTACTGCGTTGTGTTTCTTTATTTCGTTTCAAGTTGCGTTACAATTGAGTTTTGTCTTGCATGTCAATAGTTTATTATAAGTTTTCAGTAGCAGCCCTGGAAAGCGGATTACGGTTCTACGTTGTGTGAGTACCTATTGTTTTGTATTTCTAATTTATATACATTATTGCCGCGTTTACTGTCTCCCGCGGACTTAAAACACTGCTTTTGAATAAAAAGAATCATAATTTATTTGGTAGCTTGTTACTTATTATTTATCCGGAGTTGAGTAGAGTGATATGGGATCAACACCATTTTTAATTAATCTAGTCGGCAAAATGGGCAATCGTCTAGCTTTGATCTTTATTGTGTTAGTTTCTTACCTACAAGTCATGCTTGTAGCTTTGGGTTATTAATCTTACTTTATTTGTTACTTAATAAAATAGTTAAAATTGTGCAATTTATTTGTTTATGCTACAAAGTACCTCCATCTGTGGCAATCACTCGTTATCACACAAACACACACTATTTGTCCATACAATTTCTGCGTTGTCGTGCACTGTGCGGTTTGCATTAAAATCACAATTATTATGAAATAAAAGTTTTGATTTTGTTAGTAATTAAGATTTATTTTTGTACACTCTGCAGTTCTGTAAATCAACCTAGTTAAATTAGATTTAGCGCCATAGGTACAATTTGTTTTCTGTATTGTCGCCACGGGTCCGATTCGTGAACATCTCTAGATTTTAATCATAATAACTTGGTCGAATTCTGTGATAAATACCTAACGCACTACGTTGTTTCTTTATTTTGTTTCAAGTTACAATTGAGTTTTGTCTTGCATGTCAATAATTTATTATAATTTTTTATTAGCAGCTCTGGAAGGCAGTTTACGGTTCTACGTTGTGTGAGTACCTATTGTTTTGTATTTCTAATTTATATACATTATTGCCGTGTTTACTGTCTCCCGAGGACTTAAAACACTGCTTGTGAATAAAAAGAATCATAATTTATATTTGGTTGCTTATTACTTAATATTTACCCGGAGTTGAGCAGAGTTATATGGGATCAACACCATTTTTAATTAATCTAGTTGGCAAAATGGCCAATCGTCTAGCTTTGATCTTTATTGTGTTAGCTTCTTACCTATAAGTCATGCTTGTAATTTGTCAATTATAGAGTTTTGAAGCTGTATAATATGTTCAAAATTAAACCTGAAAATGACGATGCAGAAGAATGCTCCTTTGAAAAATCTAAACCGTTAGATGTGCTGTTCATAAACAATTCAATTTCTACAACAGAGGAGAATTTGGTAAAGAATGAAGTCGACAATACTTATGGGTAAGGTGATATTTATTAAAAAATAATTTTTATCTTAAATAAAACTATTAACTGGTGTTTATGTTGTTCTCCTCTATACACCTAACGTTGTTATCCATGTTAGCGTTCTGCTATTAAACTTATATTAGGAACTACTTGCTAATATAATAATAGATTGTTTTATAACTGCATTTACCTCTTATCAACATATTGTTAAATCAAAGTATAAAAAAAAAAAAAAATTGTAAACATTAATTGGTGGGTATGATGACCGGTTTACATCTGCAGTATCGCATTATTGTTAGCGTACGTTAGCATGGGACTTAAATGTGTTATACATATAAATGACAAAGATGGGAGTAGTAGTAATTTGGGGCTTTACCGCCTATTTTTACAAATTATAGTTTAACCTTATATATTGTTTAGTATAGAAAATTATTTGTAACATTGAGTGTTTTACTAAATAAGAAGTGGAAGAAATAAATCATATATAAACATGTTTCAAATAAATTATAGTCATTTTAATTCAATTTAAACAGTATAATAATGGATGATTATAATAGATAATGTGATGTTTTTTGTACATTAGACTATTTAGATTGGTAAACGCGTAACAAGACTTTTGATAAATGTAGTAATACACTACTTATTTCAAAGCGAGAACTTATGAGTGAAGCCGGTTTTATTTATATTGGTGATGGATCAAATGATGATGTCTCATGTTTCTATTGTCGTCAAGGTCTGAGATCTTGGGAGCCGAACGACGAACCTTGGATCGAGCATGCAAGATGGTCTCCAGATTGTGGTTATCTTCGGTTAGTGAAGGGTTGACCTCATTGATTTTAAAACCTATTAAATAAAAAAAAAAGATGTTAATTTATTACAACATTCTTACATTTAAATTAACTCTTTAAATACTAGTAAAACCATGAATTCACATTGTAGACGCAGTGGCGTAGTAGGTTAAGGCGTGACTTTCTAGGATAAATTTAATAGGATGTGGATTGATAGCACTCATGCTAGGCTAGGTAGGTTGAGGTTGAGTCATACTTTAATTCACTCCGTCACTGCGTCTACACTTTTTGCATTTTTTTTTTCCAATTTAAAAATAAAATATAGCGGTAAGAAGAGGGGGGGGGCTAATATAGTTAATCAAATGTTTTTCAAGTGTTTAGTACATAGAGTTTCGTATAGTAGTACAGTCGATGTTAAAAGTATTATTCCAAGCACAATGCCTTGTATTAAATGTAGTCTACTAGAAGCTATTTATAATTTTATAATTAAATTAGACAAAATTGAACATTCAAATATAGAAAAATCTACATCTAAAACAAAACTTGAGGAATCTTTTGAAGAAGTTCTACACCAGACAAAAGAATTACAAAATGTAAAGAATCTAAAAATTGCACAACCCATTTGGTCAATTACACTGGAATAAGTAGAAGAGGGGGTATGTTTTATACTCAAGGTTTGTATATATATATACGTCATCTTTATGCTAAAGATATAAGTAGCTAATATAGAGTTAAGTTGTACGGACGTTTATGTGCATGCTAAAATTTTATTTAAACAAAATGGCAAATGTGTTATCTAAATCTACGTTCACCATTGACCCCAAAAGAACTATCTCGGTAGGTATTCTTTTAAATAAAAAATTATCTATTATTGTTTATTTAGATTATAAAAATAGTCAAGACCAGCTAATTCTTGATGAAAAACAGTGGCGTACTCTGATGGAATTTCAAATATTCAACAACATTGTGAACACAATTCAAAACAATGCAAAGCGAATACAATTAGGTTCAGATTTTAGTTGTACTACTAACCCTAAAACAGATTCAGTGATATTACGTAATAAAAATGAACGTATGAAATTGACGCGTATAAATTTGTTAACACTTCAGATGATTTCAAATTGTATTGAAGCACATATAACTGAACGCTTAAATAAGTTGGAGTTGTATCAAAAATCTTTTAACGATATATATTCAGCTATACTTAATGATGTTAATAATTTTTCAAGTGAATGTCGACGTATCGATTTCATAACGGCTTTTGTCGCAAACTATGATTTTCAAATGTTTGCAACGGATACAAATGCGCTATTCATCCATGAATTAAAAATTAAATATGATCAAATTATAAATTTGATTATGCGAGAACTTCTAGTAACTATAGTATAATTTCGAAAAGGAAAAAAATATATATGTATTGAGAGAGGGAAAACGTATACAAGCTAATTATTTAAAAAAATATTTCACTCGTTTTAGTTTAGAAATAGCCGTCTTACAAGAAGGTATTATAATGCCTTCACATTTAGAATGCTGCTCCTGTCGAAAGTGTCGTTTGTTAAAATATATTATTATTGAAGCAACCAAAAATAGTGTTAAAATATTAAATCAAAACTTAGAAAATGATATTTCAGTATTAATTGTGAAAACGCCAGATGCTCGTCGATCCAAGCGCTTACAGAATAAAAAATTCAACAAAATCTGAGTGAACGAGGATTATTTTTAAAGTATTATTAATCTTATTAAATAATGTAATTGTATTGTGAATTTAAAAAAGTGTTTAATAAACATTCTATTAACTAATCAATTGTGTTATATATATATATTATATAATTACTCACATTTAAGTCTCATAGCGTAGAGTACACATGACAATAATTTCCAACAACTCTATCTGTTAACCTTTAAAAAAAAAATATATTGAAATATTTTTTTATTTTACTAATTTAAAATCAGCTTACAGTGATCTCTAACGTTCATGTTTTCAACAATAATAAATACCTCCCTAAAAACCCTAAAAAAAAACAGTATAATATTAATTCAACAATAATTAAAAAAATTAAACTAACTTACATATTAATCCGAATCAGTTAGCCAAATGGTTTCAATAGCTGGCTGATTAAGACGCAGAAGTGGAGGTAACACGTCTGCATCCGATTCATAAGTAACATCTGTTGATGACCCTTTTTTTTAAAAAAAAAAAAAAGAAGAAAATATTATTTTATTTCAAATAAAAAAAAATGAACTTACATGAATCTGCTAGCGAAAATATTGATGGTTCTGATGTAGACCAATTTCCAATTCCATGTTCGTCATCTGTATCCGCTAAATAAAAAAAAAGTACGTTACTTATTTTGTAAAAAAAAAAAATGTTAATATTCATTTATTAACCCATCGTTGGTAAACCTATATTGTAGAACACGATTGCTAAACTTTTTGCATTATTATTAATTACTAGTTAAACTCAGAACATTGAATCATTCAAAGAAATATGTATCTTTTTACTCACTACTAATTGATAATATGTTTTTTTTTTTGTAATTACTATTATTAGAAAATAAAAAAACTATAAGTTTATTTTTTAAAAAAATTGCATAGTACAAAAAAACCTTAAAATGTGCTCTGTGTGAGCGCCGCGCTCATATGTTTACTAACGATGGGTTAAATAAAAAAAACTTACATTCCAACCACAGTGTTGATTTACTATGAAAAGACTTTACGTCGCTACTCGAGCTCCAAAGAGAATATGAAGTCGACGAGAGCGACCGTTGACGTAGGGGTGATAATGAAAAAAAACTAGAACTGGAATTAACACTTACCGATCGACTTCGCGATGCGGTAGTATCAGTCTCAAGAGATGTGTAAGAACCTATCCGTCGCCGTTGTGTTCGGATTTTACGCGGTCGCCGCCGTCGTTTGCAACGCCTCACCGTTCTAGCAGACGATGGATAGGAATCGCTGTCCATTTTGAACTAACAGCTCTTACTCATACACTAAGTTTGATAGTAAAAAAAAAAAATCCCACTTACTTTTTAGTGAAACAGTTTCGCCTTGTAATAAATATAATCATTTGAGTCATAGCAACCATTACACAAAAAAATTACTACGATTCATTGAACAAGACACACCGCGTCAATGAAACCCTGTGGTTAGTTGTATTCTATACGCTGCGTGATCTGTGTTTATGCGGTTTATCTGGGTAATGTTCGAGTCTAGTTAACTTTCTTCACACGTGAATAAACATTAATATTATTATTATATACCTTTACTATACTACTGAAAAAAAAACAATGATTTCTAATTTAAAATATTTTATTGTAATACTATATAATCTTATCTTAACAGTATATCGTTACGTTAAAATCATACAATATTATTATTATAATGAAATGTTCTCCACCATTATTATTATTGTTATACTGCTGAAAAAAAAAACAATGATTTCTAATTTATATTAATACTATAATGATACTAATATAAAATATAACAGGTGGTATTATACCTTTGCTATACTACTGAAAAAAAAAAACAATGGTATATAAGTAAAAAATATAACTCGTCTTAACAATATATTATTACGTTAATACCATACAATATTAATATTATTATTATGAAAAGAACCTCCATCATCATGTATTTAAAATAGTTGATATAGCTGTAATAATATCATTCCTTTGTCATTTTTATTGTGCGAGATTCATCTGATAAAAAGTTCTCTCCCAATTCATCAAATAGATTTTTCAATAAATTGTTGATTTTAGAATTCGCCTTATTATTTGTAAGACCAATTTTAGCAGATCGGTTCACTTTTCGCCATCTATAAAAAAATTAATTATGCTACGTTTTGGTACCAAAATAAAAAAAAAATATGTTTTAATTATGTCACCAACGGATGGAAAATATTGAGTGTCTTTTAAAAAAAAAAAAATAGTATGAAGAATGAACATTATGATTCTTTTTTTTTTTTAGAATATCGTAACAGTCCTCACCACTCTCAAGGTATCAACACATTCAAAAACTGTTAAGGTATGGTAAACATCTACGCTTTTATTAGACCCTAAAGAAAAAATAAAAATAATTAAGGCACTAGGCAAGCCTAGCAAACATGCTAGGAGAAGAAAAAATTATAAAAATAAAATAAAAAATAAATTAGATGAAGAAATAATAAAAAAAATGTATAATACAATAAAAACAATAAAAGAAAATATTTAAATTTATCAATAATTTTGTTGTTGTATTTGTATATGATTATGTGACTATTGGTTTTATATTTCTAGTTTGAAAAAAAAAAAAAACATGAAAATTACCAAAATTATTCGTTTGAGTTCAACTAGTGATGGTTTACAAGAAATCGGAAGATTTAGGTCCAGGTCGAAAACTTTCTTTTTAAAAAATAAGTTAAAGTTTCTAGACTTTATACTTTTTTTCAAATATGCTACTACATTTATTTTACCAAAAATTAAGGATGCGTGTAAAAATAACTCAATTAAATTTAATCTTCACTTGGATTGTGTGTATGAAAATGTTTTAACTTTTGAGTTGCAAGATATTTCGTTTAAAACAAAAAACACATTCACAACATCAGGATCCGATTTTACGGTATTGTTGAATAATATATATGGTAAACTTTTGAAGGAAGAAAGTGAATTTATTGCTAAAGGCAGTGGTTGGTCTCTTCGAAATATTGATGGTATACAGCTGCGCATAAATGTTGTAAATCCTTTAGAAGGTTCATCATACATTCCTCTACCACAAAAAATTCAGGGTAGAAGAGCTATAGTTAACATAAATAATAACGACGAAAAATGTTTTAAGTATGCAATATTGTCTAAGTTTGATAGGCGTAATAATAAAAGTAAATTCTCTAAAAAATATTTTGATTATTTAGAGACTAAAAATAAATTTGATTTCAAGTGTATCACATTCCCAACTTCGATTAAAGAAGTAAGAAAATTTGCAAAGATCAATAATGTTTCCATTAACATATATGGACTAGACAGTAAATCATTAATTTATCCAATACTAGTTTCCGATATTGAAAAACGAAACCATTTTGACTTACTTTAACTTAGCAACACTTCACGACAACATTATTGCTTTATATCCAATTTTTCAAGACTTATTAAGTCTCAAAGAACTAAACACAAAGAACAAATAAATATCTGCAAATGATGTTTTACTATTTTTAACAACACACCTTGTAAGAATAAATTATGGGGGTTTGAAGGACTACGAGAACATAAAAAATTCTGTTCTCAACATAAATTAAGCAGACCAGTTATGCTTGAAGATCATGATGATTCTGTAATAAAATTTACAAATTATATAGCTACTCAACGCGTACCAATAGTGATCTATGCAGATTTTGAATGTTTTTTAAAACCTCTTATGGAACAGTCAAATGAAAAACAGAAATCTATTAAAACTTTTCAACACAAACCGATGAGTTTTGGCTTTTATGTTAAAATTGATTACACAACCATTTCACCTGAATTAGTTAATGAATTTAAAATATCTAAAAAACCAGTTATTTACAGAGGTGAAAATGCTGCCAAAAAATTTTTGGAAGCTCTTATAAAAGTCGGAGAAGAAGTAGATAAATTATATCAGACAAACATAGCAATGAATCCTTTAACTAGTGAAGAAACAAATCGATTTCAAAACGCTAGCAATTGTGAAATATATAAGCGATCTTTTATCAATACCATAAAAGTTAGAGATCACTGTCATTTTACGGGTAAATTTAGAAATGTATTATGTTTGACCTGTAATTTCAAGTTGAAAAATGTAACTTTCATTCCAATTTATTTTCATAACTTAGCGTACGATAGTCATTTCATAGTACATCAATTAGGAATAAATAACAAACGAATTGATGTTATTCCTAATTCGAGTGAAAAATATATTTCATTTAGCAAAGAAATTTCCAAAACTATGAAAATAAAATTCATAGATACGTTTAGATTTATGTCAGAGCCTTTAAGTACGCTTGCTAATAATTTAGCCGAAGACAAATCTAGGTTTAAAGAGACATTACGATTTTTTTCAATAGATAAATTAGATTTAGTATGTCGTAAAGGTTGTTTCCCCTACGAATACGTGAATAACTGGGATAAACTTGAACAGACTTATTTACCATCCAAAAAACACTTTTACAACTCACTAAATGATGAAGAAATCAGTAACCAAGATTATAACCATGCGAAAACTGTTTGGAATACATTTAGAATAAAAACTTTAGGTGAATATTCTGATCACTATCTGTTGACTGATATTTTAATATTAGCCGATGTTTTCGAGTCATTTCGAAATCTTTGTATGAACACATTTCATCTTGATGCATCACATTATTTTACAGCTCCAGGATTCGCATTCCAAGCAATGTTGAAATTTACTAATGTTGAACTTGAAAGGCTAAAAGATTATGATATGCATCTCATGCTTGAAACCGGTATTCGCGGAGGTATCTGTAACAGTGTTAAACGACACGTAAAAGCTAATATCCCTAATGTCGAGGGAATTAATTACAATCCTGATAAACCCACGTCTTGGCTTACATATTTTGACTGTGTAAACCTCTATGGGAAAGCTATGCTATCGGTTTTACCTTTTCGTAATTTCGAATGGTTAGAAGATTTATCATTAGATATTACAACAATACCAAACAATTCAAAGTATGGTTATATATTAGAAGTTGATGTTGATTACCCTGAGCATTTACACAATGATCATAACGATTTCCCATTTTTACCCGAATTTACATTCCCACCTAATTCAAAGGTGAAAAAATTGATGACTACTTTTAATCCTAAACGAAATTATGTTGTACATTATCGTTCACTGAAGCAAGCTATCGCAAACGGATTAGTTGTGACAAAAGTACATAGAATTGTTAAATTCGAGCAAAAGAAATGGATGGCACCCTACGTGAAACTTTGTACTGAAATGAGACGAAACGCAACAAATGAGTTTTAAAAAGCGTTTTGGAAACTCGCTATCAATTCTGTTTTTGGAAAATGTATGGAAAACGTGAGAAAACGTATGAATATGAAATTGGTGACAACTGATCGATAGGCACATCGTTTAATGATAAAACCTAGTTTTAAAGATCGTACAATTTATTCTAATAATCTAATGGCTATACACATGTTCAAGGAGAAACTTAAATTTGATAAACCCATATATGTAGGATTAGCTATTCTAGATATTTCCAAAACTGTTATGTATAATTTTCACTATAATGTAATGAAGCCTAAGTATGGTCGCAACATTAGATTATGCTACTCCGATACAGATTCCTTAATCTATGAAATTATTACAGACGATTTTATGACTGATCTCACAAATGATTTGTCACCATATTTCGATACATCAAATTTTCCCAAAGATCATCCATGTTTTTCAGAAAGGAGGAAGAATGTACCAGGTTACTTTTAAGACGAATTAAAAAGTTTGATTTTACTTGAATTTGTAACCTTGCGACCGAAACTGTATGCTTTTAATGTTGGAGGAAAGGAAACAAAGAAAGCAAAAGGAGTAAAAAAGTATGTGATTGAAAAAAATATGAAAATGGAACATTATATCAGCGTTTTAAAAGCATATTCTAGTCAAAACGCTTTTATTCAGAACAATACAATAACATATCAATCTATGAACACAATTCAATCAGAAAAACATCAAGTATATTCAAAAAAAATTTACAAACTCGCACTTAGTGCAAGCGATGACAAGCGAATAATATTGGAAAATGGGATAGATACAATAGCACATGGTCACTACAAATATTTATGAACATTATAAAATTTAAATATGTAAATAATTTTATATGTTAAAAAAATTATTTAAATAATTCTGTTATTTAGATGGCGCGATTCAACCGTTTCTTGGAAAATTTTCGAACATTCCGTTAACTCAATGTAACTGCAGCAATGCCTGGAGAATTAGCTCTTATTTTTATCTTTGAGACAGACGATGATTTTAATCAAACAATTGATGACGTTTCAGAAACAGATATCATACTATTTTATCATAATAGAGAGCTTGATGATGAAAAACTAAAAGAGATATTTCCATCGTTTGTACCAACGATAGATAATGGTGCCAAGTATGTATATCCCATCGGTCATATACTTGATGGCAATGCACGTATTGTGCTACGCAAGTGGAGGAATGAACATGCAGGTGGTACATACTATGTTAGGAGAAGACCGGATTACGTATTGATCGTATTCAAATCATTATGAACTGTAAAATAATGTAATAAAAATTAAGGTGATAGAAAAAAAATTATTTCAACTAGTTTACATATTAATCTATTATGACTTCTTTAAGAGATATAGCCAACGAATTACATAGACCAGCTAGAAAAATATTTCCAAGACGTAAAGTTATTACAAGGTTCATGGATGAACTTTGGCAAATTGATTTAATGGATATGCAGGCGCATTCGAGGAAAAATAGTGGTTTCAAATATATTTTAGTTGTTATTGATACGTTTACTAAATACGTATGGTTAGAACCTTTAAAAAATAAATCAGCAATTACTATAAAAGATGCGATGATGAAAATATTAAAAACTCATCAGCCTAAATTTGTTCAATCGGATTTTGGATTGGAATTTCATAATGAGAAATTTCAAAATATTATGAAAAAATATAACATTAAACATTATTCAACTTATAGTAGTATCAAGGCGGGGATGGTAGAACGAGTGATTAGAACTTTAAAAAATTATATTTATACAAATTTTACAGCTCAAGGCAGTTGGGACTGGATAAAAGCATTACCAAAACTAGTAAACAGATATAATAATAGTAGACACAGAACAATTAGTTGTACTCCACAAGAAGCCAGATTAACTCCTCATTCTGTTACACATAAAAGTTATTCTAGCAAAAGTTTAGAGAAAAAACCAAAATTTAAGTTAAATGAAAAGGTTAGAATATCAAAATATAAACACATTTTTAATAAATCTTACACGCCAAGTTGGACTACAGAAATTTTTACTATTAGCAACATTTTAGATACTAATCCTATAACCTACAAATTGTCTGATGAGAAAGGTGAGCTAATTTTAGGATGTTTTTATGAGCAAGAAATTAAAAAGACTAATTACCCTGATACATATCTTATAGAACGTGTCTTGAAAAGATCAAAAGGAAAAATGTATGTAAAGTATTTAGGACTAGATTCATCTCATAACTCATGGGTGAAAACAGAAAATATTGTAAAATAATTTTTATTAAAAAAAAAAAAATACAATTTCTTTATATTAAACTATTAAAAATAGTAACTTAGTTATATATTTAAAAATTAAAAATTTATGTGTCTAGTTGACTAATATAAAATGTTAAACCAGTTAGGATCTTGTAGTTTATATGCTGATCTTTCAGAGCTAGCGAGGAAGATTTTATCCAGTCTACACTTCATTTGTACCCGTTCATCTCTATTGGTGGTTGAATGATGGATGCAATTGACAATACCCAATACCGGTCTAGAAAAAATGGTAGACTCTATCCGTTCAAAGTGGTACATATTTAGTTTTTTATGACCACCACATACAGTACGTTTAAATGTAGGATTTGATGCCAATAAAGACAAAACTTCACCGTTATCGTTTATGGTTACTGCAGCATTCATATCGAATTGCTCAATGGATGGATGTAGAAATATTTTCAAAATATCATTTATGACTACGTAATCCGGTCTTCTCCTAACATAGTATGTACCACCTGCATGTTCATTCCTCCACTTGCGTAGCACAATACGTGCATTGCCATCAAGTATATGACCGATGGGATATACATACTTGGCACCATTATCTATCGTTGGTACAAACGATGGAAATATCTCTTTTAGTTTTTCATCATCAAGCTCTCTATTATGATAAAATAGTATGATATCTGTTTCTGAAACGTCATCAATTGTTTGATTAAAATCATCGTCTGTCTCAAAGATAAAAATAAGAGCTAATTCTCCAGGCATTGCTGCAGTTACATTGAGTTAACGGAATGTTCGAAAATTTTCCAAGAAACGGTTGAATCGCGCCATCTAAATAACAGAATTATTTAAATAATTTTTTTAACATATAAAATTATTTACATATTTAAATTTTATAATGTTCATAAATATTTGTAGTGACCATGTGCTATTGTATCTATCCCATTTTCCAATATTATTCGCTTGTCATCGCTTGCACTAAGTGCGAGTTTGTAAATTTTTTTGAATATACTTGATGTTTTTCTGATTGAATTGTGTTCATAGATTGATATGTTATTGTATTGTTCTGAATAAAAGCGTTTTGACTAGAATATGCTTTTAAAACGCTGATATAATGTTCCATTTTCATATTTTTTTCAATCACATACTTTTTTACTCCTTTTGCTTTCTTTGTTTCCTTTCCTCCAACATTAAAAGCATACAGTTTCGGTCGCAAGGTTACAAATTCAAGTAAAATCAAACTTTTTAATTCGTCTTAAAAGTAACCTGGTACATTCTTCCTCCTTTCTGAAAAACATGGATGATCTTTGGGAAAATTTGATGTATCGAAATATGGTGACAAATCATTTGTGAGATCAGTCATAAAATCGTCTGTAATAATTTCATAGATTAAGGAATCTGTATCGGAGTAGCATAATCTAATGTTGCGACCATACTTAGGCTTCATTACATTATAGTGAAAATTATACATAACAGTTTTGGAAATATCTAGAATAGCTAATCCTACATATATGGGTTTATCAAATTTAAGTTTCTCCTTGAACATGTGTATAGCCATTAGATTATTAGAATAAATTGTACGATCTTTAAAACTAGGTTTTATCATTAAACGATGTGCCTATCGATCAGTTGTCACCAATTTCATATTCATACGTTTTCTCACGTTTTCCATACATTTTCCAAAAACAGAATTGATAGCGAGTTTCCAAAACGCTTTTTAAAACTCATTTGTTGCGTTTCGTCTCATTTCAGTACAAAGTTTCACGTAGGGTGCCATCCATTTCTTTTGCTCGAATTTAACAATTCTATGTACTTTTGTCACAACTAATCCGTTTGCGATAGCTTGCTTCAGTGAACGATAATGTACAACATAATTTCGTTTAGGATTAAAAGTAGTCATCAATTTTTTCACCTTTGAATTAGGTGGGAATGTAAATTCGGGTAAAAATGGGAAATCGTTATGATCATTGTGTAAATGCTCAGGGTAATCAACATCAACTTCTAATATATAACCATACTTTGAATTGTTTGGTATTGTTGTAATATCTAATGATAAATCTTCTAACCATTCGAAATTACGAAAAGGTAAAACCGATAGCATAGCTTTCCCATAGAGGTTTACACAGTCAAAATATGTAAGCCAAGACGTGGGTTTATCAGGATTGTAATTAATTCCCTCGACATTAGGGATATTAGCTTTTACGTGTCGTTTAACACTGTTACAGATACCTCCGCGAATACCGGTTTCAAGCATGAGATGCATATCATAATCTTTTAGCCTTTCAAGTTCAACATTAGTAAATTTCAACATTGCTTGGAATGCGAATCCTGGAGCTGTAAAATAATGTGATGCATCAAGATGAAATGTGTTCATACAAAGATTTCGAAATGACTCGAAAACATCGGCTAATATTAAAATATCAGTCAACAGATAGTGATCAGAATATTCACCTAAAGTTTTTATTCTAAATGTATTCCAAACAGTTTTCGCATGGTTATAATCTTGGTTACTGATTTCTTCATCATTTAGTGAGTTGTAAAAGTGTTTTTTGGATGGTAAATAAGTCTGTTCAAGTTTATCCCAGTTATTCACGTATTCGTAGGGGAAACAACCTTTACGACATACTAAATCTAATTTATCTATTGAAAAAAATCGTAATGTCTCTTTAAACCTAGATTTGTCTTCGGCTAAATTATTAGCAAGCGTACTTAAAGGCTCTGACATAAATCTAAACGTATCTATGAATTTTATTTTCATAGTTTTGGAAATTTCTTTGCTAAATGAAATATATTTTTCACTCGAATTAGGAATAACATCAATTCGTTTGTTATTTATTCCTAATTGATGTACTATGAAATGACTATCGTACGCTAATAATGGAGTCTGGAGGTTGAAGACATGGTGAATGAGTATCTAAATTCTAAATATAATGAAAATAATAAGGTATCAATGAACTCCTTATATTAGTTAATCCAAGTCAACTGATAGTAGGTTAATTAAATTGCTCGTGTTATACTGTATATTTCTAGCAGTATTCAGTACTCTTTGTTCTATTGTGTAACGGTCACATTTCGCTTGACCGTTACTTCGCGTCCCAAACCAACTGACACAGCACCCCCGACTATAGGTAGGGGAACGGTCGCACACACAGGACAATGCACGTCGCGTATCATCTAATTAACCAGTTGACTTTACCATCACGGACCGCCAATATCCTCGACCTTGCGCTCTATATTTTTGCCGTTTTACTACAAGCCGCCCATCCGACTATCTTTTGTGTGCGTCCGTTTCAACTCCGCTTTGACCAACCATTTCATCGTCCAACCCAGGTCAGAGTGTATATATATATATATATATATATATATATTGTATAATTTTGTATTTTATTTAGAAACCCTAATTTAGAATAAAACATCTTGTAGCCTGCAGCTGAGAGTTAGATTATTTAACAGTGTGACCGCCCGTTCTAGCTCCTCGGGCGATATATTAAGTTAATAAGGGAGACTTTAAGGCCAATTAGACGTAGACAACGGCCTAGCCAACCGTTTTCCGTGGGGATCCGTCTATTTTAGCTTTATCGACGGCCACTTTGCCTAGTCTAGCCAGCTAGACAAGTAGGTCCGTTACAACTGGCAATAACATATTATATTATTTGTTCGTAGAAATGTCATCACAAAAGTAAGGGGAAAATGTACTGGTAAAATTAATATTTAACTCTTTGTTGTTTTTCACCTTGACCATATGGCAGATAGTACATTTTTGAAACTGTGAATACAATTTTATTTCATACTCAAATTTATTTGTTTAAGTAATTATTACAAATTTTAAAACGACTAATTATTTTCAAACAAGTTTTGATATTCGGTAATTAAAATTGCCATAGATGGAGGTACTTTGTAGCGTGAAGGTAAACTGTCGTGCATTTTCGGAGGCAAATAAATTAAATTCCAAACTCTTGTATCAAAGCTTAATATTCGAAATAACACAATAAAACCCTTTTTTTCCCAAATGCATTATTTAACAACTATAAACAATTATACTATATTTCTAAAAGTGTTTAACCAATAGACTGTATTTAGTCTTAGTGAAATATACTTTTCATTTTAACTACACTGTCTTAAACGAGCCTCAACATAGGCAAAGTAGTAGAATTAAAATGATTTTTTTTAAACTTTTATTTTTGCTATAATATTATAATTGTTTAAGCGAAATGTACACTAAGCGTACATTTTTTTCGAGAAACTAAATATGTGCTGGCTTTTGTGTTAATAGTTGGATTATTCAAATTACTTGGTTTTTTTTATCATAAAAGAAAATCTCACATTTAAAAAAAACTATTCTATCCGTATACAAGTTAGTTTTGTCTTTTCATAAAATCTCAAGAAAATGTATTGTTAGTATTACTAATTTTGTGTTACTCTCAATATAACAATGTAATAATAATACAAACATTTTACATAATATAAATATGTATATATTATTGTATATAAACTTAGTATATATTACTATTATAGTATTTACCTAAAACTTAAGTTACCTTATCGATTTAATGGTAGGGCTTAGGTTCACACTCTCAGTGACATGATGGAGTCTGGAGGTTGAAGACATGGTGAATGAGTATCTAAATTCTAAATATAATGAAAATAATAAGGTATCAATGAACTCCTCATATTAGTTAATCCATGTCAACTGATAGTAGGTTAATTAAATTGCTCGTGTTATACTGTATATTTCTAGCAGTATTCAGTACTCTTTGTTCTATTGGCAATAACATATTATATTATTTGTTCGTAGAAATGTCATCACAAAAGTAAGGGGAAAATGTACTGGTAAAATTAATATTTAACTCTTTGTTGTTTTTCACCTTGACCATATGGCAGATAGTACATTTTTGAAACTGTGAATACAATTTTATTTCATACTCAAATTTATTTGTTTAAGTAATTATTACAAATTTTAAAACGACTAATTATTTTCAAACAAGTTTTGATATTCGGTAATTAAAATTGCCATAGATGGAGGTACTTTGTAGCGTGAAGGTAAACTGTCGTGCATTTTCGGAGGCAAATAAATTAAATTCCAAACTCTTGTATCAAAGCTTAATATTCGAAATAACACAATAAAACCCTTTTTTTCCCAAATGCATTATTTAACAACTATAAACAATTATACTATATTTCTAAAAGTGTTTAACCAATAGACTGTATTTAGTCTTAGTGAAATATACTTTTCATTTTAACTACACTGTCTTAAACGAGCCTCAACATAGGCAAAGTAGTAGAATTAAAATGATTTTTTTTAAACTTTTATTTTTGCTATAATATTATAATTGTTTAAGCGAAATGTACACTAAGCGTACATTTTTTTCGAGAAACTAAATATGTGCTGGCTTTTGTGTTAATAGTTGGATTATTCAAATTACTTGGTTTTTTTTATCATAAAAGAAAATCTCACATTTAAAAAAAACTATTCTATCCGTATACAAGTTAGTTTTGTCTTTTCATAAAATCTCAAGAAAATGTATTGTTAGTATTACTAATTTTGTGTTACTCTCAATATAACAATGTAATAATAATACAAACATTTTACATAATATAAATATGTATATATTATTGTATATAAACTTAGTATATATTACTATTATAGTATTTACCTAAAACTTAAGTTACCTTATCGATTTAATGGTAGGGCTTAGGTTCACACTCTCAGTGACATAATGGAGTCTGGAGGTTGAAGACATGGTGAATGAGTATCTAAATTCTAAATATAATGAAAATAATAAGGTATCAATGAACTCCTTATATTAGTTAATCCAAGTCAACTGATAGTAGGTTAATTAAATTGCTCGTGTTATACTGTATATTTCTAGCAGTATTCAGTACTCTTTGTTCTATTGTGTAACGGTCACATTTCGCTTGACCGTTACTTCGCGTCCCAAACCAACTGACACAGCACCCCCGACTATAGGTAGGGGAACGGTCGCACACACAGGACAATGCACGTCGCGTATCATCTAATTAACCAGTTGACTTTACCATCACGGACCGCCAATATCCTCGACCTTGCGCTCTATATTTTTGCCGTTTTACTACAAGCCGCCCATCCGACTATCTTTTGTGTGCGTCCGTTTCAACTCCGCTTTGACCAACCATTTCATCGTCCAACCCAGGTCAGAGTGTATATATATATATATATATATATTGTATAATTTTGTATTTTATTTAGAAACCCTAATTTAGAATAAAACATCTTGTAGCTGCAGCTGAGAGTTAGATTATTTAACAGTGTGACCGCCCGTTCTAGCTCCTCGGGCGATATATTAAGTTAATAAGGGAGACTTTAAGGCCAATTAGACGTAGACAACGGCCTAGCCAACCGTTTTCCCGTGGGGATCCGTCTATTTTAGCTTTATCGACGGCCACTTTGCCTAGTCTAGCCAGCTAGACAAGTAGGTCCGTTACAACTGGCAATAACATATTATATTATTTGTTCGTAGAAATGTCATCACAAAAGTAAGGGGAAAATGTACTGGTAAAATTAATATTTAACTCTTTGTTGTTTTTCACCTTGACCATATGGCAGATAGTACATTTTTGAAACTGTGAATACAATTTTATTTCATACTCAAATTTATTTGTTTAAGTAATTATTACAAATTTTAAAACGACTAATTATTTTCAAACAAGTTTTGATATTCGGTAATTAAAATTGCCACAGATGGAGGTACTTTGTAGCGTGAAGGTAAACTGTCGTGCATTTTCGGAGGCAAATAAATTAAATTCCAAACTCTTGTATCAAAGCTTAATATTCGAAATAACACAATAAAACCCTTTTTTTCCCAAATGCATTATTTAACAACTATAAACAATTATACTATATTTCTAAAAGTGTTTAACCAATAGACTGTATTTAGTCTTAGTGAAATATACTTTTCATTTTAACTACACTGTCTTAAACGAGCCTCAACATAGGCAAAGTAGTAGAATTAAAATGATTTTTTTTAAACTTTTATTTTTGCTATAATATTATAATTGTTTAAGCGAAATGTACACTAAGCGTACATTTTTTTCGAGAAACTAAATATGTGCTGGCTTTTGTGTTAATAGTTGGATTATTCAAATTACTTGGTTTTTTTTATCATAAAAGAAAATCTCACATTTAAAAAAAACTATTCTATCCGTATACAAGTTAGTTTTGTCTTTTCATAAAATCTCAAGAAAATGTATTGTTAGTATTACTAATTTTGTGTTACTCTCAATATAACAATGTAATAATAATACAAACATTTTACATAATATAAATATGTATATATTATTGTATATAAACTTAGTATATATTACTATTATAGTATTTACCTAAAACTTAAGTTACCTTATCGATTTAATGGTAGGGCTTAGGTTCACACTCTCAGTGACATAATGGAGTCTGGAGGTTGAAGACATGGTGAATGAGTATCTAAATTCTAAATATAATGAAAATAATAAGGTATCAATGAACTCCTTATATTAGTTAATCCAAGTCAACTGATAGTAGGTTAATTAAATTGCTCGTGTTATACTGTATATTTCTAGCAGTATTCAGTACTCTTTGTTCTATTGTGTAACGGTCACATTTCGCTTGACCGTTACTTCGCGTCCCAAACCAACTGACACAGCACCCCCGACTATAGGTAGGGGAACGGTCGCACACACAGGACAATGCACGTCGCGTATCATCTAATTAACCAGTTGACTTTACCATCACGGACCGCCAATATCCTCGACCTTGCGCTCTATATTTTTGCCGTTTTACTACAAGCCGCCCATCCGACTATCTTTTGTGTGCGTCCGTTTCAACTCCGCTTTGACCAACCATTTCATCGTCCAACCCAGGTCAGAGTGTATATATATATATATATATATATTGTATAATTTTGTATTTTATTTAGAAACCCTAATTTAGAATAAAACATCTTGTAGCCTGCAGCTGAGAGTTAGATTATTTAACAGTGTGACCGCCCGTTCTAGCTCCTCGGGCGATATATTAAGTTAATAAGGGAGACTTTAAGGCCAATTAGACGTAGACAACGGCCTAGCCAACCGTTTTCCCGTGGGGATCCGTCTATTTTAGCTTTATCGACGGCCACTTTGCCTAGTCTAGCCAGCTAGACAAGTAGGTCCGTTACAACTGGCAATAACATATTATATTATTTGTTCGTAGAAATGTCATCACAAAAGTAAGGGGAAAATGTACTGGTAAAATTAATATTTAACTCTTTGTTGTTTTTCACCTTGACCATATGGCAGATAGTACATTTTTGAAACTGTGAATACAATTTTATTTCATACTCAAATTTATTTGTTTAAGTAATTATTACAAATTTTAAAACGACTAATTATTTTCAAACAAGTTTTGATATTCGGTAATTAAAATTGCCACAGATGGAGGTACTTTGTAGCGTGAAGGTAAACTGTCGTGCATTTTCGGAGGCAAATAAATTAAATTCCAAACTCTTGTATCAAAGCTTAATATTCGAAATAACACAATAAAACCCTTTTTTTCCCAAATGCATTATTTAACAACTATAAACAATTATACTATATTTCTAAAAGTGTTTAACCAATAGACTGTATTTAGTCTTAGTGAAATATACTTTTCATTTTAACTACACTGTCTTAAACGAGCCTCAACATAGGCAAAGTAGTAGAATTAAAATGATTTTTTTTAAACTTTTATTTTTGCTATAATATTATAATTGTTTAAGCGAAATGTACACTAAGCGTACATTTTTTTCGAGAAACTAAATATGTGCTGGCTTTTGTGTTAATAGTTGGATTATTCAAATTACTTGGTTTTTTTTATCATAAAAGAAAATCTCACATTTAAAAAAAACTATTCTATCCGTATACAAGTTAGTTTTGTCTTTTCATAAAATCTCAAGAAAATGTATTGTTAGTATTACTAATTTTGTGTTACTCTCAATATAACAATGTAATAATAATACAAACATTTTACATAATATAAATATGTATATATTATTGTATATAAACTTAGTATATATTACTATTATAGTATTTACCTAAAACTTAAGTTACCTTATCGATTTAATGGTAGGGCTTAGGTTCACACTCTCAGTGACATGATGGAGTCTGGAGGTTGAAGACATGGTGAATGAGTATCTAAATTCTAAATATAATGAAAATAATAAGGTATCAATGAACTCCTCATATTAGTTAATCCATGTCAACTGATAGTAGGTTAATTAAATTGCTCGTGTTATACTGTATATTTCTAGCAGTATTCAGTACTCTTTGTTCTATTGGCAATAACATATTATATTATTTGTTCGTAGAAATGTCATCACAAAAGTAAGGGGAAAATGTACTGGTAAAATTAATATTTAACTCTTTGTTGTTTTTCACCTTGACCATATGGCAGATAGTACATTTTTGAAACTGTGAATACAATTTTATTTCATACTCAAATTTATTTGTTTAAGTAATTATTACAAATTTTAAAACGACTAATTATTTTCAAACAAGTTTTGATATTCGGTAATTAAAAAAAAATCCTCACCCTGGGCATAAATCGGATTGCATGGGGATGGGGCTAAACATGAAGAACAAAATTAGTTATCAATGTGAAATTACATAAATATATGTCATTAATATATATTATATACTGCTATTTTATGTAGGTACTAGTGCTGAATATGTTTCTGTTTTTTGAGCGTTTATTTCAATGATAATATGTTTAACATGTTTAGTTAGAAAGACGTTTCGCCCATTATTTATAAAGGAATTCACTTAGGTAAAAGTAATTTATTGCAAAAACTTCATTTAACGTTTAAACTATAATGTGTAAGTTTGAATTCATTAATTATAGTTTTAAAATAAAATGTTTAATAAAACTTAATTTTAACTTAAAAAGTTTAATAAAATTAATTTTTAAAATTTAAATAACTAAGTAAATTTAATTTACACTAGTAGTAGTAATTTGAAGCTTTACCGCCCATTTTTACAAATTGTAGTAAATTAAACTAGAAATGAATAACAACATCTCTTTATATAGTATAATACCTTTTATTAATCATAATAATTATAATATTTTATGATTTATCAATCTGTATAGTATAAAATAAACTTACATAAAGGTTTTCTGTCTCTATTATTCAAAGCTAAATCAATTTTAAATTATATAAGTTCTACCTAACACACATGAAAATTATCCTGAAGAACCGAATCCTTTTTCTCCTCTATCAGTTTCATCTAATGACCGAAGTTCTCTGAGTTCTGGATACACAATTTTTTCACATATTAGTTGTGCTACTCGATCTCCACGTTGAACGATAAAGTCGACATCAGAATGATTGAATAGGAGAATACCAACGTTTCCGCGGTAATCTCGATCAATTACTCCAGCTAGGATTTAAAAAAAATATATATATAACATTTTATTTAGTGATTAGATTTTATAAGCATACCTCCAACATCAATAAAATGTTTCCATGCTATTCCTGATCTCGGTGCAATTCGTCCATACGTACTATGTGGTACCACAATTTGTAGATCGGTCTTAATCAATTCTTTTCCATGTGCTACTACAATATATTGGTATGCACTTTTTAGATCGTATCCAGCCGCATGTTGACTTCCTCTAATCGGCATGTATGCTTTATCGGTTAATTTAAAAAATAAAAGCATCTAAAGTTTTAAACAATCATTCATTCATAATAAACTTTATTTAATTTAACCCTAGCTTCATTTACTAATTTTATCATAGCATCATTCGTTTTTTTGTCTAAACTTTTTTCTAATTTTTTTTCAAATTCATCATTCATTAACGTCATATTTATTTTATTTTCCAAACTAGTGATACATTCTTTGAAAGAGTTATTTAATTCAGATTTTATTGTTTCTATTGTATTTTTTGAAACATTAGTTATTGATTCATTATGTGTATTTAGTTTTTTTTTCTAAACTATCTTTTAAACGAGTCTGAGTTTCTAAGATAGAATTTTTTATACTATTTTCCAAATCAATTAATTTCGAATTTAAATATTTACCAACTCCGATATCATTGAAATGATTTATATGATGACCAAAATAATCCATTATTAATTTAAAAATAGAGATCTTAACAGTGACAAGGACTTCTTATATACTAAAACCAAAACAAAAAAAACTATATTATACGAGTTTACGCACTTCTCGGGTAAATGGCGAATACTCAACTATGCGGTCGTGTATTAACATACAATAAGCACTAACACCAGTTAAATTATCATCAGCTTCTATTTCTAAACGTAAGTCAATTGTAGAAGAAATTTCAGAATCGTTTTGTTTACTAACATCTAAAACAATAATTGGAGCATTTGATAAAAACAATTTTGGACTTAGTATCGGATTTCGAAGTCCATTTTCATAATATGATTCTTGAAACGATGTATACATATTATATAATAATGTAAAATAGTTGTGCGTAAAATCTAAATTTAAATTATCATAAGGATAAACATTTGAGTTCAGAATCACTTTAATATTTTTCAACTTAGAATGATCAAATTCGCTTTTGTCTGCAGCTATTGAATTGTTACGATTTTTTTGGAGGCCTACAATGATATAACGAGGTTTTTCCAATTTCGTTGATGTTTTTAAATTCCATAGTACATTTTTCGTGTTTCCGAGTTCAGGGTAAGTATATGTTTCAAATGATCTAAATGGTATAAACAAATGTTTTTCTTTTTCAACTATTTTCATTAACTTTAGACGCTGGCTATCATCAACACTTACATGAGGAACTTTCCAAACAATATTCTTAATATTCACACTACCTGTAGTTGCATCATCACTTTTTTTAATCAATGCATTTAAATCACTATTTGATCTAGTTAATATGAGTTCTATTCGTGAATTTAATAAAAATTTTCTATAATGCTCAAAAAAGCCTAACCAGTATTTTAGTGGTATACATGCTGTAAAATGACCATTTGTGTCTGATATGGATGAACTATTTTTGAAAGTCCATCCAGCATTTTCATAACAATAATAATTATCTGGTGTACTTGAAAGATATCTTTTGATAGAACTTGTAATACCTAACATTCGTGAACTATCTATCTCGATACCATTTAATTCTAAACGAACTTGTTCAAAAAGAAAAGATAATCCATTATTACCTAGTTTACTTTATCTTTATCTTCAATGTCGCCTTCGATGTATAAAAAGCTTTCATGTAAATAGGTATACATCAGTTTGTTGTACACATATCCTAATTTCATCATTATTATTAAAAGCTTTAGTATAAGGAATATATGAGTGAAAATCAAAATTAGTTATTTTCGAATCTGACACATAACCCATATCAACTTCCAAAATATCATTTTCAGGCATTTCGATTACTTTTTAATTCAAATCCAAGTTGTCTTAAAATATTTTTATTTTTTGACGTAAGATTTATTTCTGTTTTTCTCCTTGTTGCTCGGTTAGATTTCGTTTTGGGAATGGAAGATTTTTTATGTGACGGTTCTTTTATATCTAATATTTTGTTTTGGAAATTAAAAAATTTCAACCCCATTTTATGAACCGTACCGTCTGATATGAAAAACTGTTGTAATTTTTTCACCTAAATTCTTTAGCGGTCTTTGATCCTGATCAACTAACTTTACCGTTATATTATTTATTTTAAGTACTGAATACTGCTAGAAATATACAGTATAACACGAGCAATTTAATTAACCTACTATCAGTTGACTTGGATTAACTAATATAAGGAGTTCATTGATACCTTATTATTTTCATTATATTTAGAATTTAGATACTCATTCACCATGTCTTCAACCTCCAGACTCCATTATGTCACTGAGAGTGTGAACCTAAGCCCTACCATTAAATCGATAAGGTAACTTAAGTTTTAGGTAAATACTATAATAGTAATATATACTAAGTTTATATACAATAATATATACATATTTATATTATGTAAAATGTTTGTATTATTATTACATTGTTATATTGAGAGTAACACAAAATTAGTAATACTAACAATACATTTTCTTGAGATTTTATGAAAAGACAAAACTAACTTGTATACGGATAGAATAGTTTTTTTTAAATGTGAGATTTTCTTTTATGATAAAAAAAACCAAGTAATTTGAATAATCCAACTATTAACACAAAAGCCAGCACATATTTAGTTTCTCGAAAAAAATGTACGCTTAGTGTACATTTCGCTTAAACAATTATAATATTATAGCAAAAATAAAGTTTAAAAAAAATCATTTTAATTCTACTACTTTGCCTATGTTGAGGCTCGTTTAAGACAGTGTAGTTAAAATGAAAAGTATATTTCACTAAGACTAAATACAGTCTATTGGTTAAACACTTTTAGAAATATAGTATAATTGTTTATAGTTGTTAAATAATGCATTTGGGAAAAAAAGGGTTTTATTGTGTTATTTCGAATATTAAGCTTTGATACAAGAGTTTGGAATTTAATTTATTTGCCTCCGAAAATGCACGACAGTTTACCTTCACGCTACAAAGTACCTCCATCTATGGCAATTTTAATTACCGAATATCAAAACTTGTTTGAAAATAATTAGTCGTTTTAAAATTTGTAATAATTACTTAAACAAATAAATTTGAGTATGAAATAAAATTGTATTCACAGTTTCAAAAATGTACTATCTGCCATATGGTCAAGGTGAAAAACAACAAAGAGTTAAATATTAATTTTACCAGTACATTTTCCCCTTACTTTTGTGATGACATTTCTACGAACAAATAATATAATATGTTATTGCCAATAGAACAAAGAGTACTGAATACTGCTAGAAATATACAGTATAACACGAGCAATTTAATTAACCTACTATCAGTTGACATGGATTAACTAATATGAGGAGTTCATTGATACCTTATTATTTTCATTATATTTAGAATTTAGATACTCATTCACCATGTCTTCAACCTCCAGACTCCATCATGTCACTGAGAGTGTGAACCTAAGCCCTACCATTAAATCGATAAGGTAACTTAAGTTTTAGGTAAATACTATAATAGTAATATATACTAAGTTTATATACAATAATATATACATATTTATATTATGTAAAATGTTTGTATTATTATTACATTGTTATATTGAGAGTAACACAAAATTAGTAATACTAACAATACATTTTCTTGAGATTTTATGAAAAGACAAAACTAACTTGTATACGGATAGAATAGTTTTTTTTAAATGTGAGATTTTCTTTTATGATAAAAAAAACCAAGTAATTTGAATAATCCAACTATTAACACAAAAGCCAGCACATATTTAGTTTCTCGAAAAAAATGTACGCTTAGTGTACATTTCGCTTAAACAATTATAATATTATAGCAAAAATAAAAGTTTAAAAAAAATCATTTTAATTCTACTACTTTGCCTATGTTGAGGCTCGTTTAAGACAGTGTAGTTAAAATGAAAAGTATATTTCACTAAGACTAAATACAGTCTATTGGTTAAACACTTTTAGAAATATAGTATAATTGTTTATAGTTGTTAAATAATGCATTTGGGAAAAAAAGGGTTTTATTGTGTTATTTCGAATATTAAGCTTTGATACAAGAGTTTGGAATTTAATTTATTTGCCTCCGAAAATGCACGACAGTTTACCTTCACGCTACAAAGTACCTCCATCTGTGGCAATTTTAATTACCGAATATCAAAACTTGTTTGAAAATAATTAGTCGTTTTAAAATTTGTAATAATTACTTAAACAAATAAATTTGAGTATGAAATAAAATTGTATTCACAGTTTCAAAAATGTACTATCTGCCATATGGTCAAGGTGAAAAACAACAAAGAGTTAAATATTAATTTTACCAGTACATTTTCCCCTTACTTTTGTGATGACATTTCTACGAACAAATAATATAATATGTTATTGCCAGTTGTAACGGACCTACTTGTCTAGCTGGCTAGACTAGGCAAAGTGGCCGTCGATAAAGCTAAAATAGACGGATCCCCACGGGAAAACGGTTGGCTAGGCCGTTGTCTACGTCTAATTGGCCTTAAAGTCTCCCTTATTAACTTAATATATCGCCCGAGGAGCTAGAACGGGCGGTCACACTGTTAAATAATCTAACTCTCAGCTGCAGGCTACAAGATGTTTTATTCTAAATTAGGGTTTCTAAATAAAATACAAAATTATACAATATATATATATATATATATATATATACACTCTGACCTGGGTTGGACGATGAAATGGTTGGTCAAAGCGGAGTTGAAACGGACGCACACAAAAGATAGTCGGATGGGCGGCTTGTAGTAAAACGGCAAAAATATAGAGCGCAAGGTCGAGGATATTGGCGGTCCGTGATGGTAAAGTCAACTGGTTAATTAGATGATACGCGACGTGCATTGTCCTGTGTGTGCGACCGTTCCCCTACCTATAGTCGGGGGTGCTGTGTCAGTTGGTTTGGGACGCGAAGTAACGGTCAAGCGAAATGTGACCGTTACACAATAGAACAAAGAGTACTGAATACTGCTAGAAATATACAGTATAACACGAGCAATTTAATTAACCTACTATCAGTTGACATGGATTAACTAATATGAGGAGTTCATTGATACCTTATTATTTTCATTATATTTAGAATTTAGATACTCATTCACCATGTCTTCAACCTCCAGACTCCATCATGTCACTGAGAGTGTGAACCTAAGCCCTACCATTAAATCGATAAGGTAACTTAAGTTTTAGGTAAATACTATAATAGTAATATATACTAAGTTTATATACAATAATATATACATATTTATATTATGTAAAATGTTTGTATTATTATTACATTGTTATATTGAGAGTAACACAAAATTAGTAATACTAACAATACATTTTCTTGAGATTTTATGAAAAGACAAAACTAACTTGTATACGGATAGAATAGTTTTTTTTAAATGTGAGATTTTCTTTTATGATAAAAAAACCAAGTAATTTGAATAATCCAACTATTAACACAAAAGCCAGCACATATTTAGTTTCTCGAAAAAAATGTACGCTTAGTGTACATTTCGCTTAAACAATTATAATATTATAGCAAAAATAAAAGTTTAAAAAAAATCATTTTAATTCTACTACTTTGCCTATGTTGAGGCTCGTTTAAGACAGTGTAGTTAAAATGAAAAGTATATTTCACTAAGACTAAATACAGTCTATTGGTTAAACACTTTTAGAAATATAGTATAATTGTTTATAGTTGTTAAATAATGCATTTGGGAAAAAAAGGGTTTTATTGTGTTATTTCGAATATTAAGCTTTGATACAAGAGTTTGGAATTTAATTTATTTGCCTCCGAAAATGCACGACAGTTTACCTTCACGCTACAAAGTACCTCCATCTGTGGCAATTTTAATTACCGAATATCAAAACTTGTTTGAAAATAATTAGTCGTTTTAAAATTTGTAATAATTACTTAAACAAATAAATTTGAGTATGAAATAAAATTGTATTCACAGTTTCAAAAATGTACTATCTGCCATATGGTCAAGGTGAAAAACAACAAAGAGTTAAATATTAATTTTACCAGTACATTTTCCCCTTACTTTTGTGATGACATTTCTACGAACAAATAATATAATATGTTATTGCCAATAGAACAAAGAGTACTGAATACTGCTAGAAATATACAGTATAACACGAGCAATTTAATTAACCTACTATCAGTTGACATGGATTAACTAATATGAGGAGTTCATTGATACCTTATTATTTTCATTATATTTAGAATTTAGATACTCATTCACCATGTCTTCAACCTCCAGACTCCATCATGTCACTGAGAGTGTGAACCTAAGCCCTACCATTAAATCGATAAGGTAACTTAAGTTTTAGGTAAATACTATAATAGTAATATATACTAAGTTTATATACAATAATATATACATATTTATATTATGTAAAATGTTTGTATTATTATTACATTGTTATATTGAGAGTAACACAAAATTAGTAATACTAACAATACATTTTCTTGAGATTTTATGAAAAGACAAAACTAACTTGTATACGGATAGAATAGTTTTTTTTAAATGTGAGATTTTCTTTTATGATAAAAAAAACCAAGTAATTTGAATAATCCAACTATTAACACAAAAGCCAGCACATATTTAGTTTCTCGAAAAAAATGTACGCTTAGTGTACATTTCGCTTAAACAATTATAATATTATAGCAAAAATAAAAGTTTAAAAAAAATCATTTTAATTCTACTACTTTGCCTATGTTGAGGCTCGTTTAAGACAGTGTAGTTAAAATGAAAAGTATATTTCACTAAGACTAAATACAGTCTATTGGTTAAACACTTTTAGAAATATAGTATAATTGTTTATAGTTGTTAAATAATGCATTTGGGAAAAAAAGGGTTTTATTGTGTTATTTCGAATATTAAGCTTTGATACAAGAGTTTGGAATTTAATTTATTTGCCTCCGAAAATGCACGACAGTTTACCTTCACGCTACAAAGTACCTCCATCTATGGCAATTTTAATTACCGAATATCAAAACTTGTTTGAAAATAATTAGTCGTTTTAAAATTTGTAATAATTACTTAAACAAATAAATTTGAGTATGAAATAAAATTGTATTCACAGTTTCAAAAATGTACTATCTGCCATATGGTCAAGGTGAAAAACAACAAAGAGTTAAATATTAATTTTACCAGTACATTTTCCCCTTACTTTTGTGATGACATTTCTACGAACAAATAATATAATATGTTATTGCCAATAGAACAAAGAGTACTGAATACTGATAGAAATATACAGTATAACACGAGCAATTTAATTAACCTACTATCAGTTGACATGGATTAACTAATATGAGGAGTTCTTTGATACCTTATTATTTTCATTATATTTAGAATTTAGATACTCATTCACCATGTCTTCAACCTCCAGACTCCATCATGTCAATGATAGTGTGAACCTAAGCCCTACCATTAAATCGATAAGGTAACTTAAGTTTTAGGTAAATATACACTAAGTTTATATACAATAATATATATATATATTTATTATGTAAAATGTTTGTATTATTATTACATTGTTATATTGAGAGTAACACAAAATTAGTAATACTAACAATAAATTTTCTTGAGATTTTATGAAAAGACAAAACTAACTTGTATACGGAGAATATTTAAAAAAAAATCATTTTAATTCTTCTTCACTTTCAATCACTCGTTATCAAGCAAACGCACACTATCACAAATCTGTCCATACAATTTCTGCGTTGTGTCGCGCACCGTGCAGTTTGCATTAAAATCACAATTGAAATAAAAGTTTTGATTTTTAATTAAGATTAAAATTTGTACACTCTGCTGAAGTTCTGTAAATCAGGCTAGTTAAATTCGATTTAACGCCATAGGAAAAGTGTGTCCATGGCAGATAAGGCCTTAGGTAAACTTATTAATTTTATAGGATGTCGATGAAGGTTAGTTTACAAAAAGCTTTAATACAAGTGTTGGGGTATTGATTTGTTTGCCTCTTAAAAAGCACGAAAGTTTACCTCCATGCTACAAAGTACCTCCATCTGTGGAAATGACTCGTTATCACACAAACACACACTATTTGTCCATACAATTTCTGCGTTGTCGTGCACTGTGCAGTTTGCATTAAAATCACAATTATTATAAAATAAAAGTTTTGATTTTGTTAGTAATTAAGATTTATTTTTGTACACTCTGAAGTTGTGTAAATCAAACTAGTTAAATTAGATTTAGCAATTTGTTTTCTGTATTGTCGCCACGGGTTTGATTCGTGAACAACTCTAGATTTTCATCATAATAACTTGGTCGAATTCTGTGATAAATACCAAACGTATTACGTTGTGTTTCTTTATTTCGTTTCAAGTTGCATTATATTTGAGTTTTGTCTTGCATGTCAATAATTTTTACAAGTTTTTATTAGCAGCTCTGGAAAGCAGTGAGTAACGTAATCCACTTATCTTTTCCTTTTTCTATACTTATAGCTTGTTTTTAGGCTATTATAAAACATAAGGGATAATATTATTTATATTAATATATACATATATAATACATAAGTAAAGATTATTACCACTTTAAATTTAGTCGGCCAAATGAGCTATTGTCCAGCTTAAATCTTTATGGTATTAGCTTTTTATCTAAAAGTCATACTTGTAGTTTTGTGTTATTGATCTAAATAAGATAAATTAAAATTTAGTTTTAAATTTTTAAAAAACACAAAATATACCTATGAACTTGAATTATGTTGTTCTCCTCTATAAACCCTTCGTTGGTATCGATGTTAGCGTTCCGTTATTAAACTTATTATAGAAACCACTTATACATATAATACCAGATTGTTTTAAAACCGCATCTACCTCTTATCAATATAATGTTAAATCAAAGTATCAAAAAAAAAAAAATTGTTATTTATTTGTGGGTATGATGACCGGTCGACGTCTGCAGAATTGCATAATGTCAGCTTACGCTTGCGTTTGCATGAGACTTACCGTGTTTATTTATATACATATATAAAAACATTCATACATTAAAATAGAAAAGAAATGCGAACAGGTGTAATTTTTTAAAATAAAAACTTAATGTTAACAGTTATAAAAAAAAAATAATGTAATAAGTAATGGGGTTTAGTTTAATTTTTATTAAATACATTTTTTAATTATCATAAATAAAAATTAAAAGTTGATAGAAATTTTTAATGAAATAGACTATAAGTAATGTCCTCATAGTAAAATACTTAAAACTTTATAAAAATATTATTAATTAGTTACATTTTCTTTACAAAGAGGTATTTATTATATGGATATGTCTCGTTTCTTATCTCTCATATTTTATTTCTAATATTATATCTCTACATTTTGTATCTACAATATCGTACATTTTATATCTTATCTATAATATCTCTAATCGCATATCTCTAATTTTTAGCCAGACATTAAAAATTATTTATCAGCTGTTTCATTCACAAAACATCCGCTTAATCGCGCCACACGCACACATTTCCCTCGGTAGCGTTCAGCGTCATTCAAGCATTTTCTTAATGTCCCCAAGCCAAAAGACATATCCATGTCAAAAATATAGTTTAGTCGTTTATGAGAATTTATTATTATTTCTGTCAAGTTTAAGATTAAAAGACGTCGGTCATAAAAAGTCTCAAGGTACTCAATGTAAAAGTGGACTTTAGATAGAGTACACTTTTTAAGTTTTAAATCTTATGGCACTCGGATGTTTATTGTCCATATTCTAATAAATGTGAACGTTACATTGTGTTATGTAGGATAAGTTTAGGCAACTCGATCAAATAAAAATTGAGTAAAGAAGACTTTTGTATGTCATCTAAAATTAATCAAATTAATTCTTAAAAAGGATGCGTTGTATATTTAATATTAAAACTTGCTGTATGACATCAAAATATATTTTTCTTAAATTAATTTGTTTTGTTTCAAACGTGTTGCAGTATTTATTTTTCGTGTAAAGCGACAGATATCTCAAATAATACAAAGACAATGGATTGTAGTTTTAACGAAACTATAGATAATAATTCTCAGAAAGATATATACAAAATACGTCGGTTCGACTGCAATATGTGTCAAAGGAGGTTTACAACCAAAAGTAATATAATCCGGCATATTGCGAAATCGCATTCCAGTACTTCCATTGAAAAGAAAACACCTCAAAAAAATAAAGTCAATCATCGTAACAGCAAAATCAAAGGAAATACTCGAAACAAAGATGGCCTATTTAATTGTGGTATTTGTTTGAAAACGTTTTCATTAAAATCAAGCCTAAGAAGACATTGGCGCGTTCATACCGGGGAGAAACCCTTTAAATGCGATATCTGTGAAAAAACATTTGGTAGACAACATCACCTCAAGATTCATAAACGCACACATACCGTCGAAAAACCGTTTAAATGCGATGTCTGTCAAAAGGCTTTTTGCGACCAATCTTACATCAAAATTCATAAAAGGATACATACCGGCGAGAAGCCCTTTAAATGCAATATTTGTGAAAAAAAATTTGGTCAGATATCTCACCTCAAAACTCATGAACGCATACACACCGCCGAGAAACCTTTTAAGTGCGATGTCTGTGAAAAAACATTCAGTCATCAATCTGCTCTCAAGAGACATGCACGTATTCATACCGGCGAGAAACCGTTTAAATGCGATGTCTGTGAAAAAACATTTAGTCTACAACAAAGTCTTAAAAAACATGAAAGGATACATACTGGTGAAAAACCTTATAAATGCGTTGTCTGTGAAAAAACATTCAGTCAACAAACTCATCTCAAGAACCATGCACGTATTCATACCGAAGAGAAACCCTTTAAATGCGATGTCTGTGAAAAATGTTTTAATATACAATCTAACCTCAAAGTTCATGAAAGAACACATACCGGCGAGAAACCATTTAAATGCGATGTCTGTGAAAAAATATTCAGTTTAAAGTCCTCTCTCATAATTCATGAACGCATACATATTGGTGGGGTACGATACAAATGCTCAGCCTGTGACAAATCATATGGTCGCCAAGATACTCTCAAAAGGCATCAAGCAAAAGCACACGGCTCATAGTTTCATAAACCTTACGTGACTATTTGGCAGTTTTTCAAAATCGATTTGTTATTATTTTGCAATTTTTTTTACTTACGATTTATTTCAGATTTAGTATACTTTTATTAGTTTTCTTATAATATTTAATTTATTACTATCGGTTAACAGATCAATAACATAAGTATTAGTTTTTAATTTATTTTTTCGACGGATCACATGAATTATTTAGTATTTATATTTTTATAATGTATTTTTTAATTTTCATAATCTACACACACAAAATGCTAAACAATTTTGTTACTATTCTTATTTTTTATTATAAAATGTTAGTAGTCTTTTTAGTTACAGATGGTTTTGAAGAGAATGGTTTATAATATATGTTAATTTGTATTTTAAAATTGATTTTTAATTTAAAATATTTGTTAATTTTTGAGCATTGAATTATGCGAACCATGTTTAAAATCAAAATAAAATATTTTATTATTTCGTCATTTATGATTACATTATGTTAGTTTCATTCATATTTTTAGAATAAGTTTTTCGTTTTTTTAATTCGAAGAATTATTAAGATTGAACGACAGTAAACCAAACCTGACCATTATTAATAAATGTCATTCGGGAAAGTAAGGAGAATATGCCTACTTCCATATATACGTTTATTATTAAATAATTAGTAAAAATAATTTTGTTCAATATATTTGTGTGATTAGTTCCCAAGAAAACATAATACCGTGTTTGAGAGTAATAACATTAGTTTTATTTTGAGACTTTTTTTTTATAAACATCTTTTTCAAATAATTATTAAATATTGGAATTTTAAATGATTTATGTACATGGATAAATTATATGACCATAATGAACAAACTGTTTAAGTGTTCGTCAAATATCGTCTATGTTTAAAGAACTATTCGTAAGTGCCACTTTTGTTTGGGCATGCACCATTTTGACGTGGCTAAACATGTTCGTCTAAGACATCGGCTATCCGCCTCTTTGATTGTGACATATTTAATTTGACGGGTTGTTAAATTACTCCGCCTTGTTGAGGCTCGTTTCAGACAATGTAGTTAAAATGAAAAGTATATTTCACTAAGACTAATACAGTCTAATGGTTAAACATTTTTAGAAATTTAGTATAATAGTTTGGTGTTTTAAATCGTAAAATATAGAAGCATTTGAAAAAAAAAGGTTTTATTGTGTTATTTCTTTTAATAAGCTTTGATACAAGAGTTTGGAATTCAATTTATTTGCCTCCGAAAATGCACGACAGTTTACCTTCACGCTACAAAGTACCTCCATCTGTGGCAATCACTCGTTATCAAACAAACGCACACTATCACAAATCTGTCCATACAATTTCTGCGTTGTATCGTGCACTGTGCAGTTTGCATGAAAATCACAATTGAAATAAAAGTTTTGATTTTTAATTAAGATTAAAATTTGTACACTCTGCTGAAGTTCTGTGAATCAAACTAGTGAAACAATTAGATTGAGCGCCCTAGGTACAATTGGTTTTCTGTATTGTCGCCACGGCCCCGCTTCGTGAGAATATCTAGATTTTAATCATAATTACTTGGTCGAATTCTGTGATAAACACCTAACGTACTGCGTTGTGTTTCTTTATTTCATTTCAAGTTGCGTTACAATTGAGTTTTGTCTTGCATGTCAATAGTTTATTATAAGTTTTCAGTAGCAGCCCTGGAAAGCGGATTACGGTTCTACGTTGTGTGAGTACCTATTGTTTTGTATTTCTAATTTATATACATTATTGCCGTGTTTACTGTCTGCCGCGGACTTAAAACACTGCTTGTGAATAAAAAGAATCATAATTTATTTGGTAGCTTGTTACTTATTATTTATCCGGAGTTGAGTAGAGTAATATGGGATCAACACCATTTTTAATTAATCTAGTTGGCAAAATGGGCAATCGTCTAGCTTTGATCTGTATTGTGTTAGCTTCTTACCTACAATTCATGCTTGTAGCTTTGGGTTATTAATCTTACTTTATTTGTTACTTAATAAAATAGTTTAAATTGTGCAATTTATTTGTCCTATTTAACCTATATGGATATACGATACAGAAATAACACTTGTGTTAAATGTCAATTATAGAGTTTTGAAGCGGTATAATATGTTGAAAATTAAAGATGAAATTGATGAAACAGAAAAACACTTCTTTGAAACAACGTTTGGAGCCGTTGAAACAAAACCGTTGGATGAGCCGTTTGAAAACAATGAAATATCTACAACAGAGGAGTATTTGGTGAAGAATGAAGTCGACAATACTTATGAGTAAGGCTATTTGTATTAATATTTTGTGTTTACTAAATAAAACAAAAAAGCTTTTGTAATGCTGTAGTCCGCTGTAGTGATTCGCATTATGATATGTCCAACAATAAACACCAAACTGACAAGTTGGTAAATGAAACACAGTATAAAACCCAAATATATTCAATTCAGCTGTAAGAATTTGATCATGTAAAAATTTACCACTGAAAAATTGGTTGGTTTTTATTTTCAAAATAATGTAAACTAAATTATTCTTTTTTATTATGTTCAAGCTTCAGGCACTTAGTCAGTAAGCTGTCTTCTTTGTTATATCATTATTATTACTATATTTGTTACTAAATAAAATAGCTAAAATTGTACAATTTAGTCGTCCTACTAATCCTCTATGCATATATAGCACAGAAATACAACTAATGTTAAATGTCAATTATAGAGTTTTGAAGCGGATTAATATATTGAAAATTAAACCTGAAAATGATGAAACAGAAGAAGAGTTGTTGGAAAAATCGTTAGAAGTCGTTGATACCAAACCGTTAGATATGAAGTTCATAAACAATGAAATTTCTACAACAGAAGAGTGTATGGTTAAGAATGAAGTCGACAATAATTATGAG
This sequence comes from Adelges cooleyi, assembly GCF_023614345.1. Classification (NCBI taxonomy): domain Eukaryota; kingdom Metazoa; phylum Arthropoda; class Insecta; order Hemiptera; family Adelgidae; genus Adelges; species Adelges cooleyi. Next base: position 160,214 of record NW_026095827.1, on the reverse strand, counting down.
TAAGGTTATTTTTATTACCATTTTTTTTTTCTTAAATAAAACTTTAAAACTTTTGTAATTATGTTATCATCCTCCATAAACCCATCATTGGTATCGTTGTTAGCATTTCGCTATTATGAAACTTATATTAGTAACCACTTGTTCATATAATAATATATTATTTTAAAATCGCATCTACCTCTTATCAATATAATGTTCAATCAAAGTATCAAAACAAAAAAAAATTGATATTTATTTGTGGGTATGATGACCGGTCGACGTCTGCAGTATCCCATAATGTTAGCTTACGCTTGCGTTTGCATGCGACTTACCGTGTTTATTTATATACATATATAGAAAACATTCCTACATTAAAATAGGAAAAAAATGCGAACAGGTGTGATTTTTTAAAATAATGTTACTAATGTTTACTTAATGTTAATAGTTATAAAAAAAAATAATGTAATAAGTAATGGGGTTTGTTTAATTTTTATTAAATACATTTTTTATTATCATAAATAAAAATTAAAAGTTCATGGAAAATTTTAATGAAATAGACTATAAGTAATGTCCTCATAGTAAAATACTTAAAACTTTATATAAATATTATTAATTAGTTACATTTTGTTTTCTTTTCAAAGAGGTATTTATTATATGGATATGTCTCGTTTCTTATCTCTCATATTTTATTTCTAATATTATATCTCTACATTTTGTATCTACAATATCGTATATTTTATATCTTATCTTATCTATAATATCTCTAATTTTTAGCCAGACATTAAAAATTATTTATCCGAAATTTTCATTTCTGCCGAGTTAAGGGTTAAAAGACGTCGGTCATTAAAAAGTCTTAAGGTGCTCAATAGGGTGGTTCTTATTTATGAACTTTTAAAACTTTAATGGGCTGCTCCGCAATTTTGTTCATTATTATGAAAAAAAAATTTGGGTAGAATTTGGTTTTGATAACTCACCCCCTTCACGTGCCGCAAGGGGGTTGAGAAATGACCGAATGGGGTAGTTTTATAGTTTTTTGAGTTTAAATAAAAAAATTATTGCATTTAGCATAAAATTACATATTAACTTTATGATAAATCATTAAATTCTCTATAAAAAAGGTTTTCACAATTTTTTCCAAAAATGCATTATTATCCAAGAAAAAAAATAAAACATAATTTTTTTCATTTACGATGAACGATTGGAAATCGAGTAAAACAAAATAGTTTATTATACAAAATTAAATTTTCTACAAAATAGATCATTAGGAAAAATTTCATACGATCAACCATTATGTATTTAAAGATCGTTTAAACAAATATATTGTGAAAAACGAAAATTATCGTTAGAAAAAAAAGTATAGAAATCTACCCGGGAACGAAATAAAATAATCATATTTTTTCCTATAAAAATGTTTTCCAAATAAATGAAAAAAATTATGTTTTATTTTTTTCTTGGATAATAATGCATTTTTGGAAAAATTTGTGAACACCTTTTTTATAGAGATTTTAATGATCTACCATAAAGTTAATATGTAATTTTATGGTAAATGCAATAATTTTTTATTTAAACTCAAAAAACTATAAAACTACCCCATTTGCTAATTTTTCAACCCCTTGCGGCACGTGAAGGGGGTGAGTTATCGAAACCAAATTCTACCCAAATTTTTTTTTCATAGTAATGAACAAAATGGCGGGGTAGCCCATTGGAAAACTTTTAAAAAAAATTCTTCATCTATGACTAAGGACCACCCTAGTGCTCAATGTAAAAGTGGACTTTAGATAAAGTACACTTTTTAAGTTTCAAATCTTATGTTATTCGGACGTTTATTATCCATATTTTATCAAATGTGAACGTTACATTGTATTTTATAGGATAAGTTTAGGCAACTCAATCAAATAAAAATTGCCTTAATAGTAGATCATCATATGTCATGTAAAACCAATAAAATTAACTCTTTAAAATGATGCGTTGTACATTTAATATTAGTAATATTAATACTTGATGTATAATATCAAAATATATTTGTCTTAAATTAATCTATTATGTTCCATACATGTTGCAGTATTAATTTTCCGTGTAAAGCGACCGATACCTCAAACAATACAAAAACCATGGATTGCAGTTTGAACAAAACTATAGAAAACGATTCTGAGAAAAACATACACAAATTACGTCGGTTCGACTGCAATATATGTCAAAGGAGGTTTATAACCAAAAGTAAAATAATCTGGCATATTGCGAAATCACATTCCAGTACTTCCATTGAAAAGAAAGCACCTCAAAAAAATAAAGTCAATCATCGTAACAGCAGAATCAAAAAGTATACTCAAAACAAAGATGGCCTATTTTATTGTGGTATTTGTTCGAGAACTTTTTCATTAAAATCAAGCCTGAGAAGGCATTGGCGCGTTCATACCGAAAAGAAACCCTTTAAATGCGATATCTGTGATAAAACATTTGGTAGACAATCTTACCTCAAAACTCATGAACGCATACATACTGGTGAAAACCCGTTTAAATGTGATGTCTGTAAAAAATGTTTTAATGTACAGTCTAACCTCAAAACTCACGAAAAAACACATACCGGCGAGAAACCATTTAAATGCGTTGTCTGTGGAAAAACATTCAGTCAACAAATTAGTCTCAAAATTCATAAACGCATACATACCGGTGAGAAACCATATAAATGCGTTATCTGTGAAAAAACATTCATTCAACAATCTGATCTCAAGAAACATGCTCGTGTACATACCGGTGAGAAACCTTATAAATGCAATGTTTGTAAAAAATCCTTCATTCAACAGCCTGATCTCAAAAAACATGCACGTGTACATACCGGCGAGAAACCATTTAAATGCCGTGTCTGTGAAAAAGCATTCATTCAACAATCTAATCTCAAGAGACACGCACGCATACATACCGGTGAGAAACCATATAAATGCGTTATCTGTGAAAAAACATTCATTCAACAATCTTGTCTCAAGAAACATGCTCGTGTACATACCGGTGAGAAACCTTACAAATGCGATATCTGTCAAAAAACATTCATACAACAATCTAATCTCAAGAAACATGTACGTATACATAACGGCGAGAAACCTTTTAAATGCGATATCTGTAAAAAGTCTTTTTGTGACCAATCCAACCTAAAAACTCACGAAAGAACACATACCGGGGAGAAACCTTATAAATGCGTTGTCTGTGAAAAAACATTCGGTCAACAATCTGATCTCAAGAAACATGCACGTATACATACCGGCGAGAAACCATTTAAATGCGATGTCTGTGAAAAAACATTCAGTCAAAAGTCCAATCTCATCATTCATGAACGCATACATATTGGTGGGGTACGATACAAATGCTCAGCCTGTGACAAATCATATGGTCGCCAAGGTACTCTCAAAAGTCATCAAGCAAAAGTACACGGCCCATAGATTCATAAACCTTAATTGACTATATGGCAGTTATAAAATTGTTTTTCGAAATCTATTTGTTATTATTTGCAATTTTTTTTTCTTGGCATTTAATTCAGATTTTATATATTTTTATTAGTTTTCTTAAAATATTTTAAATATTACTATCGTTTAACTGATCAATAATATATACACTTGCACAAAGGCATTTAGTGAAACCAATATGTTTTTATACGTGTTTAGCGTGTAATCAACATGTTATATAATTTGGCAATTTAGTTTCACTGTTAAAAATTGAGTAACTGAAGATTGTACAAACATTACCAATAGATACCAATGTATTTAGTATTTATGTTAGTTGGTAGAAACATATGTATCCATATAAATTTATTTTTAATTCTTAAATAAAATGAACAAACATGTGCTTAAATTGAAAACTGTGTAAATAAATATAACCTATATACTGTTATAATTATGTGGCATAATATTAATATTATTTAACACAATAGAATTGATTTAGGTAACTTATAAAACTTATTTGAAAAAGTAACACTAATGCATAATTGGGGTACTTTCTTGTTTAAGTATTTTTACATGCTTAATTAAATTAATTATTATTAACTAACTATATATTATTATAAACTTTTCGATATTGTTGATTTATTCGTATTTGTTAATTCTTTGGGAGATTAAAGAGTTGCTACAGCCTACTGAAAGAAATCGTTTCAGTGTTTAAAACACACAAAAAAAAAAAAAAAAGAATGTGAGACCAAATCTGAAAATCATCACATTCTCAGTTCCGCATCGTAGTTAAAATTTTGCTTCTGTTCATTATGTTTTGTGTTTTATTCGTTTTGATGCGATGCTGAAAGATCACTACAATGATATTGATTTAATGCGTTTTTCTAGTTCATCTCTTCTACCTTTTTAATCTAAAATAACCCACTAGAATGTACGTATTTTTCAACTTGATATTATCCATAGTCACCTGCGTATCCAACTTTAGCGGAATGAGTGAATGTATCTAATTCTAGCTTTATTTGTCATTTTTTACCTTTAGTGTAAATTAAATTTACTTAGTTTTTTAATTTTTAAAAATTAATTTTATTAAACTTTTTAAGTTAAAATTAATTTTTATTAAACATTTTATTTTAAAACTATAGTTACTGATTTCAAACTTACACATTATAGTTTAAACGTTAAATGAAGTTTTTGCAATAAATTACTTTTACCGAAGTGAATTCCTTTATAAATAATGGGCGAAACGTCTTTCTAACTAAACATGTTAAACATATTATCATTGAAATAAACGCTCAAAAAACAGAAACATATTCAGAACTAGTACCTATATAAAATAGCAGTATATAATATATATTTATGACATAAATTTATGTAATTTCACATTGATAACTAATTTTGTTCTTCATGTTTAGCCCCATCCCCATGCAATCCGACATATGGCCAGGGTGAGGATTTTTTTTTAATTACCGAATATCGAAACTTGTTTGAAAATAATTAGTCGTTTTAAAATTTGTAATAATTACTTAAACAAATAAATTTGAATATGAAATAAAATTGTATTCATAGTTTCAAAAATGTACTATCTGCCATATGGTCAAGGTGAAAAACAACAAAGAGTTAAATATTAATTTTACCAGTACATTTTCCCCTTACTTTTGTGATGACATTTCTACGAACAAATAATATAATATGTTATTGCCAATAGAACAAAGAGTACTGAATACTGCTAGAAATATACAGTATAACACGAGCAATTTAATTAACCTACTATCAGTTGACATGGATTAACTAATATGAGGAGTTCATTGATACCTTATTATTTTCATTATATTTAGAATTTAGATACTCATTCACCATGTCTTCAACCTCCAGACTCCATCATGTCAATGAGAGTGTGAACCTAAGCCCTACCATTAAATCGATAAGGTAACTTAAGTTTTAGGTAAATACTATAATAGTAATATATACTAAGTTTATATACAATAATATATATATATATATATATATATATATATATATATATATATATATATATATATATATATATATTATGTAAAATGTTTGTATTATTATTACATTGTTATATTGAGAGTAACACAAAATTAGTAATACTAACAATACATTTTCTTGAGATTTTATGAAAAGGCAAAACTAACTTGTATACGGATAGAATAGTTTTTTTTAAATGTGAGATTTTCTTTTATGATAAAAAAAACCAAGTAATTTGAATAATCCAACTATTAACACAAAAGCCAGCACATATTTAGTTTCACGAAAAAAATGTACGCTTAGTGTACATTTCGCTTAAACAACTATAATATTATAGCAAAAATAAAAGTTTAAAAAAAATCATTTTAATTCTACTACTTTGCCTATGTTGAGGCTCGTTTAAGACAGTGTAGTTAAAATGAAAAGTATATTTCACTAAGACTAAATACAGTCTAATGGTTAAACACTTTTAGAAATATAGTATAATTGTTTATAGTTGTTAAATAATGCATTTGGGAAAAAAAGGGTTTTATTGTGTTATTTCGTTTATTAAGCTTTGATACAAGAGTTTGGAATTTAATTAATTTGCCTCTTGAAATGCACGAGAGTTTACCTTCACGCTACAAAGTACCTCCATCTGTGGCAATCACTCGTTATCAAGCAAACGCACACTATCACAAATCTGTCCATACAATTTCTGCGTTTTCGTACACTGTACATTTTTATAATGAATTTTTTAATTTTAACAATCTACACACACAATATGCTAAAAAATATTGTTACTATTCTTATTTTTTATTATAAAATGTTAGTAGTCTTTTTTAGTTACTGATGGTTTTTAAGAAAAATTGTTTATAGTATATGTTAATTTGTATTTTAAAATTGATTTTTAATTTAAAATATTTGTTTATTTTTATGCGTTGAATTATGTGGACCATGTTTAAAATTCAAAATAAAATGTATTATTATTCCGTCAACTATGATTATATTATGTTAGTTTCATTCATATTTTTTAGAATAAGTTTTTCGTTTTTTTAATTCGAAGAATTATTAAGTTTGAATGACAGTAAACCTAACCTGACCATTATTAATAAATGCCATTCGGGAAAGTCAGCAGAATATGCCTACTTCAATATATACATTTATTATTAAATAATTTTGTTCAATATATATGTGTGATTAATTCCCATGAAAACATAATACCGTGTTTGAGAGTAACAACATTAGTTTTATATTGAGATTTATATTGGATTTTTTATAAACATTTTTTCAAATAATTACTATAATATTGGAATTTTAAAAGATTTATGTAAATGGATAAATTATATGACTATAATAAACAATCTGTTTAAGTGTTCGTCAAATATCGTCTATGTTTAAAGAACTATTCGTAAGTGCCACTTTTGTTTGGGCATGCACCATTTTGACGTGGCTCAACATGTTCGTCTAAAACATCGGCTATCCGCCTCTTTGATTGTGATATATATATTTTGACGGGTTGTTAAATTACTATGTCTATGTTGAGGCTCGTTTAAGACAGTGTAGTTAAAATGAAAAGTATATTTCATTAATACTGAATACAGTCTAATGGTTAAAGACTTTTAGAAATATAGTATAATTGTTTAGTGTTTTAAATCGTAAAATATAGAAGCATTTGAAAAAAAAAGGTTTTATTGTGTTATTTCTTTTAATAAGCTTTGATACAAGAGTTTGGAATTCAATTTATTTGCCTCCTAAAATGCACGACAGTTTACCCTCACGCTACAAAGTACCTCCATCTGTGGCAATCACTCGTTATCAAACAAACGCACACTATCACAAATCTGTCCATACAATTTCTGCGTTGTGTCGCGCACCGTGCAGTTTGCATTAAAATCACAATTGAAATAAAAGTTTTGATTTTTAATTAAGATTAAAATTTGTACACTCTGCTGAAATTCTGTGAATCAAACTAGTGAAACAATTAGATTGAGCGCCCTAGGTACAATTGGTTTTCTGTATTGTCGCCACGGCCCCGCTTCGTGAGAATATCTAGATTTTAATCATAATTACTTGGTCGAATTCTGTGATAAACACCTAACGTACTGCGTTGTGTTTCTTTATTTCATTTCAAGTTGCGTTACAATTGAGTTTTGTCTTGCATGTCAATAGTTTATTATAAGTTGTCAGTAGCAGCCCTGGAAAGCGGATTACGGTTCTACGTTGTGTGAGTACCTATTGTTTTGTATTTCTAATTTATATACATTATTGCCGCGTTTACTGTCTCCCGCGGACTTAAAACACTGCTTTTGAATAAAAAGAATCATAATTTATTTGGTAGCTTGTTACTTATTATTTATCCGGAGTTGAGTAGAGTAATATGGGATCAACACCATTTTTAATTAATCTAGTTGGCAAAATGGGCAATCGTCTAGCTTTGATCTGTATTGTGTTAGCTTCTTACCTACAATTCATGCTTGTAGCTTTGGGTTATTAATCTTACTTTATTTGTTACTTAATAAAATAGTTTAAATTGTGCAATTTATTTGTCCTATTTAACCTATATTGATATACGATACAGAAATAACACTTGTGTTAAATGTCAATTATAGAGTTTTGAAGCGGTATAATATGTTGAAAATTAAAGATGAAATTGATGAAACAGAAAAACACTTCTGTGAAACAACGTTTGGAGCCGTTGAAACAAAACCGTTGGATGAGCCGTTTGAAAACAATGAAATATCTACAACAGAGGAGTATTTGGTGAAGAATGAAGTCGACAATACTTATGAGTGAGGCTATTTGTATTAATATTTTGTGTTTACTAAATAAAACAAAAAGCTTTTGTAATGCTGTAGTCCTCCGTAATTAAAAAAAAAAATTAAATCAATGTCCTTAATAATTTACAAAACAGTATTAATAATATTGTTTAAATAATTATTTTCAGCGTTAAAAAAAAGTAAAGAGATATTTAAACTTTCCTTGAGTAACCTAATCCACTTGTCATTACCCTCTTTTATACTTAGCTTGTTTTTTAGCTATTATAGATGATTAGTGTGTATAGTATGTTACACATTACATTTTATTTAAAACTTATCGATCAGTCAAAATATTTAGTGAAATATATACTTTATTAAAATATTTGTTTAATTTATTTTAGAAGTTATATAGATAGAATACATGAGTAATTTTGTTTTGTATAATAGTAAATTATAAAAAAATACTTAACAGTCCAATTTACTGATCTAATTAATGATAAAAGCCTAAATACACAATAGAATAATATTTTGGGTTTTGTTAGTTACTGAGTTGATTCGCATTATGATATGTCCAACAATAAACACCAAACTGACAAGTTTGTAAATGAAACACAGTTTAAAACCCAAATATATTCAATTCAGCTGTTAGAATTTGATCATGTAAAAATTTACCACTGAAAAATTGGTTGGTTTTTATTTTCAAAATAATGTGAACTAAATTATTCTTTTTTATTATGTTCAAGCTTCAGGCACTTAGTCAGTAAGCTGTCTGATTAGAGTGATAAGGGATCAACACAATTTTAAATTAATCTAATCGGCAAAATGGGCAATCGTCTAGCTTTGATCTTTATTGTGTTAGCTTCTTACCTGCAATTCATGCTTGTAGCTTTGGGTTATTAATCTTACTTTATTTGTTACTTAATAAAATAGTTTAAATTGTGCAATTTATTTGTCCTATTTAACCTATATGGATATACGATACAGAAATAACACTTGTGTTAAATGTCAATTATAGTTTTGAAGCGGTATAATATGTTGAAAATTAAAGATGAAATTCATGAAACAGAAAAACACTTCTTTGAAACAACTTTTGGAGCCGTTGAAACAAAATCGTTGGATGAGCTGTTTGAAAACAATGAAATATCTACAACAGAGGAGTATTTGGTGAAGAATGAAGTCGACAATACTTATGAGTAAGGCTATTTGTATTAATATTTTGTGTTTACTAAATAAAACATAAAAGCTTTTGTAATGCTGTAGTCCGCTGTAGTGATTCGCATTATGATATGTCCAACAATAAACACCAAACTGACAAGTTGGTAAATGAAACACAGTTTAAAACCCAAATAACTTCAATTCAGCTGTTAGAATTTGATCATGTAAAAATTTACCACTGAAAAATTGGTTGGTTTTTATTTTCAAAATGATGTAAACTAAATTATTCTTTTTTATTATGTTCAAGCTTCAGGCACTTAGTCAGTAAGCTGTCTTCTTTGTTATATCATTATTATTACTATATTTGTTACTAAATAAAATAGCTAAAATTGTACAATTTAGTCGTCCTACTAATCCTCTATGCATATATAGCACAGAACTACAACTAATGTTAAATGTCAATTATAGAGTTTTGAAGCGGTTTAATATATTGAAAATTAAACCTGAAAATGATGAAACAGAAGAAGAGTTGTTGGAAAAATCGTTTGAAGTCATTAAAACTAAACCGTTTGATATGCAATTCATAAACAATGAAATTTCTACAACAAATAAGTGTTTGGTAAAGAATGAAGTCGACAATAATTATGAGTAAGGTTATTTTTATTACCATTTTTTTTTTCTTAAATAAAACTTTAAAACTTTTGTAATTATGTTATCATCCTCCATAAACCCATCATTGGTATCGATGTTAGCATTTCGCTATTATGAAACTTATATTAGTAACCACTTGTTCATATAATAATATATTATTTTTAAAACCGCATCTACCTCTTATCAATATAATGTTCAATCAAAGTATCAAAACAAAAAAAAATTGTTATTTATTTGTGGGTATGATGACCGGTCGACGCCTGCAGTATCCCATAATGTTAGCTTACGCTTGCGTTTGCATGCGACTTACCGTGTTTATTTATATACATATATAGAAAACATTCCTACATTAAAATAGGAAAAAAATGCGAACAGGTGTGATTTTTTAAAATAATGTTACTAATGTTTACTTAATGTTAATAGTTATAAAAAAAAAAAATGTAATAAGTAATAGGGTTTGTTTAATTTTTATTAAATACATTTTTTATTATCATAAATAAAAATTAAAAGTTGATGGAAAATTTTAATGAAATAGACTATAAGTAATGTCCTCATAGTAAAATACTTAAAACTTTATAAAAATATTATTAATTAGTTACATTTTGTTTTCTTTTCAAAGAGGTATTTATTATATGGATATGTCTCGTTTCTTATCTCTCATATTTTATTTCTAATATTATATCTCTACATTTTGTATCTACAATATCGTATATTTTATATCTTATCTATAATACCTCTAATTTTTAGCCAGACATTAAAAATTATTTATCAGAAATTTTTATTTCTGCCGAGTTAAGGGTTAAAAGACGTCGGTCATTTAAATGTCTTAAGGTACTCAATGTAAAAGTGGACTTTAGATAAAGTACACTTTTTAAGTTTCAAATCTTATGTTATTCGGACGTTTATTATCCATATTTTAACAAATGTGAACGTTACATTGTATTTTATAGGATAAGTTTAGGCTACTCAATCAAATAAAATAGCCTTAATAGTAGATTATTGTATGTCATGTAAAATCAATAAAATGAATTCTTAAAAATGATGCGTTGTACATTTAATATTAGTAATATTAATACTTGCTGTATAATATCAAAGTATATTTGTCTTAAATTAATCTATTATATTCCATACATGTTGCAGTATTCATTTTCCGTGTAAAGCGACCGATACCTTAAACAAAACAAAAACCATGGATTGCAGTTTGAACAAAACTATAGAAAACGATTCTGAGAAAAACATACACAAAATACACTGCAAGTTCGACTGTAATATATGTCAAAGAAGGTTTACAACCAAAAGTAATATAATCCGGCATATTGCGAAATCGCATTTTATTTCTTTGCCTCCTAAATTGCAAGACCGTTTACCTCCACGCTACAAAGTACCTCCATATGTGGCAATCACTTGTTATCACACAAACACACTATCTGTCCATATAATTTCTGCGTTGTCATTCAGTTTTCATTGGAATCACATCTAATGTGATGATTGTTGGTACCACTACCCACCGTACCCCCACCTGCGCCGGGAGAAGCGTAAGGACGATGCCGCAGCCATTTTTGGTCCGCCATTCGATAATCTCACACGACTTCGTCTACACGCTTGGCGTCTTTTTTCCAAGCAGACATTCTGTTAATAACTTTGTGCTGTACACGTTAGGTAAATATACAAGCTGTTATATTTAAATAAATAAAACTGCCAATTTGTTTGCAGTATTGGTGCCACGGGTCCGATTCGTGAACATCTCTAGATTTCAATCATAATAACTTGGTCGAATTCTGCGATAAATACCTTAAGTATTGCGTCGTGTTTCGTTATTTCGTTACAATTGTGTTTTTTCTTGCATGTCAATAATTTATTATAAGTTTTTATTAGCTGCTCTGGAAGGCGGTTTACGGTTCTACATTGTGTGAGTATCTATTGTTTTGTATTTCTAATTTATATACATTATTGCCGTGTTTACTGTCTCCTGCGGGCATAAAACACTGCTTTTGAATAAAAAGAATCATAATTTATTTGGTAGCTTGTTACTTATTGTTCATCCGGAGTTGAGTAGAGTAATATAGGATCAACACCATTTTAAAGTAATCTAGTCGGCAAAATGGCCAATCGTCTAGCTTTGATCTTTATTGTGTTAGCTTCTTACCTATAAGCCTTGCTTGTAGCTTTGTGTTATTCATCTAATTCGAGTAAATTAAAATTAAGATTTAAATGTTTAAACAAACAAAATATACTACTGAAAACTCAGTGGTTTTTTACAAGTAATGTAAACTAAATTATTCTTTACTATATTATTATTATTACTTTATTTGTTACTTAATAAAATAAATAAAACTGCAATTTAGTAGTCCTATTTAAACCTCTTTGCATAAGTGGTACAGAAAAACAACTAAAGTTCAATGTCAATTACAGAGTTTTGAAACGGTAAAATATGTTGAATATTAAACCTGAAAATGACGATGCAGAAGAATACTCCGTTGAACCAAAACCGTTTGATGTGCTGTTCAAAAACAATGAAATATCTATAGTAGAGGATTATTTGGTTAAGAATGAATTCGATGATACTTATGAGTAAGACGTTATTTATTACCATTTATTTTATCTTGAACAAAAGTATTAAAACTTGTGCCTGATGGTATCAATATAAGCGTTTCGCTAACATTAAACTTATATTAGGAACCATTTGTTCATTTAATAATAGATTGATTGATTTAAAACTACATCTACCTCTTATCCATATAGAGATCTATTAAAATATTTAAAAAAACAAAATTGTAAACATTTTATTTGTAAGTGTGTTGTCTGCAGCACCACATTATGTTAGCGTACGTTTTGTACGATACTTACCGAGTTATTTATATAAATATATAGAAAACATTTTTACAATAATTTTTCATTCTTTCATTAAGTTAATAAAAAATGCGAATAAGTGTCATTTTTTATTACAAAAACTATATATTAAAATTTATGTTTTTTACTATTAGAATATACATTTAGAATGTATACTAAATTATCTTTATTATATCATTAGTAGACTATATTTGTGACTAAATAAAATAATTAAAATTGTGAATTTAGTTGTCCTACTAATCCTCTATGCATATATAGCACAGAAATACAACTAATGTTTAATGTCAATTATAGAGTTTTAAAGCGGTTTAATATATTGAAAATTAAACCTGAAAATGATGAAACAAAAGAAGAGTTGTTGGAAAAATCGTTTGAAGTCAATGAAAACAAACCGTTCGATATGCAGTTCATAAACAATGAAATTTCTACAACAAATAAGTGTTTAGTAAAGAAGGAAGTCGATAATAATTATGAGTAAGGTTATTTTTATTACCATTTTTTTTTCTTAAACAAAACTTTAAAACTTTTGTAATTATGTTATCCTCCTCCATAAACCCATCAGTGGTATCGATGTTAGCGTTTCGCTATTATTTAACTTATATTAGGAACTGCTTGTTTATATAATAATATATTATTTTAAAACCGTATCTACCTTTTATCAATATAATGTTAAATCAAAGTATCAAAAAAACAAAATTGTGAAAACATTTAATTGTGGGTTTGATGTCCGGTCAACGTCTGCAGCATCGCATGATGTTAGCGTACGTTTGCGTTGGCATAAGAAGTACCGGTTTTTTTTATATACATATATAGAAAACTTTCATACATTAAAATTGAAAAAAAAAATGCGAACATGTGTCATTTTTTAAAATAAAATTTTAATGTTAACAGTTATAAAAAAAAAATAATGTAATAAGTAATGGGGTTAATTTTATTTTTTATTAAATACATTTTTAATTATCATAAATAAAGAATAAAAGTTCCTCATAGTAAAATACTTAAAACTTTATAAAAATATTATTAATTAGTTACATTTTGTTTTCTTTTTAAAGAGGTATTTATTATATGGATATGTCTCGTTTCTTATCTCTCATATTTTATTTCTAATATTATATCTCTACATTTTGTATCTACAATATCGTACATTTTATATCTTATCTATAATATCTCTAATCGCATATCTCTAATTTTTAGCCAGACATTAAAAATTATTTATCAGCTGTTTCATTCACAAAACATCCGCTTAATCGTGCCACACGCACACATTTTCCTCGGTACCGTTCAGCGTCATTTTAGCATTTTCTTAATGTCCCCAAGCCAAAGGACATATCCATGTCAAAAATATAGTTTAGTCGTTTATGAGAATTTATTATTATTTTTGTCAAGTTTAAGGTTAAAAGACGTCGGTCATAAAAAGTCTCAAGGTACTCAATGTAAAAGTGGACTTTAGATAGAGTACACTTTTTAAGTTTTAAATCTTATGGCACTCGGATGTTTATTGTCCATATTCTAATAAATGTGAACGTTACATTGTATTATGTAGGATAAGTTTAGGCAACTCGATCAAATAAAAATTGAGTAAAGAAGACTTTTGTATGTCATCTAAAATTAATCAAATTAATTCTTAAAAAGGATGCGTTGTATATTTAATATTAAAACTTGCTGTATGACATCAAAATATATTTTTCTTAAATTAATTTGTTTTGTTTCAAACGTGTTGCAGTATTCATTTTTCGTGTAAAGCGACAGATATCTCAAATAATACAAAGACAATGGATTGTAGTTTTAACGAAACTATAGATAATCATTTTCAGAAAAATATATACAAAATACGTCGGTTCGACTGCAATATGTGTCAAAGAAGGTTTACAACCAAAAGTAATATAATCCGGCATATTGCGAAATCGCATTCCATTGAAAAGAAAACACCTCAAAAAAATAATGTCAATCATCCTAACAGCAAAATCAAAGGAAATACTCGAAACAAAGATGGCCTATTTAATTGTGGTAATTGTTTAAAAACGTTTTCATTAAAATCAAGCCTGAGAAGACATTCGTGCATTCACACGGAAAAGCCCTTTAAATGCAATGTCTGTGAAAAAGCATTCATTCATCAATCTAATCTCAAGAGACATGCACGTATACATACCGCCGAGAAACCTTTTAAGTGCGATGTCTGTGAAAAAACATTCAGTCATCAATCTGCTCTCAAGAGACATGCACGTATTCATACCGGCGAGAAACCGTTTAAATGCGATGTCTGTGAAAAAACATTTGGTGCACAACAATACCTAAAAATTCATAAACGCACACATACCGTCGAAAAACCGTTTAAATGCGATGTCTGTCAAAAGGCTTTTTGCGACCAATCTTACATCAAAATTCATAAAAGGATACATACCGGCGAGAAGCCCTTTAAATGCAAAGTCTGTGAAAAAGCATTCATTCAACAATCTAATCTCAAGAGACATTTACGTATACATACCGATGAGAAACCCTATAAATGCGTTGTCTGTGAAAAATGTTTTAATAGACAATTTAACGTCAAAACTCATGAAAGAACACATACCGCTGAGAAACCATTTAAATGCCGTGTCTGTGAAAAAGCGTTCATTCAACAATCTGACCTCAAGAGACATTTACGTATACATACCGATGAGAAACCCTATAAATGCGTTGTCTGTGAAAAATGTTTTAATAGACAATTTAACCTCAAAACTCATGAAAGAACACATACCGCCGAGAAACTAATTAAATGCGATGTCTGTGAAAAAACATTCACTCAACAAATTCATCTTAAGAAACATGCACGTGTACATACCGGCGAGAAACCGTTTAATTGTGGTACTTGTTTAAGAACATTTTCATTAAAATCAAGCCTGAGAAGACATTGGCGCGTTCATACTGGGGAGAAACCCTTTAAATGCGACATCTGTGAAAAAACATTTGGTAGACTATCAAACCTCAAAATTCATGAACGCACCCATACTGGTGAAAAACCGTTTAAATGCGATGTCTGTAAAAAAAGTTTTAATGTACAGTCTACCCTCAAAACTCACGAAAGAAGACATACCGGTGAGAAACCTTATAAATGCGTTGTCTGTGAAAAAACATTCAGTCAACAAATTAGTCTCAAAATTCATAAACGCATACATACCGGTGAGAAACCATATAAATGCGATGTCTGTGAAAAAACATTCGGTCAAAAGTCCTCTCTCATAATTCATGAACGCATACATATTGGTGGGGTGCGATACAAATGCTCAGCCTGTGACAAATCATATGGTCGCCAAGATACTCTCAAAAGGCATCAAGCAAAAGCACACGGCTCATAGATTCATAAACCTTACGTGACTATTTGGCAGTTTTTCAAAATCGATTTGTTGTTATTTTGCAATTTTTTTTACTTTATTACAGATTTAGTATACTTTTATTAGTTTTCTTATAATATTTTATTTATTACTATCGTTTAACAGATCAATAACATAAGTATTCGTTTAATTTTTTTTTCTACGGATCACATGAATTATTTAGTATTTAAATTTTTATAATGAGTTTTTTAATTTTTATAATCTACACACACAATATGCTAAAAAATATTGTTACTATTCTTATTTTTTATTATAAAATGTTAGTAGTCTTTTTTAGTTACTGATGGTTTTTAAGAAAAATTGTTTATAGTATATGTTAATTTGTTTATTAAAATTGATTTTTAATTTAAAATATTTATTTATTTTTATGCGTTGAATTATGCGGGCCATGTTTAAAATTCAAAATAAAATGTATTATTATTTTGTCAACTATGATTATATTATGTTAGTTTCATTCATATTTTTTAGAATAAGTTTTTCGTTTTTTAATTCGAAGAATTATTAAGTTTGAACGACAGTAAACCAAACCTGACAATTATTAATAAATGTCATTTGGGAAAGTGAGGAGAATATGCCTACTTCAATATATACGTTTATTATTAAATAATTTTGTTCAATATATTTGTGTGATTAGTTCCCATGAAAACATAATACCGTGTTTGAGAGTAACAACATTAGTTTTATATTGAGACTTATATTGGATTTTTTATAAAAATTTTTTTCAAATAATTACTATAATATTGGAATTTTAAAAGATTTATGTAAATGGATAAATTATATGACTATAATAAACAATCTGTTTAAGTGTTCGTCAAATATCGTCTATGTTTAAAGAACTATTCGTAAGTGCCACTTTTTTTGGGCATGCACCATTTTGACGTGGCTCAACATGTTCATCTAAGACATCGGCTATCCGCCTCTTTGATTGTGATATATTTACTTTGACGGGTTGTTAAATTACTATGTCTATGTTGAGGCTCGTTTAAGACAGTGTACTTAAAATGAAAATGATATTTCACTAAGACTAATACAGTCTAATGGTTAAAGACTTTTAGAAATATAGTATAATTGTTTATAGTTGTTAAGTGTTTTAAATCGTAAAATATAGAAGCATTTGAAAAAAAAAGTTTTTATTGTGTTATTTCTTTTAATAAGCTTTGATACAAGAGTTTGGAATTTAATTTATTTGCCTCCGAAAATGCACGACAGTTTACCTTTACGGTACAAAGTACCTCCATCTGTGGCAATCACTCGTTATCAAACAAACGCACACTATATATATTTATATATATAAATATATATATAAACATTTTTACAATTATTTTTCATTCTTTTATTAAATTAAAAAAAAATGCGAATAAGTGTCATTTTTTATTACAAAAACTATATATTAAAATTCATGTTTTTTTACTATCAAAAATTTCATTTTTGTTAAATAGACATTTTTTATGAATAGATTAGTTAATCTAATTTTTTTTAAATTTATAATATGATTAATTTTCCCATTTAAAATGTAAACTAAATTATCTTTATATATCATTAGTAGACTATATTTATTACTAAATAAAATAATTAAAATTGTGAATTTAGTTGTCCTACTAATCCTCTATGCATATATAGCACAGAAATACAACTAATGTTAAATGTCAATTATAGAGTTTTAAAGCGGTTTAATATATTGAAAATTAAACCTGAAAATGATGAAACAGAAGAAGAGTTGTTGGAAAAATCGTTTGAAGTCATTAAAACTAAACCGTTTGATATGCAGTTCATAAACAATGAAATTTCTACAACAAATAAGTGTTTGGTAAAGAATGAAGTCGACAATAATTATGAGTAAGGTTATTTTTATTACCATTTTGTTTTTCTTGAACAAAACTTTAATACTTTTGTAATTATGTTATCCTCCTCGATAAACCCATCAGTCGTATCGATGTTAGCGTTTCGCTATTATTATCCTTATTTTAGGAACTGCTTGTTAATATAATAATATATTATTTTAATTAAAACCGCATCTGCCTTTTATCAATATAATTTTAAATCAAAGTATCAAAAAATGAAGAAAAAAAATAAAAAAAATGAAGCGATTACTTATAATTTTAAATTTATAAATATATATATATATAAATATAGTATAATGATTAATATCTTCTCTACAAAATCATAAACTATTAAGTAAGATAGCATTATATTTTTTTTTCTTAATAGGTCGATGAAGTAGTGTATATTTAAAGATACATCTATTGAATTATTCAATGAGGTGGTCTATCTTAAGATAGACGCTATTATAAAAAAGATGTACATTAAAAAAAAAAATTCAAAAATGATCTCTATGGGTATTAAATAGTAAAAAAAAACTGTTAGTATCCACGCTATCCACGTCGATACATCGACACATGAAAAAAAAAAAAGGTGTGATTTTTTAAAATAAATACTTAATGCTAACAGTTATAAAAAAAAAATAATGTAATAAGTAATAGCGTTTGTTTATTTTTTATTAAATTCATTTTAATCAATTAAAAATTAAAAGTTGAGCGGAAAATTTTAATGAAATCGACTTTAAGTAATGTCCTCATATTAAAATACTTAAAACTTTTAAAAATAATTATTAATTAGATACATTTTGTTTTCTTTTCAAGGAGGTATTTATTAAATGAGTATGTCTCGTTTCTTATCTCTTATATTTTATTTCTAATATTTTATCTCTAAGTTTGTATCTACAATATCGTATATTTTATATCTTATCTTATCTATAATATCTCTAATTTTTAGCCAGACATTAAAAATTATTTATCAGCTCTTTCATTTACAAAACATCCTCTTAATAGCGCCACACGCACACATTGTCTTCGGTAACGTTCAGTCTTATTCACGCGCGCACGCAAAGATTTTTTTAATGTCCCCGATCCAAACGCCATATCCATGTTAAAAATTAAGTTTAGTCGTTCAGTGTGAAATTTTTATTTCTGCTGAGTTAAGGGTTAAAAGAAGTCGGTCATTAAAAAGTCTCAAGGTACTCAATGTAGACTTTCAAGATTTTAAATCTTATGTTATTCGGACGTTTATTATCCTTATTTTAACAAATGTGAATGTTACGTTGTATTTTATAGGATAAGTTTAGGCTACTCAATCAAATAAAATTGCCTTAGTAGTAGATTATTGTATGTCATGTAAAATCAATAAAATTAATTCTTAAAAATGATGCGTTGTACATTTGTAAATTTTAATGAAATAGACTATAAGTAATGTCCTCATAGTAAAATACTTAAAACTTTATAAAAATATTATTAATTAGTTACATTTTGTTTTCTTTTCAAAGAGGTATTTATTATATGGATATGTCTCGTTTCTTATCTCTAATATTTTATTTCTAATATTATATCTCTACAGTTTGTATCTACAATATCGTACATTTTATATCTTATCTATAATATCTCTTATCGCATATCTCTATTTTTTAGCCAGACATTAAAAATTATTTATCAGTTCTTTAATTTACAAAACATCCGCTTAATAGCGGCACACGCACACATTGTCTTTTGTAACGTTCAGTGCCATTCACGCACGCACGCAAAGATTTTCTTAATGTCCCTGATCCAAAAGCCATATTCATGTTAAAAATTTAATTTAGTCGTTTCATGTGAAATTTTTATTTCTGCCGAGTTAAGGGTTAAAAGACGTCGGTCATTTAAAAATCTTAAGGTACTCAATGTAAAAGTGGACTTTAGATAGAGTACACTTTTTAAGTTTCAAATCTTATGGCACTCGGATGTTTATTGTCCATTTTCTAATAAATGCGAACGTTACATTGTATTTTATAGGATAAGTTTAGGCAACACAATCAAATAAAAAAAGCCTTAATAGTAGATTATTGTATGTCATGTAAAATCAATAAAATTAATTCTTAAAAATGTTGCGTTGTTTATTTAATGTTAGTAATATTAATACTTGCTGTATAATATCAAAATATATTTGTCTTAAATTAATCTATTATGTTCCATACATGTTGCAGTATTAATTTTCCGTGTAAAGCGACCGATACCTCAAACAATACAAAAACCATGGATTGCAGTTTGAACAAAACTATAGAAAACGATTCTGAGAAAAACATACACAAATTACGTCGGTTCGACTGCAATATATGTCAAAGGAGGTTTATAACCAAAAGTAATATAATCCGGCACATTGCGAAATCACATTCTAGTACTTCCATTGAAAAGAAAGCACCTCAAAAAAATAAAGTCAATCATCGTAACAGCAGAATCAAAAAGTATACTCAAAACAAAGATGGTCTATTTAATTGTGGTATTTGTGTGAAAACTTTTTCATCAAAATCAAACCTGAGAAGACATTGGCGCATACATACTGGCGAGAAACCCTATAAATGCGATGACTGTATAAAAAGATTTGGTCAGATATCTCACCTCAAGATTCATGAACGCATACATACTGGTGAGAAACCTTATAAATGCGTTGTCTGTGAAAAAACCTCCATTCAACATTCTGATCTCAAGAGACATGCACGTGTACATACCGGCGAGAAACTATTTAAATGCGTTGTCTGTGAAAAGGCATTCATTGAAGAATCTAATCTCAAGAGACATGCACGTATACATACCGATGAGAAACCATATAAATGCGTTGTCTGTGAAAAAACATTCGTTCTACAATATCACCTCAAAGCTCATGAACGCATACATACCGGAGAGAAACCCTTTAAATGCGATGTCTGTGAAAAATGTTTTAATAGACAATGTAACCTCAAAACTCATAAAAGAACACACACCGGAGAAAAACCTTTCAAATGCAATGTCTGTGAAAAAACATTTGGTAGACAAGCTCACCTAAAAACTCATGAACGCATACACACCGGAGTTAAACCTTTTAAATGCAATTGCTGTGAAAAAACATTTGGTGTCCAGTCTTCACTCAACACTCATGAAAGAACACATACCGGCGAGAAACCATTTAAATGCGTTGTCTGTGGAAAACCGTTCATTCAACAATCTGATCTCAAGAAACATGCACGTATACATACTGGCGAGAAACCGTATAAATGCGATATCTGTAAAAAAACATTCCTTCAACAATATCACCTTAAGAGACATGCACGTATACATATTGGTGGGGTACGACTCAAATGCTCAGTCTGTGATAAATCTTATGGTCGCCAAGATTCTCTCAAAAGTCATCAAGCAAAAGCACACGGCTCATAGATTCATAAACCTCACGTGGCTATTTGGCAGTTTCAAAATAGTTTTTCAAAAATCGATTCGTTATTTTTTTGCAAATTTTTTTACTTAGGATTTATATCAGATATATTATATTTGTATTAGTTTTCTTATCATTATTTAATATTTCTATCGTTTAACTGATTATTAACATACACACTTGCACAAAAGTATTTAGTGAAACTAATGTGTTTTATACGTTTTTAACGTATACTCAACATGTTATATAATTTGGCAATTTAGTTTTACTGTTAAATTGAGTAACTTAAGACTGAAAACTTTACCAATAGTACCAATGTATTTAGTATTTACATTTAGTGTTAATTGGTAGAAACATATGTACCCATATAAGTTTACTTTTTATTCTTGACTAAAATGAACAAATATGTGCTTAAATCGAAAACTGTGTAAATAAAAATTACCAATAAACTGTTATAATTATATAGCATATGGTAATATTATTTAAAAATGATTTCAGAACACTTCTGCATAATTAAGATATTTTCGAGTTTAAGTAAGAGACTTTAGATAGAGTACACTTTTTAAGCTTCAAATCTTATGGCACTTGGATGTTTATTGTCCATATTCTAATAAACGTGAACGTTACATTGTATTTTATAGGATAAGTTTAGGCAACTCGATCAAATAAAAATTGCCTTAATAGTAGATCATTATTTGTCATGTAAAATCAATAAAATTAATTCTTAAAGTTTCAAATCACACAAGGAGATTTAGATAATTTCCTAGGTATGTCAATAGAGAAACAAAATGATGGTTCATTATTCATTCATCAGGCCAAGTATGCAAATAATATTATTGAAAGATTTAATATGAATAATTCTAAAGAAGTTTCTGTCCCCATATCTCGAACAGACACGTCATTCGATAACACAGATACGCAGGCATTACAGCCAGGTAATAATTTTTATAGACAAGCAGTAGGGTCACTGTTATTTCTGTCACAAGTAACAAGACCGGATTTAGCGTTTACACTTAATTATGCAAGTCGTTTTCTTGCAAAACCTACAAATGCACACTGGCAAATGGTCAAGCGTATAATGCGTTATGTTAAACATACATTAGATTATGGTTTGTGTTATAAATCAGATGATAATTTATTTTTGAGTGTCTACAGCGATTCGGATTATGCCGGCGACATTCAAACACGAAGATCTACTTCGGAACATTTATTTGTTGCGGGACCTTGTACAATAGAGTGGAATTCACAACGTCAAGCATCAGTTACTCTGAGTTCAACTGAATCTGAGTTCGTCGCCAGCTGCGAATCGATAAGAAGTTTAATTTGGTTTAAAAGATTGTTAACTGAATTAACTAATGAAAAGGGATTGTATAAACCTATTTTGTATATAGATAATCAAAGTACAATTCGTTTGATTAGGAATGCAGTTTTTCACAAGAGGTCAAAACATATTGATGTTCGTTATCATTTCATTCGGGAGAAGTTTGAAGAAGGTGTATTTGAACTGCAGTACAAAGAAACAGAAAACCAACTAGCTGACATCTTCACGAAGCCATTAGCCAAGGACAGACTTGAAAAGTTACGGTCAATCATAGGCGTGAAGAGGATCACAGAAGATCAATATAGTGTTAAGAAAATATTAATTAAGGGGGTGTGTTGGAATAATAATTAATATTCTATATATCAAGAAGTATTTCACAATATATAAATATGTTGTTTATCTGTATAATAAAAATACGTAGTTGTTAACCAGGAAATGTTATAGAAAAACAAAGTTGTTTTTGTAAGCACACGTGTATGTGTAGACGCGTGCAACCTTGTGGGTTAATATAAATAGCATTTGATCTAAGGGCTTGGGGCCCAGTATTTCTATTCAGTTTATACATATTACTAGTGTATTATTTTTTCACTGTGTTGTATATATTCTATGTATAATATGTCTATTATTGTAATAACTTTATTTGTGTTGAATACTTGATTATCATCACTACTCGCACTCTGATACTATATGTATGTATAGTATTACAACATATTGTTTATAAAAAATATAATTTTTTATAAAAAAAAACCTTTGACCAGGCACTAGTTTTTTATGTTTTTAATAAGCTATATAAATTTCATTCAATCTGTGAAGTAGTTTTTGAATTACAGTGGTCACCGTCTTTGAAGAAATAGTTTCGAGAAAAAACTTATTTGAAAAGTTTTATACTCGATTCATGTATACAAAAATAAATTATTTAATTACTTACATCGAGTTATCTATTCCTTTGATTAACATAAAATTTTCAGATAATATTTTCAAGACATCATACTTTAAGAAAATACAAATTAAAAAGGTAGGTGTCTTCTAAAACAATAAAACCCATCACATTCATCAGTATGGCTGATTTCTGTACATATCTTATTTTCATGACGACATATAATAAGACAATTCCTATGCCTAGCTATTCCTATTAATTTATTTTATTCATATATATATATATATATATATATATATATATATATATATATATATATATATTGCCCCCCCTGTTTAGGACTTCTGTATCCGCCCTTGGTGGGGGGCCTAAGTATTCTAACACAATTAGCGAAAAGTGTGTCCATGGGGGATAAAGCCTAAGGTAAACTCATTTATTAATTTTATAGGATGTCGATGAAGGTAAGATTACAATAAGCTTGATACAAGAGTTGGGAATTTTATTTCTTTGCCTCCTAAATTGCACGACCGTTTACCTCCACGCTACAAAGTACGTCCATCTGTAGCAATCACTTGTTATCACACAAACACACACTATCTGTCCATATCATTTGTGCGTCGTCAGTTAGTATCACCACCTACTCTACCGCAGTGTCGGTTGGTACCACTACCTACCGTACCACCTACTGCGCCGGGTGTAGCGTTAAGACGCCGGCCCAGCTGCTAGCCAGCTGCCATCTTCGGTCCGCCCAATCGATAATCTCGCACGACATCGTCTACACGCTCGGCGTCTTTTTTCCAAGCAGACATTCTGTTAATTACTTGTGTCGAATCTTGTTCGTTAATAATTTGTAATCTTGTCCCTGATTTGTTAATAACTTTGTGCTGTACACGTTAGGTAAATATACAAGCTGTTATATTTAAATAAATAAAACTGCCAATTTGTTTGCAGTATTGGTGCCACGGGTCCGATTCGTGAACATCTCTAGATTTCAATCATAATAACTTGGTCGAATTCTGCGATAAATACCTTAAGTATTGCGTCGTGTTTCGTTATTTCGTTACAATTGTGTTTTGTCTTGCATGTCAATAATTTATTAGAAGTTTTTATTAGCAGCTCTGGAAGACGGTTTACGGTTCTACATTGTGTGAGTACCTATTGTTTTGTATTTCTAATTTATATACATTATTGCCGTGTTAACTGTCTCCCGCGGACTTAAAACACTGCTTCTGAATAAAAAGAATCATAATTTTTATTTGGTTGCTTGTTACTTATTGTTCATCCGGAGTTGAATAGATTGATATGGGATCAACACCATTTTAAAGTAATCTAGTCGGCAAAATGGCCAATCGTCTAGCTTTGATCTTTATTGTGTTAGCTTCTTACCTATAAGCCATGCTTGTAGCTTTGTCTAATTTATCTAATTCGAGTAAATTAAAATTAAGTTTTAAATGTTTAAAAGAACAAAATATACTACTGAAAACTCAGTGGTTTTTTACAAGTAATGTAAACTAAATTATTCTTTACTATATCATTATTATTACTTTATTTGTTACTTAATAAAATAAATAAAACTGCAATTTAGTAGTCCTATTTAAACCTCTATGCATATGTGGTACAGAAATACAACTAAAGTTCAATGTCAATTACAGAGTTTTGAAACGGTATAATATGTTGAATATTAAACCTGAAAATGACGATGCAGAAGAATACTCCGTTAAACCAAAACCGTTTGATGTGCTGTTAAAAAACAATGAAATATCTATAGTAGAGGATTATTTGGTAAAGAATGATGTCGATGATACTTATGAGTAAGGCGATTTTTAGTACCTTTTTTTTTATCTTGAACAAAACTATTAAATTTTGTGCCTGATGGTATCAATATAATCGTTTCGCTAACATTAAACTTATATTAGGAACCAATTGTTCATTTAATAATAGTTTGATTGTTTTAAAACTACATCTACCTGTTATCAATATAAAAATCCATTAAAATATTTAAAAAAAAAAAATTGTAAACATTTAATTTGTGGGTTTGTAGCGTAAGTTTTGAACGATACTTACCGAGTTATTTATATAAATATATAGAAAACATTTTTACAATTATTTTTCATTCTTTTATTAAAAAAAAAAAAAATGCGAATAAATGTCATTTTTTATGACAAAAACTATATATTAAAATTTATGTTTTTTTAGTATCAAAAATTTCATTTAAGTTAAATAGACATTTTTTATGAATAGATTAGGCTATCTAATTTTTTTAAAATTTTTAATATTTCCAATTTTCGCATTTAGAATGTATACTAAATTATCTTTATTATATCTTTAGTAGACTATATTTGTTACTAAATAAAATAATTAAAATTGTGAATTTAGTTGTCCTACTAATCCTCTATGCATATATAGCACAAAAATACAACTAATGTTAAATGTCAATTATAGAGTTTTGAAGCGGTTTAATATATTGAAAATTAAACCTGAAAATGATGAAACAGAAGAAGAGTTGTTGGAAAAATCGTTTGAAGTCGTTCAAACTAAACCGTTAGATATGCAGTTCTTAAACAATGAAATTTCTACAACAGAAGAGTGTTTGGTAAAGAATGAAGTCGACAATAATTATGAGTAAGGTTATTTTTAATACCATTTTTTTTTTCTTAAGCAAAACTTTAAAACGTTTGTAATTATGTTATCTTCCTCCATAAACCCATCATTGGTATTGATGTTAGTGTATCGCTATTATTAAACTTATATTAGGAACCACTTGTTCATATAATAATATATTATTTTAAAACCGCATCTACCTCTTATCAATATAATGTTAAATCAAAGTATCAAAAAAACAAAATTGTGAAAACATTTATTTGTGGGTTTGATGTCCGGTCAACGTCTGCAGCATCGCATGATGTTAGCGTACGTTTGCGTTGGCATAAGAAGTACTGGGTTTTTTTATATACATATATAGAAAACATTCATACATTAAAATATAAAAAAATGCGAACTGGTGTCATTTTTTAAAATAAACCTTAATGTTAACAGTTATAAAAAAAAAGTAATGTAATAAGTAATGGGGTTTAGTTTAATTTTTATTAAATACATTTTTTAATTATCATAAATAAAAATTTAAAGTTGATAGAAAATTTTAATGAAATAGACTATAAGTAATGTCCTCATAGTAAAATACTTAAAACTTTATAAAAATATTATTAATTAGTTACATTTTGTTTTCTTTTCAAAGAGGTATTTATTATATGGATATGTCTCGTTTCTTATCTCTCATATTTTATTTCTAATATTATATCTCTTCATTTTGTATCTACAATATCGTACATTTTATATCTTATCTATAATATCTCTTATCGCATATCTCTATTTTTTAGCCAGACATTAAAAATTATTTATCAGTTGTTTAAGTTACAAAACATCCGCTTAATAGCGGCACACGCACACATTGTCTTTTGTAGCGTTCAGTGCCATTCACGCACGCACGCAAAGATTTTCTTAATGTCCCTGATCCAAAAGCCATATTCATGTTAAAAATTTAATTTAGTCGTTCAATGTGAAATTTTTATTTCTGCCGAGTTAAGGGTTAAAAGATGTCGGTCATTAAAAAGTCTTAAGGTACTCAATGTAAAAGTGGACTTTAGATAGAGTACACTTTTTAAGTTTTAAATCTTATGGCACTCGGATGTTTATTGTCCATATTCTAACAAATGTGAACGTTACATTGTATTATGTATAATAAGTTCAGGCAACTCGATAAGTAATAGAAGATCTTTGTATATCTTGTAAAATCAATAAAATTAATTCTTAAAAAGGATGCGTGTATGATGGATTGTACATTTAATATTAGTAATATTAATGCTTGCTGCATAACATCAATATTTGTCCTAAATTAATCTGTTTTGTTTCATACGTGTTGCAGTATTCATTTTTCGTGTAATGCGACCGATACCTCAAAAAATACAAAAACCAAAGATTGCAGTTTTATTGAAACTATAAAAAACAATTCTAAGAAAAATATGTACAAAATACCATTTAAATGCCGTGCCTGTGAAAAAACATTTCGTCAACAATCTCATCTCAAGAGACATGCACGGATACATACCGGTGAGAAACCATATAAATGCGTTGTCTGTGAAAAAACATTCAATCAACAAATTCATCTCAAGTACCATGCACGTATTCATACCGGCGAGAAACCGTTTAAATGCGATGTCTGTGAAAAAACGTTTGGTAGAGAACATCACCTAAAAGCTCATGAACGCATACATACCAGCGTAAAACCGTTTAAATGCGATGTCTGTGAAAAAACATTTCGTCAACAATCTCATCTCAAGAGACATGCACGGATACATATTGGTGGGGTACGATATACCCCACGATAACACCTCAAAAAAATAAAGTCAATCATTGTATCTGCAAAATCAAAAGAAATAATCCAAACAAAGATGGCCTATTTTCATTAAAATCAAGCCTGAGAAGACATTGACGCGTTCATACCGGCGAGAGGCCATTTAAATGCCGTTTCTGTGATAAAGCATTCAGTCAATATTATATTATAATAGTCATAATTTATGAACGCATACATACCAGTTAGAAACCATATAAATGCGATGTCTGTAAAAAATGTTTTAATATACAATCTAACTTCAAAACTCACGAAAGAAGACATACCGGTGAGAAACCTTATAAATGTGTTGTTTGTGAAAAAACATTTCGTCAACAATCTCATCTCAAGAGACATGCACGGATACATATTGGTGGGGTACAACACAAATGCTCAGTCTGTGATAAATCATATGGTCGCCAAGATACTCTCAAAAGTCATCAAGCAAAAGCACACGTGGCTATTTGGCAGTTATAAAATAGGTTTTGAATCTATTTGTTATTATTTGCAATTTTTTTTACTTGGAATTTAATTCAGATTTAATATATTTTTATTAGTTTCCTTAAAATGTTTTAAATATTACTATCGTTTAACTGATCAATCATATATACACTTGCACAAAGACATTTAGTGAAACCAATGTGTTTTTTATACGCACTCAACATGTTATTAAATTTGGCAATTTAGTTTCACTGTTAAAAATTGAGTAGTTGAAGATTGTACAAACATTACCAATAGATACCAATGTATTAAGTATTTATGTAAGTTGATAGAAATATATGTATCCATATAAATTTACTTTTTATTTTCTTGACTAAAATGAACAAACATATGCTTAAATCGAAAACTGTGTAAACAAATATTTTCTATAAACTGTTATATATTATATAGCATAATATTAATATTATTTAACACAATATAATTGATTTAGGTATCTTATTAAACTTGTTTGAAAAAGTAACTTTCTTCTATTATTATTTTAGGCTGTTCTTGGCAGACAATATTTACTGATTGTAATATTTTCTACAATAATTGTGCTTTGTTAAGCGTTTTTAAACACACAAAAAACAAAAGAATGTGAGACCAAATTTGTAAAATCAATACACTCTCAGCTCCGCATCGATACTGGACATTTTTTTATATTTAATATGCTTTGTGTTTTGACTCGATATTGACTCGGTGCGTTTTTCTAGTTCATTTCTTCTACTTTCTTAATCTAAAATAACCCACTAAAATTAACGTATTTTCAACTTGATACTATACATAGTCTCTGGCGTATCCAAATTTAGCGAAATGAGTGAATGTAACTAATTCTAGCTTTATTCGTTATTTTTTACCTTTTTGGGTAAATAAAGTTTACTTCGTTTTTAAAACTTCAAAATTTAAGTTTTTTAAAATGTAGAGTATATTCTATTAACTTTTTATATTAAAATTTATTTATTACCCATTATAGTTAAAACGTTAAATGAAGTTTTTGCAAAAAATTACTTATGCCGAAGTGAATTGCTTAATAAATAAAAGGTAAAACGTCTTTTTAACTAAACATGTTAAACATTTTTTCATTGAAATAAACACTCAAGAAACAGAAACTTATTCAGTAACAGTATCTATATATGGTTAATAAGTGTATTGAGTGCGAATAAATATAACACTGTCACTACTAACCAAATGTAAATATTATATTTAAATAAAATAAAATAATAATATTTAACAATAAACAAAATATACAACGTAACACAACTATAAAACAATACGAGAGATGTCGCAAGACGGTGTATCGAGTGAGACTGTGTTTCGACAGAATGCGATTGTTGAACTGAACTGACTGTCTGGTGGTACGGCGCTTAGATAGGCCACAGAATATTCTCGGGGCGGCAATTGCGGTGTGTGAGAACGCTCGGGATGATTCTCGCGGAGACGTGACGGCGGCGGCCATGCAACACGTGTTGCACGGCGCGACCGTTCTAGAACATTCGCGAGCGCTCACCACATATATAACATAACAGTATATAATACACATGTTTATGTAATTTCACATTGATAACTTATTTTGTTCTTCATATTTAGCCCCATCCCCATGCAATCCGATATATGGCCAGGGTGAGGATTTTTTTTTAATTACCGAATATCAAAACTTGTTTGAAAATAATTAGTCGTTTTAAAATTTGTAATAATTACTTAAACAAATAAATTTGAATATGAAATAAAATTGTATTCACAGTTTCAAAAATGTACTATCTGCCATATGGTCAAGGTGAAAAACAACAAAGAGTTAAATATTAATTTTACCAGTACATTTTCCCCTTACTTTTGTGATGACATTTCTACGAACAAATAATATAATATGTGATTACCAATAGAACAAAGAGTACTGAATACTGCTAGAAATATACAGTATTACACGAGCAATTTAATTAACCTACTATCAGTTGACATGGATTAACTAATATGAGGAGTTAATTAATAACTTATTATTTTCATTATATTTAGAATTTAGATACTCATTCACTATGTCTTCAACCTCCAGACTCCATCATGTCACTGAGAGTGTGAACCTAAGCCCTACCATTAAATCGATAAGGTAACTTAAGTTTTAGGTAAATACTATAATAGTAATATATACTAAGTTTATATACAATAACATATATATATATATATATATTATGTAAAATGTTTGTAATATTATTACATTGTTATATTGAGAGTAACACAAAATTAGTAATACTAACAATACATTTTCTTGAGATTTTATGAAAAGACAAAACTAACTTGCATACGGATAGAATAGTTTTTTTAAATGTGAGATTTTCTTTTATGATAAAAAAAACCAAGTAATTTGAATAATCCAACTATTAACACAAAAGCCAGCACATATTTAGTTTCTCGAAAAAAATGTACGCTTAGTGCACATTTCGCTTAAACAATTATAATATTATAGCAAAAATAAAAGTTTAAAAAAAATCATTTTAATTCTACTACTTTGCCTATGTTGAGGCTCGTTTAAGACAGTGTAGTTAAAATGAAAAGTATATTTCACTAAGACTAAATACAGTCTAATGGTTAAACACTTTTAGAAATATAGTATAATTGTTTATAGTTGTTAAATAATGCATTTGGGAAAAAAGGGTTTTATTGTGTTATTTCTTTTATTAAGCTTTGATACAAGAGTTTGGAATTTAATTAATTTGCCTCTTGAAATGCACGAGAGTTTACCTTCACGCTACAAAGTACCTCCATCTGTGGCAATCACTCGTTATCAAGCAAACGCACACTATCACAAATCTGTCCATACAATTTCTGCGTTGTGTCGCGCACCGTGCAGTTTGCATTAAAATCACAATTGAAATAAAAGTTTTGATTTTTAATTAAGATTAAAATTTGTACACTCTGCTGAAGTTCTGTAAATCAAGCTAGTTAAATTCGATTTAACGCCATAGGAAAAGTGTGTCCATGGCAGATAAGGCCTTAGGTAAACTTATTAATTTTATAGGATGTCGATGAAGGTTAGTTTACAAAAAGCTTTAATACAAGTGTTGGGGTATTGATTTGTTTGCCTCTTAAAAAGCACGACAGTTTACCTCCATGCTACAAAGTACCTCCATCTGTGGAAATGACTCGTTATCACACAAACACACACTATTTGTCCATACAATTTCTGCGTTGTCGTGCACTGTGCGGTTTGCATTAAAATCACAATTATTATAAAATAAAAGTTTTGATTTTGTTAGTAATTAAGATTTATTTTTGTACACTCTGAAGTTGTGTAAATCAAACTAGTTAAATTAGATTTAGCAATTTGTTTTCTGTATTGTCGCCACGGGTTTGATTCGTGAACAACTCTAGATTTTCATCATAATAACTTGGTCGAATTCTGTGATAAATACCAAACGTATTACGTTGTGTTTCTTTATTTCGTTTCAAGTTGCATTATATTTGTGTTTTGTCTTGCATGTCAATAATTTTTACAAGTTTTTATTAGCAGCTCTGGAAAGCAGTGAGTAACGTAATCCACTTATCTTTTCCTTTTTCTATACTTATAGCTTGTTTTTAGGCTATTATAAAACATAAGGGATTATATTATTTATATTAATATATACATATATAATACATAAGTAAAGATTATTACCACTTTAAATTTAGTCGGCCAAATGAGCTATTGTCCAGCTTAAATCTTTATGGTATTAGCTTTTTATCTAAAAGTCATACTTGTAGTTTTGTGTTATTGATCTAATTAAGATAAATTAAAATTTCGTTTTAAATGTTTAAAAAACACAAAATATACCTATGAACTTGAATTATGTTGTTCTCCTCTATAAACCCTTCGTTGGTATCGATGTTAGCGTTCCGTTATTAAACTTATTATAGGAACCACTTATACATATAATACCAGATTGTTTTAAAACCGCATCTACCTCTTATCAATATAATGTTAAATCAAAGTATCAAAAAAAAAAAAATTGTTATTTATTTGTGGGTATGATGACCGGTCGACGTCTGCAGAATCGCATAATGTCAGCTTACGCTTGCGTTTGCATGAGACTTACCGTGTTTATTTATATACATATATAAAAACATTCATACATTAAAATAGAAAAAAAATGCGAACAGGTGTAATTTTTTAAAATAAAAACTTAATGTTAACAGTTATAAAAAAAAAATAATGTAATAAGTAATGGGGTTTAGTTTAATTTTTATTAAATACATTTTTTAATTATCATAAATAAAAATTTAAAGTTGATAGAAAATTTTAATGAAATAGACTATAAGTAATGTCCTCATAGTAAAATACTTAAAACTTTATAAAAATATTATTAATTAGTTACATTTTGTTTTCTTTTCAAAGAGGTATTTATTATATGGATATGTCTCGTTTCTTATCTCTCATATTTTATTTCTAATATTATATCTCTACATTTTGTATCTACAATATCGTACATTTTATATCTTATCTATAATATCTCTTATCGCATATCTCTATTTTTTAGCCAGACATTAAAAATTATTTATCAGTTCTTTAAGTTACAAAACATCCGCTTAATAGCGGCACACGCACACATTGTCTTTTGTAACGTTCAGTGCCATTCACGCACGCACGCAAAGATTTTCTTAATGTCCCTGATCCAAAAGCCATATTCATGTTAAAAATTTAATTTAGTCGTTTCATGTGAAATTTTTATTTCTGCCGAGTTAAGGGTTAAAAGACGTCGGTCATTTAAATGTCTTAAGGTACTCAATGTAAAAGTGGACTTTAGATAGAGTACACTTTTTAAGTTTTAAATCTTATGGCACTCGGATGTTTATTGTCCATATTCTAATAAATGCGAACGTTACATTGTATTTTATAGGATAAGTTTAGGCAACACAATCAAATAAAAATAGCCTTAATAGTAGATTATTGTATGTCATGTAAAATCAATAAAATGAATTCTTAAAAATGATGCGTTGTACATTTAATATTAGTAATATTAATACTTGCTGTATAATATCAAAGTATATTTGTCTTAAATTAATCTATTATATTCCATACATGTTGCAGTATTCATTTTCCGTGTAAAGCGACCGATACCTTAAACAAAACAAAAACCATGGATTGCAGTTTGAACAAAACTATAGAAAACGATTCTGAGAAAAACATACACAAAATACACTGCAAGTTCGACTGTAATATATGTCAAAGAAGGTTTACAACCAAAAGTAATATAATCCGGCATATTGCGAAATCGCATTTTATTTCTTTGCCTCCTAAATTGCAAGACCGTTTACCTCCACGCTACAAAGTACCTCCATATGTGGCAATCACTTGTTATCACACAAACACACACTATCTGTCCATATAATTTCTGCGTTGTCATTCAGTTTTCATTGGAATCACATCTAATGTGATGATTGTTGGTATCACCACCTACTCTACCGCAGTGAAACGCTGGCAACGCGGTGTCGGTTGGTACCACTACCCATCGTACCCCCACCTGCGCCGGGAGAAGCGTAAGGACGATGCCGCAGCCATTTTTGGTCCGCCAATCGATAATCTCACACGACTTCGTCTACACGCTTGGCGTCTTTTTTCCAAGCAGACATTCTGTTAATAACTTTGTGCTGTACACGTTAGGTAAATATACAAGCTGTTATATTTAAATAAATAAAACAGCCAATTTGTTTGCAGTATTGGTGCCACGGGTCCGACTCGTGAACATCTCTAGATTTCAATCATATTAACTTGGTCGAATTCTACGATAAATACCTTAAGTATTGCGTCGTGTTTCGTTATTTCGTTACAATTGTGTTTTGTCTTGCATGTCAATAATTTATTATAAGTTTTATTAGCAGCGCTGGAAGGTGGTTTATGGTTCTACGTTGTGTGAGTACCTATTGTTTTGTATTTCTAATTTATATACATAATTGCCGCGTTTACTGTCTCCCGCGGAATTAAAACACTGCTTCTGAATAAAAAGTATCATAATTTTTATTTGGTTGCTTGTTACTTATTTATCCGGAGTTGAGTAGAGTGATATGGGATCAACACCATTTTAAAGTAATCTAGTCGGCAAAATGGCCAATCGTCTAGCTTTAATCTTTATTGTGTTAGCTTTTTACCAATAAGTCATGCTTGTAGCTTTGTGTTATTTATCTAATTCGAGTAAATTAAAATTAAGTTTTAAATGTTTAAAAGAACAAAATATACTACTGAAAACTCAGTGGTTTTTTACAAGTAATGTAAACTAAATTATTCTTTACTATATCATTATTATTACTTTATTTGTTACTTAATAAAATAGTTAAAACTGCAATTTAGTATCCTATTTAAACCTCTTTGCATAAGTGGTACAGAAAAAAACAACTAAAGCTCAATGTCAATTACAGAGTTTTGAAACGGTAAAATATGTTGAATATTAAACCTGAAAATGACGATGCAGAAGAATACTCCGTTGAACCAAAACCGTTTGATGTGCTGTTCAAAAACAATGAAATAACTATAGTAGAGGATTATTTGGTTAAGAATGAAGTAGATGATACTTATGAGTAAGGCGATATTTATTACCATTTATTTTATCTTAAACAAAACTATTAAAACTTGTGCCTGATGGTATCAATATAGGCGTTTCGCTAACATTAAACTTATATTAGGAAACATTTGTTCATTTAATAATAGATTGATTGATTTAAAACTACATCTACCTCTTATCCTTATAGAGATCCATTAAAATATTTATAAAAACAAATTTGTAAACATTTTATTTGTGGGTGTGTTGTCTGCAACACCAAATTATGTTAGCGTAAGTTTTGTACGATACTTACCGAGTTATTTATATAAATATATAGAAAACATTTTTACAATTATTTTTCATTCTTTTATTAAGTTAAAAAAAAATGCGAATAAGTGTCATTTATTATTACAAAAACTATATATTAAAATTTATGTTTTTTACTATTAAAAATTTAATTTATGTTAAATAGAAATTTTTATGAATAGATTAGGTAATCTAATTTTTTTAAAATTTATTATATGATTAATTTTCGCATTTAGAATGTAAACTAAATTATCTTTATTATATCATTAGTAGACTTTATTTGTTACTAAATAAAATAATTAAAATTGTTCAATTTAGTTGTCCTACTAATCCTCTATGCATATATAGCACAGAAATACAACTAATGTTTAATGTCAATTATAGAGTTTTGAAGCGGTTTAATATATTGAAAATTAAACCTGAAAATGATGAAACAAAAGAAGAGTTGTTGGAAAAATCGTTTGAAGTCGTTGATACTAAACCGTTAGATATAAAGTTCATAAACAATGAAATTTCTACAACAAATAAGTGTTTAGTAAATAATGAAGTCGACAATAATTATGAGTAAGGTTATTTTTATTACCATTTTGTTTTTCTTGAACAAAACTTTAATACTTTTGTAATTATGTTATCCTCCTCCATAAACCCATCAGTGGTATCGATGTTAGCGTTTCGCTATTATTTAACTTATATTAGGAAATGCTTGTTTATATAATAATATATTATTTTAAAACCGCATCTACCTCTTATCAATGTAATGTTAAATCAAAGTATCAAAAAAACAAAATTGTGAAAACATTTAATTGTGGGTTTGATGTCCGGTCAACATCTGCAGCATCGCATGATGTTAGCGTACGTTTGCGTTGGCATAAGAAGTACCGGTTTTTTTAATATACATATATAGAAAACTTTCATACATTAAAATAGAAAAAAAAAATGCGAACATGTGTCATTTTTTAAAATAAAATTTTAATGTCAACAGTTATAAAAAAAAAACAATGTAATAAGTAATGGGGTTTAGTTTAATTTTTATTAAATACATTTTTTAATTATCATAAATAAAAAATAAAAGTTGATATAAAATTTTAATGAAATAGACTATAAGTAATGTCCTCATAGTAAAATACTTAAAACTTTATAAAATATTATTAATTAGTCACATTTTGTTTTCTTTTCAAAGAGGTATTTATTATATGGATATGTCCCGTTTCTTATCTCTCATATTTGATTTCTAATATTATATCTCTACATTTTGTATCTACAATATCGTACATTTTATATCTTATCTATAATATCTCTGATCGCATATCTCTAATTTTTAGCCAGACATTAAAAATTATTTATCAGCTGTTTCATTCACAAAACATCCGCTTAATCGCGCCACACGCACACATTTTCCTCGGTAGCGTTCAGCGTCATTCAAGCATTTTCTTAATGTCCCCAAGCCAAAAGACATTTCCATGTCAAAAATATAGTTTAGTCGTTTATGAGAATTTATTATTATTTCTGTCAAGTTTAAGGTTAAAAGACGTCGGTCATAAAAAGTCTCAAGGTACTCTATGTAAAAGTGGACCTTAGATAGAGTACACTTTTTAAGTTTTAAATCTTATGGCACTCGGATGTTTATTGTCCATATTCTAATAAATGTGAACGTTACATTGTATTATGTAGGATAAGTTTAGGCAACTCGATCAAATAAAAATTGAGTAAAGAAGACTTTTGTATGTCATCTAAAATTAATCAAATTAATTCTTAAAAAGGATGCGTTGTATATTTAATATTAAAACTTGCTATATAACATCAAAATATATTTTTCTTAAATTAATTTGTTTTGTTTCAAACGTGTTGCAGTATTCATTTTTCGTGTAAAGCGACAGATATCTCAAATAATACAAAGACAATGGATTGTAGTTTTAACGAAACTATAGATAATCATTTTCAGAAAAATATATACAAAATACGTCGGTTCGACTGCAATATGTGTCAGAGGAGGTTTACAACCAAAAGTAATATAATCCGGCATATTACGAAATCGCATTCCATTGAAAAGAAAACACCTCAAAAAGTCAATCATCGTAACAGCAAAATCAAAGGAAATACTCGAAACAAAGATGGCCTATTTAATTGTGGTATTTGTTTGAAAACGTTTTCATTAAAATCAAGCCTGAGAAGACATTGGCGCGTTCATACCGGGGAGAAACCCTTTAAATGCGATATCTGTGAAAAAACATTTGGTAGACAACATCAGCTCAAGATTCATAAACGCACACATACCGTCGAAAAACCGTTTAAATGCGATGTCTGTCAAAAGGCTTTTTGCGACCAATCTTACATCAAAATTCATAAAAGGATACATACCGGCGAGAAGCCCTTTAAATGCAATATTTGTGAAAAAAAATTTGGTCAGATATCTCACCTCAAAACTCATGAACGCATACACACCGCCGAGAAACCTTTTAAGTGCGATGTCTGTGAAAAAACATTCAGTCATCAATCTGCTCTCAAGAGACATGCACGTATTCATACCGGCGAGAAACCGTTTAAATGCGATGTCTGTGAAAAAACATTTAGTCTACAACAAAGTCTTAAAAAACATGAAAGGATACATACTGGTGAAAAACCTTATAAATGCGTTGTCTGTGAAAAAACATTCAGTCAACAAACTCATCTCAAGAACCATGCACGTATTCATACCGAAGAGAAACCCTTTAAATGCGATGTCTGTGAAAAATGTTTTAATATACAATCTAACCTCAAAGTTCATGAAAGAACACATACCGGCGAGAAACCATTTAAATGCGATGTCTGTGAAAAATGTTTTAATATACAATCTAACCTCAAAGTTCATGAAAGAACACATACCGGCGAGAAACCATTTAAATGCGATGTCTGTGAAAAATGTTTTAATATACAATCTAACCTCAAAGTTCATGAAAGAACACATACCGGCGAGAAACCATTTAAATGCGATGTCTGTGAAAAATCATTCAGTTTAAAGTCCTATCTCATAATTCATGAACGCATACATATTGGTGGGGTACGATACAAATGCTCAGCCTGTGACAAATCATATGGTTGCCAAGATACTCTCAAAAGGCATCAAGCAAAAGCACACGGCTCATAGATTCATAAACCTTACGTGACTATTTGGCAGTTTTTCAAAATCGATTTGTTATTATTTTGCAATTTTTTTTACTTACGATTTATTTCAGATTTAGTATACTTTTATTAGTTTTCTTATAATATTTAATTTATTACTATCGTTTAACAGATCAATAACATAAGTATTAGTTTTTAATTTATTTTTTCGACGGATCACATGAATTATTTAGTATTAATATTTTTATAATGTATTTTTTAATTTTCATAATCTACACACACAAAATGCTAAAAAATTTTGTTACTATTCTTATTTTTTATTATAAAATGTTAGTAGTCTTTTTAGTTACAGATGGTTTTGAAGAGAATGGTTTATAATATATGTTAATTTGTATTTTAAAATTGATTTTTAATTTAAAATATTTGTTAATTTTTGAGCGTTGAATTATGCGAACCGTGTTTAAAATCAAAATAAAATATTTTATTATTTCGTCAATTATGATTACATTATGTTAGTTTCATTCATATTTTTAGAATAAGTTTTTCGTTTTTTTAATTCGAAGAATTATTAAGATTGAACCTGACCATTATTAATAAATGTCATTCGGGAAAGTAAGGAGAATATGCCTACTTCAATATATACGTTTATTATTAAATAATTAGTAAAAATAATTAGTAAAAATAATTTTGTTCAATATATTAGTGTGATTAGTTCCCAAGAAAACATAATACCATGTTTGAGAGTAATAACATTAGTTTTATATTGAGACTTTTTTTTTATAAACATCTTTTTCAAATAATTATTAAATATTGGAATTTTAAATGATTTATGTACATGGATAAATTATATGACCATAATGAACAAACTGTTTAAGTGTTCGTCAAATATCGTCTATGTTTGAAGAACTATTCGTAAGTGCCACTTTTGTTTGGGCATGCACCATTTTGACGTGGCTAAACATGTTCGTCTAAGACATCGGCTATCCGCCTCTTTGATTGTGACATATTTAATTTGACGGGTTGTTAAATTACTCCGCCTTGTTGAGGCTCGTTTAAGACAATTTAGTTAAAATGAAAAGTATATTTCACTAAGACTAATACAGTCTAATGGTTAAAGACTTTTAGAAATATAGTATAATTGTTTAGTGTTTTAAATCGTAAAATATAGAAGCATTTGAAAAAAAAAAGGGTTTTATTGTGTTATTTCTTTTATTAAGCTTTGATACAAGAGTTTGGAATTTAATTTATTTGCCTCTTGAAATGCACGAGAGTTTACCTTCACGCTACAAAGTACCTCCATCTGTGGCAATCACTCGTTATCAAGCAAACGCACACTATCACAAATCTGTCCATACAATTTCTGCGTTGTATCGTGCACTGTGCAGTTTGCATTAAAATCACAATTGAAATAAAAGTTTTGATTTTTAATTAAGATTAAAATTTGTACACTCTGCTGAAGTTCTGTGAATCAAACTAGTGAAACAATTAGATTGAGCGCCCTAGGTACAATTGGTTTTCTGTATTGTCGCCACGGCCCCGCTTCGTGAGAATATCTAGATTTTAATCACAATTACTTGGTCGAATTCTGTGATAAACACCTAACGTACTGCGTTGTGTTTCTTTATTTCGTTTCAAGTTGCGTTACAATTGAGTTTTGTCTTGCATGTCAATAGTTTATTATAAGTTTTCAGTAGCAGCCCTGGAAAGCGGATTACGGTTCTACGTTGTGTGAGTACCTATTGTTTTGTATTTCTAATTTATATACATTATTGCCGCGTTTACTGTCTCCCGCGGACTTAAAACACTGCTTTTAATTAAAAGAATCATAATTTATTTGGTAGCTTGTTACTTATTATTTATCCGGAGTTGAGTAGAGTGATATGGGATCATCACCATTTTTAATTAATCTAGTGGGCAAAATGGGCAATCGTCTAGCTTTGATCTTTATTGTGTTAGTTTCTTACCTTCAAGTCATGCTTGTAGCTTTGGGTTATTAATCTTACTTTATTTGTTACTTAATAAAATAGTTAAAATTGTGCAATTTATTTGTTTATGCTACAAAGTACCTCCATCTGTGGCAATCACTCGTTATCACACAAACACACACTATTTGTCCATACAATTTCTGCGTTGTCGTGCACTGTGCGGTTTGCATTAAAATCACAATTATTATGAAATAAAAGTTTTGATTTTGTTAGTAATTAAGATTTATTTTTGTACACTCTGCAGTTCTGTAAATCAACCTAGTTAAATTAGATTTAGCGCCATAGGTACAATTTGTTTTCTGTATTGTCGCCACGGGTCCGATTCGTGAACATCTCTAGATTTTAATCATAATAACTTGGTCGAATTCTGTGATAAATACCTAACGCACTACGTTGTTTCTTTATTTTGTTTCAAGTTACAATTGAGTTTTGTCTTGCATGTCAATAATTTATTATAATTTTTTATTAGCAGCTCTGGAAGGCAGTTTACGGTTCTACGTTGTGTGAGTACCTATTGTTTTGTATTTCTAATTTATATACATTATTGCCGTGTTTACTGTCTCCCGAGGACTTAAAACACTGCTTGTGAATAAAAAGAATCATAATTTATATTTGGTTGCTTATTACTTAATATTTACCCGGAGTTGAGCAGAGTTATATGGGATCAACACCATTTTTAATTAATCTAGTTGGCAAAATGGCCAATCGTCTAGCTTTGATCTTTATTGTGTTAGCTTCTTACCTATAAGTCATGCTTGTAATTTGTCAATTATAGAGTTTTGAAGCTGTATAATATGTTAAAAATTAAACCTGAAAATGACGATGCAGAAGAATACTCTGTTGAATAAACGTTCGGAGTCGTTGAACCAAAACCGTTAGATGTGCTGTTCAAAACCATTGAAATATCTACAACAGAGGAGTATTTGGTTAAGAATGAAGTCGATGATACTTATGAGTAAGGCGATTTTTATTACCATTTTTTTTATCTTGAACAAAATTATTAAAACTTGTGCCTGATGGTATCAATATAAGAGTTTCACTAAGATTTAACTTATATTGGGAACCACTTGTTCATTTAATAATAGATTGATTGTTTTAAAACTACATCTACCTCTTATCAATACAAAAATCCATTAAAATATTAAAAAAAAAAAAAAAAATTGTAAACATTTAATTTGTGGGTATGTTGTCTGCAGCACCACATTATGTTAGCGTAAGTTTTGTACGATACTTACCGAGTTAGTTATATAAATATATAGAAAACATTTTTACAATTATTTTTCATTTTTTTATTAAGTTAAAAAAAATGCGAATAAATGTCATTTTTTATTACAAAAACTATATATTAAAATTCATGTTTTTTTACTATCAGAAATTTCATTTATGTTAAATAGACATTTTTTATGAATAGATCAGGCTATCTAATTTTTTTAAAATTTATAATATGATTAATCTTCGAGTTTAGAATGTAAACTAAATTATCTTTACTATATCATTATTAGACTATATTTGTTACTAAATAAAATAATTAAAATTGTGCAATTTAGTTGTCCAAATAAACCTCTTTGCATATATGGCACAGAAATACAACTAATGTTAAATGTCAATTATAGAGTTTTGAAGCGGTATAATATATTAAAAATTAAACCTGAAAATGACGATGCAGAAGAATGCTCCTTTGAAAAATCTAAACCGTTAGATGTGCTGTTCATAAACAATTCAATTTCTACAACAGAGGAGAATTTGGTAAAGAATGAAGTCGACAATACTTATGGGTAAGGTGATATTTATTAAAAAATAATTTTTATCTTAAATAAAACTATTAACTGGTGTTTATGTTGTTCTCCTCTATACACCTAACGTTGTTATCCATGTTAGCGTTCCGCTATTAAACTTATATTAGGAACTACTTGCTAATATAATAATAGATTGTTTTATAACTGCATTTACCTCTTATCAACATATTGTTAAATCAAAGTATAAAAAAAAAAAAAAATTTTAAACATTAATTGGTGGGTATGATGACCGGTTTACATCTGCAGTATCGCATTATTGTTAGCGTACGTTAGCATGGGACTTAAATGTGTTATACATATAAATGACAAAGATGGAAGTAGTAGTAATTTGGGGCTTTACCGCCCATTTTTACAAATTATAGTTTAACCTTATATATTGTTTAGTATAGAAAATTATTTGTAACATTGAGTGTTTTACTAAATAAGAAGTGGAAGAAATAAATCATATATAAACATGTTTCAAATAAATTATAGTCATTTTAATTCAATTTAAACAGTATAATAATGGATGATTATAATAGTGAATGTGATGTTTTTTGTACATTAGACTATTTAGATTGTAAAACGCGTAACAAGACTTTTGATAAATGTAGTAATACACTACTTATTTCAAAGCGAGAACTTATGAGTGAAGCCGGTTTTATTTATATTGGTGATGGATCAAATGATGATGTCTTATGTTTTTATTGTCGTCAAGGTCTGAGATCTTGGGAGCCGAACGACGAACCTTGGATCGAGCATGCAAGATGGTCTCCAGATTGTGGTTATCTTCGGTTAGTGAAGGGTTCACCTCATTGATTTTAAAACCTATTAAATAAAAAAAAAAGATGTTAATTTATTACAACATTCTTACATTTAAATTAACTCTTTAAATACTAGTAAAACCATGAATTCACATTGTAGACGCAGTGGCGTAGTAGGTTAAGGCGTGACTTTCTAGGATAAATTTAATAGGATGTGGATTGATAGCACTCATGCTAGGCTAGGTAGGTTGAGGTTGAGTCATACTTTAATTCACTCCGTCACTGCGTCTACACTTTTTGCATTTTTTTTTTCCAATTTAAAAATAAAATATAGCGGTAAGAAGAGGGGGGGGGGCTAATATAGTTAATCAAATGTTTTTCAAGTGTTTAGTACATAGAGTTTCGTAT
Source organism: Adelges cooleyi (assembly GCF_023614345.1). Lineage (NCBI taxonomy): Eukaryota > Metazoa > Arthropoda > Insecta > Hemiptera > Adelgidae > Adelges > Adelges cooleyi. The sequence continues at coordinate 116,931 of NW_026095827.1, read as the reverse complement.
AGTAGTACAGTCGATGTTAAAAGTATTATTCCAAGCACAATGCCTTGTATTAAATGTAGTCTACTAGAAGCTATTTATAATTTTATAATTAAATTAGACAAAATTGAACATTCAAATATAGAAAAATCTACATCTAAAACAAAACTTGAGGAATCTTTTGAAGAAGTTCTACACCAGACAAAAGAATTACAAAATGTAAAGAATCTAAAAATTGCACAACCCATTTGGTCAATTACACTGGAATAAGTAGAAGAGGGGGTATGTTTTATACTCAAGGTTTGTATATATATATACGTCATCTTTATGCTAAAGATATAAGTAGCTAATATAGAGTTAAGTTGTACGGACGTTTATGTGCATGCTAAAATTTTATTTAAACAAAATGGCAAATGTGTTATCTAAATCTACGTTCACCATTGACCCCAAAAGAACTATCTCGGTAGGTATTCTTTTAAATAAAAAATTATCTATTATTGTCTATTTAGATTATAAAAATAGTCAAGACCAGCTAATTCTTGATGAAAAACAGTGGCGTACTCTGATGGAATTTCAAATATTCAACAACATTGTGAACACAATTCAAAACAATGCAAAGCGAATACAATTAGGTTCAGATTTTAGTTGTACTACTAACCCTAAAACAGATTCAGTGATATTACGTAATAAAAATGAACGTATGAAATTGACGCGTATAAATTTGTTAACACTTCAGATGATTTCAAATTGTATTGAAGCACATATAACTGAACGCTTAAATAAGTTGGAGTTGTATCAAAAATCTTTTAACGATATATATTCAGCTATACTTAATGATGTTAATAATTTTTCAAGTGAATGTCGACGTATCGATTTCATAACGGCTTTTGTCGCAAACTATGATTTTCAAATGTTTGCAACGGATACAAATGCGCTATTCATCCATGAATTAAAAATTAATTATGATCAAATTATAAATTTGATTATGCGAGAACTTCTAGTAACTATAGTATAATTTCGAAAAGGAAAAAAAAAATATATGTATTGAGAGAGGGAAAACGTATACAAGCTAATTATTTAAAAAAATATTTCACTCGTTTTAGTTTAGAAATAGCCGTCTTACAAGAAGGTATTATAATGCCTTCACATTTAGAATGCTGCTCCTGTCGAAAGTGTCGTTTGTTAAAATATATTATTATTGAAGCAACCAAAAATAGTGTTAAAATAATTAAATCAAAACTTAGAAAATGATATTTCAGTATTAATTGTGAAAACGCCAGATGCTCGTCGATCCAAGCGCTTACAGAATAAAAAATTCAACAAAATCTGAGTGAACGAGGATTATTTTTAAAGTATTATTAATCTTATTAAATAATGTAATTGTATTGTGAATTTAAAAAAGTGTTTAATAAACATTCTATTAACTAATCAATTGTGTTATATATATATATATTATATAATTACTCACATTTAAGTCTCATAGCGTAGAGTACACATGACAATCATTTCCAACAACTCTATCTGTTAACCTTTAAAAAAAAAAATATATTAAAATATTTTTTTATTTTACTAATTTAAAATCAGCTTACAGTGATCTCTAACGTTCATGTTTTCAACAATAATAAATACCTCCCTAAAAACCCTAAAAAAAAACAGTATAATATTAATTCAACAATAATTAAAAAAATTAAACTAACTTACATATTAATCCGAATCAGTTAGCCAAATGGTTTCAATAGCTGGCTGATTAAGACGCAGAAGTGGAGGTAACACGTCTGCATCCGATTCATAAGTAACATCTGTTGATGACCCTTTTTTTTTAAAAAAAAAAAAAAGAAGAAAATATTATTTTATTTCAAATAAAAAAAAATTAACTTACATGAATCTGCTAGCGAAATTATTGATGGTTCTGATGTAGACCAATTTCCAATTCCATGTTCGTCATCTGTATCCGCTAAATAAAAAAAAGTACGTTACTTATTTTGTAAAAAAAAAAATGTTAATATTCATTTATTAACCAATCGTTGGTAAACCTATATTGTAGAACACGATTGCTAAACTTTTTCCATTATTATTAATTACTAGTTAAACTCAGAACATTGAATCATGCAAAGAAATATGTATCTTTTTACTCACACCAATTTCCAATTCCACGTTGGTCATCTGTATCTGCTAAATAAAAAAAAGTACGTTACTTATTTTGTAAAAAACAAAAAATGTTAATATTCATTTATTAACCCATCATTGGTAAACCTATATTGAAGAACACGATTGTTAAACTTTTTGCATTATTATTAATTACTAGTTAAACTCAGAACATTGAATCATTCAAAGAAATATGTATCTTTTTACTCACTACTAATTGATAATATGTTTTTTTTTTTGTAATTACTATTATTAGAAAATAAAAAAAATAAAAAAACTATAAGTTTATTTTTTAAAAAAATTTTATAGTACAAAAAAACCTTAAAATGTGCTCTGTGTGAGCGCCGCGCTCATATGTTTACTAACGATGGGTTAAATAAAAAAAACTTACATTCCAACCACAGTGTTGATTTACTATGAAAAGACTTCACGTCGCTACTCGAGCTCCAAGGAGAATATGAAATCGACGAGAGCGACCGTTGACGTAGGGGTGATAATGAAAAAAAACTAGAGCTGGAATTAACACTTACCGATCGACTTCGCGATGCGGTAGTATCAGTCTCAAGAGATGTGTAAGAACCTATCCGTCGCCGTTGTGTTCGGATTTTACGCGGTCGCCGCCGTCGTTTGCAACGCCTCACCGTTCTAGCAGACGATGGATAGGAATCGCTGTCCATTTTGAACTAACAGCTCTTACTCATACACTAAGTTTGATAGTAAAAAAAAAAATCCCACTTACTTTTTAGTGAAACAGTTTCGCCTTGTAATAAATATAATCATTTGAGTCATAGCAACCATTACACAAAAAATTACTACGATTCATTGAACAAGACACACCGCGTCAATGAAACCCTGTGGTTAGTTGTATTCTATACGCTGCGTGATCTGTGTTTATGCGGTTTATGTGGGTAATGTTTGAGTCTAGTTAACTTTCTTCACACGTGAATAAACATTAATATTATTATTATTATATACCTTTACTATACTACTGAAAAAAACAATGATTTCTAATTTAAAATATTTTATTGTAATACTATATAATCTTATCTTAACAGTATATCGTTACGTTAAAATCATACAATATTATTATTATAATGAAATGTTCTCCACCATTATTATTATTGTTATACTGCTGAAAAAAAAAAAACAATGATTTCTAATTTATATTATACCTCTGCTATACTACTGAAAAAACAATGGTATATAAGTTAAAAATATAACTCGTCTTAACAATATATCATTACGTTAATACCATACAATATTAATATTATTATTATGAAAAGAACCTCCACCATCATGTATTTAAAATAGTTGATATAGCTGTAATAATATCATTCCTTTGTCATTTTTATTGTGCGAGATTCATCTGATAAAAATTTTTCTCCCAATTCATCAAATAGATTTTTCAATAAATTGTTGATTTTAGAATTCGCCTTATTATTTGTAAGACCAATTTTAGCAGATCGGTTCACTTTTCGCCATCTATAAAAAAAAATTAATTATGCTACGTTTTGGTACCAAAATAAAAAAAAAATTCTCACCTCTCACTATAGGATAATCCTAATACATCATTTACTAAATATTCTTGTATAATTATATAAGACGTTGGACTCGGTGTTTTAATATTAATGACACATTTTTGATTATTGTCACGTAAAAGCAGCATCGATTCTTCATAGTTCGCTTCATCTAAAATAACTGCATCCTTTAACGCTTTTTGAAAAATTGTTGACTGAAAATACATAATTTTACTATTTAAAAAAAAAAAACAAAAAAAGTATATAAATAAATAATACCGTTTTGTTGTTTTTTGACTGTTTTCTTATATTTTTGCTAACTACTTTGGGTTTCTTCACTTGTGGTGGATCAAACGAGCTTGATTCATCATTTCTCTGTGAGGTCTCCTAAAAAACATTTTTTATATCATTCATATTATTATTATTATTTAGTTAACTTACTGCGAAGAAGTCCTCGTCGGATGATTCCAGAATCGACATTTTGTTTGTAAAATAAATTCGAACTGTACTGTCACACAACTAATGTTAATATAACTCTGATGTTTATGTTTTTTCTCGTTTTATACCAATCTTGACAAATAAAAAATATCCCACTATAGTGCTAACGTTCAAATTTGCATGGTAAAAAATAACTTAAGCGAAAATATGTACGGAGTGGGATGATTCTGTTTTTTATAATACTATGTAGAGTGTCTTCGAAATAATAATATGAGAAAGATAATTAACCTTCTTTTATTCATTCCAGTTGTAACATTGTAACAATCATTGTACAATAGCTAAAAAAAAAAAAATTTATAAATACGATTCAATGAACTAACCACAGACCACAGAAACCCTACGACTCGCTGCGTGTTACAATCCTTGAGGAACCTAACTGCTATAGACGTTTAACTATATTCTCCAAGCGAGGTCGATTTAATTTTTTTTTTTAATAACACTATAGAAGTGGTATATGTTGTGAATGTCTTTAAAATTATAATATGAGGAGGAGAATAACCTCCTTTCGACTGCATAAATACTGCCTAGTCGTGTGTTTTAAACATCAGTCTGTGATTGTCTTTTACCAGTGGAAACACCGTCTCCTGCTAGTGAAGTGTTTTCGACAGTACTATATCATTCTTAGCTATGTAAGTGTAATCATTTTTTACTTAAAGACATTTAATTTTGTACTCTTGTTGTGTAGTGCTCTTTAAAAATATATTTTTATTTAAGTCGCCGTCATTTATTTGATAGCAATGCTAATAAAAATATATATTTTAATTATGTCACCAACGGATGCATAAATTAAGCTATCAGTTCTAATTTTGTACTCTTGTTGTGTAGTGCTCTTTAAAAATATATTTTTTATTTAATTCGCCGTCATTTATTTGATAGCAGTGCTAATAAAAATATATATTTTAATTATGTCACCAACGGATGCATAAATTAAGCTATCAGTTCTAATTTTGTACTCTTGTTGTGTAGTGCTCTTTAAAAATATATTTTTTATTTAAGTCGCCGTCATTTATTTGATAGCAGTGCTAATAAAAATATATATTTTAATTATGTCACCAACGGATGCATAAATTAAGCAATCAGTGCTAATTTTGTACTCTTGTTGTGTAGTGCTCTTTAAAAATATATTTTTTATTTAAGTCGCCGTCATTTATTTGATAGCAGTGCTAATAAAAATATATATTTTAATTATGTCACCAACGGATGCATAAATTAAGCTATCAGTTCTAATTTTGTACTCTTGTTGTGTAGTGCTCTTTAAAAATATATTTTTTATTTAAGTCGCCGTCATTTATTTGATAGCAGTGCTAATAAAAATATATATTTTAATTATGTCACCAACGGATGCATAAATTAAGCTATCAGTTCTAATTTTGTACTCTTGTTGTGTAGTGCTCTTTAAAAATATATTTTTTATTTAAGTCGCCGTCATTTATTTGATAGCAGTGCTAATAAAAATATATATTTTAATTATGTCACCAACGGATGTGTAAATTGAGCTATCAGTTCTAATTTTCTACTCCAGTTGTGTAGTGCTCTTTAAAAATATATTTTTTATTTAAGTCGCCGTCATTTATTTGATAGCAGTGCTAATAAAAATATATATTTTAATTATGTCACCAACGGATGCATAAATTAAGCTATCAGTTCTAATTTTGTACTCCAGTTGTGTAGTGCTCTTTAAAAATATATTTTTTATTTAAGTCGCCGTCATTTATTTGATAGCAGTGCTAATAAAAATATATATTTTAATTATGTCACCAACGGATGCATAAATTAAGCTATCAGTTCTAATTTTGTACTCCAGTTGTGTAGTGCTCTTTAAAATCATATTTTTTTTTATTTAAGTCGCCGTCATTTATTTGATAGCAGTGCTAATAAAAAATATATATTTTAATTATGTCACCAACGGATGCATAAATTGAGCTATCAGTTCTAATTTTCTACTCCAGTTGTGTAGTGCTCTTTAAAAATATGTTTTTTATTTAAGTCGCCGTCATTTATTTGATAGCAGTGCTAATAAAAATATATATTTTAATTATGTCACCAACGGATGTGTAAATTGAGCTATCAGTTCTAATTTTCTACTCCAGTTGTGTAGTGCTCTTTAAAATCATATTTTTTTTTATTTAAGTCGCGTCATTTATTTGATAGCAGTGCTAATAAAAAATATATATTTTAATTATGTCACCAACGGATGGAAAATATTGAGTGTCTTTTAAAAAAAAAAATAGTATGAAGAATGAACATTATGATTCTTTATTTTTTTAGAATATCGTTACAGTCCTCATCACTCTCAAGGTCAACTCATTCAAAAACTGTTAAGGTATGGCACAACAAACTTCCACACTTTTATTAAACCCTAAAGAAAAAATAAAAATTATTAAAGCACTAGGTAAGCCTAGCAAACATGCTAGGAGAAGAAAGAATTATAAAAATAAAATAAAAAATAAATTAGACGATGAAATAATAAAAAAAATGTACGATATAATAAAAACAATAAAAGAAAATATTTAAATTTATGAATAATTTTGTTGTTGTTGTATTTGTATATGATTATGTGACTCTTGGTTTTATATTTCTAGTTTGAAAAAAAAAAAAAAAACATGAAAATTACGAAAAACATTCGTTTGAGTTCAACTGGTGATGGTTTACAAGAAATAGGAAGATTTAGGTCCAGGTCGAAAACTTTCTTTTTAAAAAATAAGTTAAAGTTTCTAGACTTTATACTTTTTTTCAAGTATGCTACTACATTTATTTTACCAAAAATTAAGGAAGCGTGTAAAAATAACTCAATTAAATTTAATCTTCACTTGGATTGTGTGTATGAAAATGTTTTAACTTTTGAGTTGCAAGATATTTCGTTTAAAACAAAAAACACATTCACAACATCAGGATCCGATTTTACAGTATTGTTGAATAATATATATGGTAAACTTTTGAAGGAAGAAAGTGAATTTATTGCTAAAGGCAGTGGTTGGTCTCTTCGAAATATTGATGGTATACAGCTACGCATAAATGTTGTAAATCCTTTAGAAGGTTCATCATACATTCCTCTACCACAAAAAATTCAGGGTAGAAGAGCTATAGTTAACATAAATAATAACGACGAAAAATGTTTTAAGTATGCAATATTGTCTAAGTTTGATAGGCGTAATAATAAAAGTAAATTCTCTAAAAAATATTTTGATTATTTAGAGACTAAAAATAAATTTGATTTCAAGTGTATCACATTCCCAACTTCGATTAAAGAAGTAAGAAAATTTGCAAAGATCAATAATGTTTCCATTAACATATATGGACTAGACAGTAAATCATTAATTTATCCAATACTAGTTTCCGATATTGAAAAACGAAACCATTTTGACTTACTTTTACTTAGCAACACTTCACGACAACATTATTGCTTTATATCCAATTTTTCAAGACTTATTAGGTCTCAAAGAACTAAACACAAAGAACAAATAAATATCTGCAAACGATGTTTTACTATTTTTAACAACACACCTTGTAAGAATAAATTATGGGGGTTTGAAGGACTACGAGAACATAAAAAATTCTGTTCTCAACATAAATTAAGCAGACCAGTTATGCTTGAAGATCATGATGATTCTGTAATCAAATTTACAAATTATATAGCTACTCAACGCGTACCAATAGTGATCTATGCAGATTTTGAATGTTTTTTAAAACCTCTTATGGAACAGTCAAATGAAAAACAGAAATCTATTAAAACTTTTCAACACAAACCGATGAGTTTTGGCTTTTATGTTAAAATTGATTACACAACCATTCCACCTGAATTAGTTAATGAATTTAAAATACCTAAAAAACCAGTTATTTACAGAGGTGAAAATGCTGCCAAAAAATTTATGGAAGCTCTTATAAAAGTCGGAGAAGAAGTAGATAAATTATATCAGACAAACATAGCAATGAATCCTTTAACTAGTGAAGAAACAAATCGATTTCAAAACGCTAGCAATTGTGAAACATGTAAGCGATCTTTTATCAATACCATAAAAGTTAGAGATCACTGTCATTTTACGGGTAAATTTAGAAATGTATTATGTTTGACCTGTAATTTCAAGTTGAAAAATGTAACTTTCATTCCAATTTATTTTCATAACTTAGCGTACGATAGTAATTTCATAGTACATCAATTAGGAATAAATAACAAACGAATTGATGTTATTCCTAATTCGAGTGAAAAATATATTTCATTTAGCAAAGAAATTTCCAAAACTATGAAAATAAAATTCATAGATACGTTTAGATTTATGTCAGAGCCTTTAAGTACGCTTGCTAATAATTTAGCCGAAGACAAATCTAGGTTTAAAGAGACATTACGATTTTTTTCAATAGATAAATTAGATTTAGTATGTCGTAAAGGTTGTTTCCCCTACGAATACGTGAATAACTGGGATAAACTTGAACAGACTTATTTACCATCCAAAAAACACTTTTACAACTCACTAAATGATGAAGAAATCAGTAACCAAGATTATAACCATGCGAAAACTGTTTGGAATACATTTAGAATAAAAACTTTAGGTGAATATTCTGATCACTATCTGTTGACTGATATTTTAATATTAGCCGATGTTTTCGAGTCATTTCGAAATCTTTGTATGAACACATTTCATCTTGATGCATCACATTATTTTACAGCTCCAGGATTCGCATTCCAAGCAATGTTGAAATTTACTAATGTTGAACTTGAAAGGCTAAAAGATTATGATATGCATCTCATGCTTGAAGCCGGTATTCGCGGAGGTATCTGTAACAGTGTTAAACGACACGTAAAAGCTAATATCCCTAATGTCGAGGGAATTAATTACAATCCTGATAAACCCACGTCTTGGCTTACATATTTTGACTGTGTAAACCTCTATGGGAAAGCTATGCTATCGGTTTTACCTTTTCGTAATTTCGAATGGTTAGAAGATTTATCATTAGATATTACAACAATACCAAACAATTCAAAGTATGGTTATATATTAGAAGTTGATGTTGATTACCCTGAGCATTTACACAATGATCATAACGATTTCCCATTTTTACCCGAATTTACATTCCCACCTAATTCAAAGGTGAAAAAATTGATGACTACTTTTAATCCTAAACGAAATTATGTTGTACATTATCGTTCACTGAAGCAAGCTATCGCAAACGGATTAGTTGTGACAAAAGTACATAGAATTGTTAAATTCGAGCAAAAGAAATGGATGGCACCCTACGTGAAACTTTGTACTGAAATGAGACGAAACGCAACAAATGTGTTTGAAAAAGCGTTTTGGAAACTCGCTATCAATTCTGTTTTTGGAAAATGTATGGAAAACGTGAGAAAACGTATGAATATGAAATTGGTGACAACTGATCGACAGGCACATCGTTTAATGATAAAACCTAGTTTTAAAGATCGTACAATTTATTCTAATAATCTAATGGCTATACACATGTTCAAGGAGAAACTTAAATTTGATAAACCCATATATGTAGGATTAGCTATTCTAGATATTTCCAAAACTGTTATGTATAATTTTCACTATAATGTAATGAAGCCTAAGTATGGTCGCAACATTAGATTATGCTACTCCGATACAGATTCCTTAATCTATGAAATTATTACAGACGATTTTATGACTGATCTCACAAATGATTTGTCACCATATTTCGATACATCAAATTTTCCCAAAGATCATCCATGTTTTTCAGAAAGGAGGAAGAATGTACCAGGTTACTTTAAAGATGAATTAAAAAGTTTGATTTTACTTGAATTTGTAACCTTGCGACCGAAACTGTATGCTTTTAATGTTGGAGGAAAGGAAACAAAGAAAGCAAAAGGAGTAAAAAAGTATGTGATTGAAAAAAATATGAAAATGGAACATTATATCAGCGTTTTAAAAGCATATTCTAGTCAAAACACTTTTAGTCAGAACAATACAATAACATATCAATCTATGAACACAATTCAATCAGAAAAACATCAAGTATATTCAAAAAAAATTTACAAACTCGCACTTAGTGCAAGCGATGACAAGCGAATAATATTGGAAAATGGGATAGATACAATAGCACATGGTCACTACAAATATTTATGAACATTATAAAATTTAAATATGTAAATCATTTTATATGTTAAAAAAATTATTTAAATAATTCTGTTATTTAGATGGCGCGATTCAACCGTTTCTTGGAAATTTTTCGAACATTTCGTTCACTCAATGTAACTGCAGCAATGCCTGGAGAATTAGCTCTTATTTTTATCTTTGAGACAGACGATGATTTTAATCAAACAATTGATGACGTTTCAGAAACAGATATCATACTATTTTATCATAATAGAGAGCTTGATGATGAAAAACTAAAAGAGATATTTCCATCGTTTGTACCAACGATAGATAATGGTGCCAAGTATGTATATCCCATCGGTCATATACTTGATGGCAATGCACGTATTGTGCTACGCAAGTGGAGGAATGAACATGCAGGTGGTACATACTATGTTAGGAGAAGACCGGATTACGTAGTCATAAATGATATTTTGAAAATATTTCTACATCCATCCATTGAGCAATTCGATATGAATGCTGCAGTAACCATAAACGATAACGGTGAAGTTTTGTCTTTATTGGCATCAAATCCTACATTTAAACGTACTGTATGTGGTGGTCATAAAAAACTAAATATGTACCACTTTGAACGGATAGAGTCTACCATTTTTTCTAGACCGGTATTGGGTATTGTCAATTGCATCCATCATTCAACCACCAATAGAGATGAACGGGTACAAATGAAGTGTAGACTGGATAAAATCTTCCTCGCTGGCTCTGAAAGATCAGCATATAAACTACAAGATCCTAACTGGTTTAACATTTTATATTAGTCAACTAGACACATAAATCTTTAATTTTTAAATATATAACTAAGTTACTATTTTTAATAGTTTAATATAAAGAAATTGTATTTTTTTTTTTTTAATAAAAATTATTTTACAATATTTTCTGTTTTCACCCATGAGTTATGAGATGAATCTAGTCCTAAATACTTTACATACATTTTTCCTTTTGATCTTTTCAAGACACGTTCTATAAGATATGTATCAGGGTAATTAGTCTTTTTAATTTCTTGCTCATAAAAACATCCTAAAATTAGCTCACCTTTCTCATCAGACAATTTGTAGGTTATAGGATTAGTATCTAAAATGTTGCTAATAGTAAAAATTTCTGTAGTCCAACTTGGCGTGTAAGATTTATTAAAAATGTGTTTATATTTTGATATTCTAACTTTTTCATTTAACTTAAATTTTGGTTTTTTCTCTAAACTTTTGCTAGAATAACTTTTATGTGTAACAGAATGAGGAGTTAATCTGGCTTCTTGTGGAGTACAACTAATTGTTCTGTGTCTACTATTATTATATCTGTTTACTAGTTTTGGTAATGCTTTTATCCAGTCCCAACTGCCTTGAGCTGTAAAATTTGTATAAATATAATTTTTTAAAGTTCTAATCACTCGTTCTACCATCCCCGCCTTGATACTACTATAAGTTGAATAATGTTTAATGTTATATTTTTTCATAATATTTTGAAATTTCTCATTATGAAATTCCAATCCAAAATCCGATTGAACAAATTTAGGCTGATGAGTTTTTAATATTTTCATCATCGCATCTTTTATAGTAATTGCTGATTTATTTTTTAAAGGTTCTAACCATACGTATTTAGTAAACGTATCAATAACAACTAAAATATATTTGAAACCACTATTTTTCCTCGAATGTGCCTGCATATCCATTAAATCAATTTGCCAAAGTTCATCCATGAACCTTGTAATAACTTTACGTCTTGGAAATATTTTTCTAGCTGGTCTATGTAATTCGTTGGCTATATCTCTTAAAGAAGTCATAATAGATTAATATGTAAACTAGTTGAAATAATTTTTTTTCTATCACCTTAATTTTTATTACATTATTTTACAGTTCATAATGATTTGCATCAATGACAGAAAATTTATAGAACAAACAATTTATAATTACAACTTGGAAAATATGTCATGTTGTGATTATTACGTTCCTTGGATTCCGGACCACTTAAATCATAATGAGAAAATCGAACTGATTAAAGAATATTTTAAGGAGTTGAAGATAGAAGATAAGGATGATGTTGAAGAAGATGAACAAATTGATTATTGGTAATATAAAAAAATGTAAAACATCTTCTATTTTTTAAACCATATATTAAAATATTATAGGTATAGAAAGGATTTACTGAATCAAAAAGAGGATGAAGAAGAAGAAGAAGAAGTACAAATAAGCTGGGAAGAGATAGATGAATGGGTAGATACTATAATTAAAAAATATGACTTAATAATAATTAATTCTAAAAAAATACCACTTCTTTTTTTTAATTTAAATTTAAATTCGTTAAAAAAATACTTTTTAGAAGACAGTAGAAATAATTGTATAGAGGAGGAGTGGTAATGTTTATATATATATTTTTTTTTTTTTAATTAAACAATAATTTTTTGTTCACGAAGTTCTTCAATTATTGATATTATTTCATTACTTACACCTGTATTCCCAGCCTCTTTAGAAGCCATTAAAAGAGCAAGCCTAGACACTAATTCATTTGGATTATCATAATAAATGATTTGTGTATTAGGTTGTACATTCTTATATAATATACCAGATCCTTCTTTTGACTTAAAATCGTCTGACTTTTCTAAGTCAGTAGGTTTTTCAAATGTGATTGGATCTTTTGAATGAGCAGCTTCCGCTGCCTTTGAAGCTATAAAACTGACATCAAGTTTCGCTCTTTTTGTTGTCTTCAATTGTAACATTTTTTCAGTATAATATGGCTTAACAATAAAAGTCCATTTATAAGATTGGCTAGATTTAGGTCCTCCGTTAACATTTAAGTGAACCTCTGTAGCATCTAATATTTTGTAATACGATTTAAAATCCTGACGTGTAGTTAATTTAGGGTTTTTTTCACAAAGTAACGACCATAGACCTGGGGTCCAATCATAGTCTTTGTCTGCTACATAAATTTTATTGTTGGCAATGAATACTGGGAAATTACCAATTTTTAGTTGATTATCAATATTATCATAACGCATACCATAAGATGGATCATATGATCTTCTATTTGGAGGTAATTTCATAAAATTGTTGAATTCATATAATTGAGGATCAGCGTTTTCCTCATTTGTTGTAACAGATAATTCCTCATCAATAACATTATTCATTTTATTGTCATTAACTAGCATATTAAGTGGTTCTATAATCGGTTTAAATGTTTCGTTAAATGTATATTCAGAATCTAAAACACCGCGCTTTAACTCCATAATTTTCCGCTTAATATTATTTTTTGATTCTACCAAATTGTTAAGTAATATTTTGTTTTCTGACATTTTAGCAAACTAAAAAATATTTCAGTTTACACCAAGCTTATATAGACATCAAAACCACGTCTGTACCGACCATCATTAACATTTCTAGTTTTATCTATAACAAGAAAACCATATTTTTCATAGCCCCAACAATAAATACACATTTTTTGAAAATCTAGATAATCCATATCAGTTGAAATATGATCATTAAATATATGTCTTAGATTACGTTCGTCTTGTTTGAACACCACTAATAAATTACAGTTATCGCGTACCAATCGTTTTAAAACTTTAGAATAACTTTGAACTAAAAAGAAAACTGAATTAGCACCAAAATGTCTCCCCATACTAAAATAATCTTGAATGGGTATTTGAGTATCACACAACACATCATCAAAAATAAAAATAGAATTTGGATTCGTTATTTGTGGTTTAACTACTTCTTCAGCTTCCGTAAAAATAAACAGCTTCACTCCTTCTAGACCATCAAAAATTTGTTTCAATAAAATATATTTTTCTTGGTTAAGCGTTTTTGTATACAAATAAACGTTTTCAAATTTTAAACCATTTATATGTGTAAGAAGATTAAACATTACATTTGTTTTACCAGAGCCACTAGATCCAACAATAATACATCGGATACTATCTGGTAGTAAAGGTCCATGTCTTGAGATTGCTTTATTAGAAATTTCTGTGTCTATATTTTTAATATTTAATTTACTATTCTGTTCTATAAAACGCATTTTTTTTGTATATATAATAGTTGTGAACTAAGAAAAAATACTTAGTATATATAGGAAATGCCAAGAGTGCAAAAGTGTATAACCGGTAAAGGTCTCGTTAATACACTAATAAATAAACTTCCGTTCGAAGCACATTTACCAGGTTATAAATATTGTGGACCTGGAACAAAACTTGAAAAAAGATTGGCTAGAGGTGATAAACCTATAAATCTTCTTGATGAGGCTTGTCGTGACCACGATATAGCGTATTTAAAAAATAAAGACGTAACAAACCGTAATTTAGCTGATAAAAAATTAGAATTTCAAGCGTGGGATAGGGTGAAAGCAAAAGATAGTTCATTCGGGGAAAAAGCTGCAGCCTACACCGTTACTAACATTATGAAAGCTAAACGTAAAATTGGTATGGGTTGTTGCAAAGCTAAAAAAGGTGGTAAATTAGTTGGAGCAGTAAGAAAAAGAATATCTCGAAGAAAGTCTAAAAAAGTTAGAAAAATTAAGGTACCAAATCAAAGGGGTTCTGCTATACCTTTGATACCAATATTTGCAGGACTTTCAGCCCTCGGTAGTCTTGCGTCTGGTGCAGCAAATATCTATAAAGCTGTTAAAGATTCTAAAACTGGACAAACGAAAAAAATTGGTAAAGGCTTATATTTGAATGTTCGTAATGGTAAAGGTTTATACTTAGACAAATCAGGTTTAGGTGTGAAGAAAAGAAGAAATATTAAGAAAAAAAAACTAATTACTATGCTACCTAATAGACCTCTTTCCTCTCAAGACATTATAAAACATGTTGCACAATTAAAAATTCCACATTTCCGTGGTGTATTTTCACGTGACAGCTTACCAAAAACTATTTTTAAAAACGAATGTGCGGTTATTAACCTTGCTGGAATAAGTCAAAAAGGATCGCATTGGGTAGCTTACTTTAAAAAATATAACAACATATGGTATTTTGATAGCTTTGGTAATTTACCACCACCAATTGAACTCCAAAATCGTTTTAAAGGGTACAATATTTTATATAATTACTCAAAATATCAAAATTATAATACATTTATTTGTGGTCATTTATGTATTGATTTTTTACAATGTATGAATCAACAACAATAAGTTTATCAGGTAACACTACAGAGTTATCAACAAATTTTTTTCCATCACTAACTATAGCTGAGGACTCAGAAATAGCATTATTAAATCTTCAGACATATAATTCTTTTCCTAATATTAATGAAAGCAATAATAAATTGAGAATAATTATAAAGAACAATACAATATTAAATAAACGCGATGTTTCTGTAAGCAGTAGTTCTTCACTAGAATCAGATAAGAATGCTATTGATCATAATCCAAGACATTTATCTAAATATTTCACGGAATCATATACGAGTAATATTAATAAATCTTCCGATTTTTTCTCAAAAAGTAATGAACACATTCTGAGTGAACAAACGGATAAAGAAATCTTAAAGCTTGAAATAGAACCAGGGTGTTATGAACTAAGTCAAATAAATGAATATATTAAAAACATGATTAAAAAAACCCATCCAAATATTGTATTTAGCATATTTCCAAACATCAATACATTTAAATCATATGTTTACTGTTCTGAAACAATCGATTTCACTATTGATAATAGTTTAAGACATGTTTTAGGATTTGATGAAGTGGAATTAGAACCGAATAAATTACACGAATCTCAAAAAACTGTTAATATTAGTATGATTAATTCAATAAAAGTATTATGTAGTATTGCTCAAGGATCATTTGATGGTAACAAACCCTCACACTCAGTCTATGAGTTTTACCCTACAGCAGTACACGGATCAAAAATTGTTGAAGCACCTAGCAACTTAATATATTATCCATTGATAACAAATGAAATAAATAATATAACGGTAAAGTTAGTTGATCAGGATCAAAGACCACTAAAGAATTTAGGTGAAAAAATTACAACAGTTTTTCATATTAGACGGTACGGTTCATAAAATGGGGTTGAAATTTTTTAATTTCCAAAACAAAATATTAGATATAAAGGAACCGTCACATAAAAAATCTTCCATTCCCAAAACGAAATCTAACCGAGCAACAAGGAGAAAAACAAAAATAAATCTTACGTCAAAAAATAAAAATATTTTAAGACAACTTGGATTTGAATTAAAAAGTAATCGAAATGCCTGAAAATGATATTTTGGAAGTTGATATGGGTTATGTGTCAGATTCGAAAATACACTAATTTTGATTTTCACTCATATATTCCTTATACTAAAGCTTTTAATAATAATGATGAAATTAGGATATGTGTACAACAAACTGATGTATACCCATATTTACATGAAAGCTTTTTATACATCGAAGGCGACATTGAAGATAAAGATAAAGTAAAACTAGGTAATAATGGATTATCTTTTCTTTTTGAACAAGTTCGTTTAGAATTAAATGGTATCGAGATAGATAGTTCACGAATGTTAGGTATTACAAGTTCTATCAAAGGATATCTTTCAAGTACACCAGATAATTATTATTGTTATGAAAATGCTGGATGGACTTTCAAAAATAGTTCATCCATATCAGACACAAATGGTCATTTTACAGCATGTATACCACTAAAATACTGGTTAGGCTTTTTTGAGCATTATAGAAAATTTTTATTAAATTCACGAATAGAACTCATATTAACTAGATCAAATAGTGATTTAAATGCATTGATTAAAAAAAGTGATGATGCAACTACAGGTAGTGTGAATATTAAGAATATTGTTTGGAAAGTTCCTCATGTTAGTGTTGATGATAGCCAGCGTCTAAAGTTAATGAAAATAGTTGAAAAAGAAAAACATTTGTTTATACCATTTAGATCATTTGAAACATATACTTACCCTGAACTCGGAAACACGAAAAATGTACTATGGAATTTAAAAACATCAACGAAATTGGAAAAACCTCGTTATATCATTGTAGGCCTCCAAAAAAATCGTAACAATTCAATAGCTGCAGACAAAAGCGAATTTGATCATTCTAAGTTGAAAAATATTAAAGTGTTTCTGAACTCAAATGTTTATCCTTATGATAATTTAAATTTAGATTTTACGCACAACGATTTTACATTATTATATAATATGTATACATCGTTTCAAGAATCATATTATGAAAATGGACTTCGAAATCCGATACTAAGTCCAAAATTGTTTTTATCAAATGCTCCAATTATTGTTTTAGATGTTAGTAAACAAAACGATTCTGAAATTTCTTCTACAATTGACTTACGTTTAGAAATAGAAGCTGATGATAATTTAACTGGTGTTAGTGCTTATTGTATGTTAATACACGACCGCATAGTTGAGTATTCGCCATTTACCCGAGAAGTGCGTAAACTCGTATAATATAGTTTTTTTTGTTTTGGTTTTAGTATATAAGAAGTCCTTGTCACTGTTAAGATCTCTATTTTTAAATTAATAATGGATTATTTTGGTCATCATATAAATCATTTCAATGATATCGGAGTTGGTAAATATTTAAATTCGAAATTAATTGATTTGGAAAATAGTATAAAAAATTCTATCTTAGAAACTCAGACTGGTTTAAAAGATAGTTTAGAAAAAAAACTAAATACACATAATGAATCAATAACTAATGTTTCAAAAAATACAATAGAAACAATAAAATCTGAATTAAATAACTCATTCAAAGAATGTATCACTAGTTTGGAAAATAAAATAAATATGACGTTAATGAATGATGAATTAGAAAAAAAATTAGAAAAAAGTTTAGACAAAAAAACGAATGATGCTATGATAAAATTAGTAAATGAAGCTAGGGTTAAATTAAATAAAGATTATTATGAATGAATGATTGTTTAAAACTTTAGATGCTTTTATTTTCTAAATTAACCGATAAAGCATACACGCCGATTAGAGGAAGTCAACATGCGGCTGGATACGATCTAAAAAGTGCATACCAATATATTGTAGTAGCACATGGAAAAGAATTGATTAAGACCGATCTACAAATTGTGGTACCACATGGTACATATGGACGAATTGCACCGAGATCAGGATTAGCATGGAAACATTTTATTGATGTTGGAGGTATGCTTATAAAATCTAATCACTAAATAAAATGTTATATATATATTTTTTTTAAATCCTAGCTGGAGTAATTGATCAAGATTACCGCGGAAACGTTGGTATTCTCCTATTCAATCATTCTGATGTAGACTTTATCGTTCAACGTGGAGATCGAGTAGCACAACTAATATGTGAAAAAATTGTGTATCCAGAACTCAGGGAACTTCGGTCATTAGATGAAACTGATAGAGGAGAAAAAGGATTCGGTTCTTCAGGATAATTTTCATGTGTGTTAGGTAGAACTTATGTAATTTAAAATTGATTTAGCTTTGAATAATAGAGACAGAAAAACCTTTATATAAGTTTATTTTATACTATACAGATTGATAAATCATAAAATATTATAATTATTATGATTAATAAAAGGTATTATACTATATAAAGAGATGTTGTTATTCATTTCTAGTTTAATTTACTACAATTTGTAAAAATGG